>NC_140180.1:76232032-76608541 GCF_963971535.1 Notolepis coatsorum | reverse complement strand
ACACCGGCCCCACGCACCGGCCCCGAAACCGGCCCACACAACGGGCGTTATGAAACACTTGTCCAGTATTAAACAACCCAAGGCTGTGGCTAAGGAGTCCAACATCAGGGAGACCAAATCTACACACCGCCCCTAGATGTGCACTCATGCACAGTGCACACACACACACACACAGACACACACATACATATACCGTTACTTCCCGTCATTGGCATATGTTTTTTTTTTACTAACATCTTAGTGCCTCATTAGCCTAGGGATTAAGGATACATGAAGTATTAACTACACCATAATAATATTGTGGTTTTGATCCATAGAAAGTAGGGATGTCCGATATTATCGGCCCTACCGATATTATCGGCCGATATCGGCATTAAAATGTGATATCGAAAAATATCGGTATCGGTTTTAAAGAAATAATATTTTATTTACTTTTCTATAACCTTTATTTACCCAGGCAAGCAAGTAAGAACCAATTCTGATTTTATTTATTGTCAAAAGTATGCATAATGTTGTGTTAATTCCACAACAAGAGATATGTAATGTTAATTACCTGAAATTATTCCATTTCTTGGGCGGGAAACCCTGCATATATCGGTATCGGTTGATATCGGTTGAGATCGGTATCGGAAATTAAGAGTTGGACAATATCGGTATATCGGTAAAAAAGCCAATATCGAGCATCCCTAAAGAAAGGTCTGTGCTACACAATTTCAGTTAGATTGGATTTATTGTCCTTTAATTTGGCACTCATGACATTAGTTGCTTGCCGTTTAATCAACATTGAAAGACCCCCCACTTCCTCCCAGGACACCCATTCCAAGAAGCCTGTTCTGTGTTCTCTCTCTCTCTCTCTCTCTCTCTCATCTCTCTCTCTCTCTCCTCTCCCTCTCTCTCTCTCTCTCTCTCTCTCTCCTCTCCTCTCCCTCTCTCTTCTCCTCTCCTCTCTCTCTCTCTCCTCCTCTCTCCTCTCTCTCTCCTCTCTCTCTCCCTCTCTCTCCTCTCTCTCTCTCTCCTCCTCTCTCTCTCTCTCTCTCCCCTCTCTTCTCTCTCTCTCTCTCTCTCTCTCCCTCTCTCTCTCTCTCTATGTATGTGTCTCTCTGTTGTGTGTGTGTCTCTCTCTCTCTGTCTCTCTCTCTCTTGCCCTCTCTCTCTCTCTCTGTGTCTCTCTCTCTGGTCTCCTCTCTCTCTGTCTCCTCTCTGTGTCTCCGTCTGTCTGTCTGTCTGGACTGGGCTCTCTCTCTCCCCTCAGGGTCAGCTGTGCTGGACTGGGCGCTCTCTCTCCCCTCAGGGTCAGCTGTGCTGGATTGGGCGCTCTCTCTTTCCTCAGAGTCAACTGCATAAGAAGAACATCAGCAATCAATAATAATGGCTTGAATTCATACAGCGTTTTTCAGCCTTTTGAAAACACCCAAAGTTGTAGTAGTAGTAGTAGTAGTAGTAGTAGTAGTAGTAGTAGTAGTAGTAGTAGTAGTAGTAGTAGTAGTAGTAGTAGTAGTAGTTTATTCAGTCATCATCTCACACAATACAATATACCCCATCATTTAACAATATTTGATTTTACAGTGACTGAAAAGGTACAGACTGAAGCATAAGAGCATACAAATTGGCGGCTACGTGGTGTAGTGGGCAAGGCGCTCGCCCCAAATACTGGAGATGCTGGGCTTGCCTGTTCGAGCCCAGCGCTCCACATTGCTTTCAGTTTAGCTGGTCGTTCATACTAATACACATTGGCCGTATTAGGGGGTGGGAAACTGATGGGTGGGGATTGGGCGTTGTGGACAGCGACTCCTACAGGTCGGTTGGTGTGCCTGCGCAGTAGAATCAGGAAGTGTCGGGGGCAGCGTGAGCCTCCCACGCGTTACTCCTCGCCACTGAGAGATCGAGCTGCGCAGGTGAAAAGATGCGACTGCTGTTACCTCAAGTACCGGAGGGGACTTGTGCTATGTATGACTTAGTCCACATTGCAGCCGGCTTGTGGGAGGCAAGAAACAGCGTTCGTGACAGGGGAGGGTTGAATTGGATGATACGAAATTGGGATGGGAGAAAATGTAGAAAATGGAGAAAAAGTGGATAAAAAAAAACAAATTAAAAAAATTAAGACTCCAAAACAGTATTCTAAAAGAAAATAGCAAAAGAAAACAGTATTATTCACCCCTGTAGTTTTCAAAAATAGCTTTACAAATTTTTCTTAAAAACCAAAAGCGAATTACTCATTCTTAACTGTATATCAGCATTGTTCCACAAAGCGCTTCACAGAAACCATCAAGCATTCACACTCACACAGTCATACACTACTGGTGGTTGTGAGCAGCATCAGCAAACACAGCTGCCCTGTGGCAGACTGACGGAATCATGTCTGCTAATCAGCGCCAACCACCATCAACAACCTTCATAAATACATTCAACATTAATGGAATAGGCTAACTACCAACTTAGCTGTAGCAGTTAGCTGTTATATGCAATCACATATGTTTAACTACGGGGTAGTAGTTGACCTAGTTGTTAGCTTAAGCTAGTTAGCTGTGGTTATTTACAAACATGTAGATGAGACTAATCATATACAGATCGAGAACATGGCTAACAGTTGGGAATTCTAAGGTACATCTTATTTAAGCATGTAAAATGGCAACTAATCAATTCAATCAATTAGATTACCAATATTATATCAACATGAAAATTTGGAAGGGAACATAATAGTATTTTATTTTAGTATTTACTATTATAATATTAGTAGCCGATTAATTTGCAGCCCGTCCTAGGTTCTGATTGGCTCTCTAGGTTAGCACTTTAGCTTCTGATGCTGTGGTGGGCACTAGTCCTAACATTGCTAACTAAACTTTTAGTCAGAGAAAAAACGTCACGAGTCACAACTATTTACGTCCACGTGCTGTAAGGAATCAGGAATACGGAAAGCACATTGTCTTGTAATAGAATGACTGAAATCACTGCAAGAGCTAGTATAGGCTAGCTAGCCCTCATGAACCGGCAGACACCAACAGTAGAATATGCACTAGGCTACTGCATGCACCTGTCATGTTACTGTTGGTTCCTTCCACTTGAACTTCATCATCATTAGCAGCAGCAGCGGGTAAACATGTCTGTAATTTTAGAACATTGTTCTGCGTCTTTTACTAGCAATTTTAGATTTTTTATTCTAGCTTTTTCAGCTCCACCCTTTCTTTTTTTGCATTCTCCATTTCTGCGCTTCTAGGCCTACTCGCGGTTGGGAGGAAACGTGAATCTCATTCACTGATGTCTCATGTCTCATTCAAGACTGGCTAACAAAAGCATGTCTTTCACTTAACACCAAGAAAACAGTGTGTATGATGTTCACAAAGTCACCAGTAGAGGTCACTCACTCTAATGTGTTTCTGGGAGAGGCGGAGCTGGACATTGTACATTAATTCAAGTATCTTGGGGTCACATTGGACTCTACATTGACCTTCAAAAAGTCATGTGAAGAAAGTGACAAACAGTCAAGTTTAACATCGAAAACTTCAGGCAGATCAGGCCCTGCCTGCCAGTTAATGCTGCAAGGATGTTTCTGCATTCAATGATTTTATCACACATCGAGTAGGCCTACTGTTTTATCAACTGGTCTCTTTTATATGTCACTACTCTTACACCAATATAATTACTCTACAAAAAAGCCATAAAAGTATTTGATAGGAAACCAATTTCATTTCATCACTGTAATGTTTTAGAAAAACATAACATGCTAAGTTTCGAGAATTTCCAAGTTTTCAAATATACTTGCTTCATGTACAAGGTTCTGCATGGACTTGCCCCTCCCCCATTGAATGAGTTCATCCAACAGAAAGCAGACACTGGCATTACCACCAGGGCCATCAGTAGAGGGGACTGTAAGGTGCCTTTTCGGTATACTACCATTGCAAAAACTGTGTTCTCTGTTAAAAGTGGTAACTACTGGAATAGCCTTCCAGTTGTGATTATAGAGTGCCCTACATACTCCATGTTCAAGACCCATCTTAAACTGCATCTTAAGGCAAACCAGAACTGTGATCATTTTTAATCTGATTTAGTTTATGCAACTTGTTTATTGTTTTATTGCCGGCCCACACACTGGCCCACACACCGGCCCACATAATGGCCCACACACCGGCCCACATATGGCCCACACACTGGCCCACACACTGGCCCACACACCGGCCCACACACTGGCCCACATACTGGCCCACATTAGTGGCCCACACACCGGCCCACACACTGGCCCACACACCGGCCCACAGACTGGCCCACACACCGGCCCACACACCGGCCCACATACTGGCCCACACACCGGCCCACACACTGGCCCACACACTGGCCCACATTAGTGGCCCACACACCGACTCACACACTGGCCCACACACCGGCCCACACACTGGCCCACACACTGGCCCACATTAGTGGCCCACACACTGGCCCACACACTGGCCCACACACCGGCCCACACACTGGCCCACATTAGTGGCCCACACACCGACTCACACACTGGCCCACACACTGGCCCACACACTGGCCCACACATCGGCCCACATTAGTGGCCCACACACTGGCCCACACACTGGCCCAAAAAAAAAAGTAAAAAAGTAAAAAAAAAAAGAAAATTTTTTTTTTTTTTTTTTAGACCAGCCCACTTTGGTCCCGGCCCATCGGGATTCGTCCCGAACGTCCCGATGGCCAGTCCGCCACTGTCAGAGACACACCGCTGCATGTTAATGTTTAGATAGAAGATGAGCTCCACACAGTGGCTGGACCCTGACCAGGAGCCCACACAGCCTCTCTCTCCACACGGCTCAAAACGGCTCGAGATCTTGAGGTAGAAAAATGCTGTTTTTGAGGACTCAATTAGAAATACAAAACAATGAATAAAAAAAATATATATATTACAGAGGTGTTCATTTTTACTGCTGCCCCCTGTGCCTATGCAAATGCCCCCGCGTGCCTATGCAGGCACGCGTGCCTAGGGTTGCCTACCCCTGGTCTAGTCTATAGTGTGATCATTAGATGGGTGAAATCCTCTTTCAGTGCCTCTGTGCCTGTTTTCTTAGGCAGTTAGCCTCTGGTATGCGTGCCATTAGCGTTAGCCACGCTTCTAGGGCTCTTTTATTTTGGAAAGAATGATACATTTTTTTTTTTTTTTGCATTCGACTAAGAGGTTGGCCGTCGACTACGGCTCCTTTCGATCGATTAGTAGACTATTAGACTAATAGGGGTCAGCCCTAATACAGTATATTATATGTTGTAAAAATAGTATATGTTGCATTATACATTTCCAAGCTGTATGGCTGAATATCCCCTCAAGATAGTAGCACTTTACATATTTCCATTTTATTCTTCTGCTTCAATATTATTCTACTCTTCTATCATAACCAATATACTGAAAGATAATGCATTTTATTTACCCTTTATTGTGTAGTGTCCCCTTACTGTGTAGTTTTGCAAGTAGTTAAATAGTCATGCAAATCTTCAATACCCATTTAGTATAGATAGAGAAAAGTAAGATTATAAATAAATGTGTTTGTACCCAAACAATAAAGTCAAAATAAATCTGTACACTATTATAGCTAACTGCCTGTACTGTAGCTGTACTACATAATCCAATGGGTTTGGATACTTCTTCTTCCTTCACTAGGTGGTGACAACCAGTAATATCAAGAGCACCCCTAAAACTAAATAAAATAGCATGAGAATAAATTGATACAGTCCAGGTCAGAATTAAAGTTGTAACAGTTAAATTGTTTATTCAGAATATTAAAGATACAAACATAAATAAATAACAATTTTACATATTACAGTTTTTCTCAATTGCTTAATTTAAACACATTTCCTGATACCTGACTTCCTCAAAATCCTAAACACAAATCTCAAAACTCACACAAAATGCTAAATCCTACACTTCTCCTCAAAACAGTGTTAACTCTTCACTAAGGGTATTTGTGTGTGTGTGTGTGTGTGTGTGTGTGTGTGTGTGTGTGTGTGTGTGTGTGTGGGGGGGGGGGGGGGGGGTTTGGTTTTCTGAAACATCTCTTCATCTGCCCATTCACATGATCCAAAATTGGGTAAAATGTGTGCCTCCTGAACTTATCCTTGTCCCCTTCGTTGCACATATGCTGACCAATAGAGGATTCCACAATTGACCCACCCAGTCTGGAGCTATTTGTGACTGTTTTTCCACCGTTTCTACTGGAACATTGCACTGTGTTGCCGTGTCTACAGCATCAGTCCACAGCTCATCAAATGAGGAATCGCTTCTACATTCTTGTAGTTTGTCTTGAAGTGCCCCAACTAGGTCTACAGCCTTATCTAAATCCAGAGAAGGTGCCTGAAGCATGTCTAAGAGCAACTTTACTTCCCCAAGAATTTTCTTGAAGATGACAAGAAGACCAATAAAAGTGAGTTATATTTGTGTAATTAAGCCTACAGATAGTTCCCCACTGTTCTCAGGATCTAGCTTGTTTAGTACACGTAATACAGCAGGTAGTCTGTCCATGAGGTTTCTACAAGCCTGATACCCCACCTAGTGTCACTGAGTGTCTGTAGTTCCCTGGGTGCACCTTGATACATGTCTTTTTGCACTGAGAGCCATTTCTGGTGCATGTAGGAGCCTGACATGTACACATAGAACTTCT
The DNA here is from genome assembly GCF_963971535.1 of Notolepis coatsorum. Classification (NCBI taxonomy): domain Eukaryota; kingdom Metazoa; phylum Chordata; class Actinopteri; order Aulopiformes; family Paralepididae; genus Notolepis; species Notolepis coatsorum. The sequence goes on along the minus strand of NC_140180.1, from coordinate 76,601,903 downwards.
GCAGTAGAGAAAAGAAGCATTCAGCTTCAGGGACTGATTTCACTGAGTCAATGTGCATTACAATGTATATAAAATGCCACTCCAGAGTGTTTCCCAGACATGACAGATGCTCCATCAACCTTGTCTTACCAGATTCGTTTTTTACTCGAGCCCATACTTTTCCAAGCACTGTAATGATTTCTTTCAGTGAGTCCATCTGCACCTATTCGAGCGGCTTGTTGGAAATCCAAGAAGCTTTCGTGAACTGCACCATTATAATTAGGGATGCCCCGATCGATCGGCCACCGATCGTTATCGGCCGATATTCAGTATAAATATGCGATCGGTGATCGTGATAATGTTTTATTTTCACCGATCGTCAAACCTGATCACTCGCTGTCGCTGAGTTCTGTCTCAGACACCGGTGGTGTGGCGTCTGCTCTCGAGTCCAGCTCCTCCCGCACGCATGTAAACACGGGTCTAGTCTAGTGAGACACGGGAGGACGGCGTGTCGTGTCGGCGTCTCCCTGAGCTAACGTTAGCTTAGCTACCGTTACAAAATGACGCAGTCAACTATTCACTTTTAGTTTAATACATGATGAGGCATTGTCTAACCGAACGGTATCTAGCCGGCCAGCTACCGATAGCTCCTGACATCAACAAACGCCGGCTCTAGCAAGTATAGTAGGTAGGTATGATACCTGTTAGCTGTTAGCTCACGTTAGCGCAAGTTAGTTCACTGTTAAAAACGAAATGTCCCATTGAACTAAATAATTCACTGAGGCGTTGTATTAACGTTATATATCCGGCTAGCAGTAGCTACAGATAGCTCCTGATATCAATGTCTTATAACACTGATTCGATGCGTATTCAAGCTGAGGGCTTGCTGAGCACAGTTAAGTAACGTTATACCAATAGGGTCCAGGTGCAGCGCCGGAAATCCTGGCCGTAGCTCGAGGCTACTCGAGTATAGGTCCAGCTGCAGCTCCGGAGAATCCTGGCTGTAGCTGGAGGCTACTAGAGTACACACAGACAGTGGAGCTTGTTGCGTGGTGGCCATGTCTCGCAGATAATACAAGTACAAGTCTAATTATATAATATAAAATTTAATTTCTTTTAATCAAAAACGATCGGTATCGGATCGGTATCGGCCGATATGGCTCACGACGATCGGTGATCGGTATCGGTGGCATAAAACGTGATCGGGGCATCCCTAATTATAATAGTATAAGTATAAGTATAAGTACTAATGACTGTTGCTCTTTTTTTTAAGGTATTTTGTTTCATCTGCAATGACTGAAAAAACTTCACTTTGTTTCACTTCACTGATAATTGTGTTATGGTTTGTAACCGACCCCAATCGCACAACACAAGACAGGTATGAGAGTAAGCCAAAACAGGGCAAATATTTATTATATAACAAAAAGCGGCACAGTCCCTTTAAGGGAAAACACAAAAACACTAGAGTCAAGGAAATCTGGAAAATGCGGCACTGTGCCTTTAAGAAGCGAACAGGCTAAGGGACTAAGGCTAAGGGCCAGGGCTAAGGACCAGGGCTAAGTGTCAGGGCCAGGAACAGGGGCACTGGAGAGGGGGACAGGGACAGAGGCCCGGAGAGGCGGGCTGGAGACAGGGACAGAGAACAGGGTTAAGGCCTTGGACAGGGCGAGGGCCAGAGCTGCTTACAGGGATGAGGACAGGGTTCCGACGGCGGAGGCCTGGCACGGGGACAGGGGCCCGACGGCGGAGGCCTGGCACGGGAACAGGGGCCCGACAGCGGGGCCTGGCACGGAGATCCTCCTCCTCCTCTTCGGATGCTGCAGACGGGCAGCGCAGAACAAAGGGGGTCCCAGGGGACCGGGATGGGAACACGCCGTCCTCCCGTGGAATACTAGGGAGCGACGACGAGCCTGGGTCCAAGGGGAACGGGATGGGCACACGCCGTCCTCCCGTGGAATACTAGGGAGCGACGACGAGCCTCACCCCCAGGAACGAGGATCACGAAGAGACGCCTTCCTCCCGTGGAATCGGGAGCGATGACGAGCCGGCTTGACGTCTGGAGTGGGAACACTGGAAAACCTCCCGTAGGGAATTAGAGAGCGAAGACGGTGTCCCACTCCAGGCAAACGGCGACAGGTGGTGATGGCTGGCACGTTGTCTCACGCCGGAGACGCGGCAGGTGATGGTAACGTACAGGATGGTAACGTACAGAACTCCATGAACACAGAGTGTACACAGATACAGATACAGAACGAACACAGAGTCCAGAACACAGAACGACCCGACAAGGACTGGAGGGGAGTCTGCAACCTATGTACTCTCCCGAGGTGATTGCAAACTCCCAACAGGTGCGTGAAGGTAGAGGATCAAGGATGTCCAAGGGTGGGGGCTGGTGAAGAGTAGAGGAGAGTAAATCATCGCAAGGGTGGGGGCTGGTGAAGAGTAGAGGAGAGTAGACAGGGAAAACACAGGAAAAAGATCCAGGGACAGGCGAATCCTCACAAATTGTGTCACGTACCATATCCGACAGGCATTCCATTTCGTTCTGTATGTGTAACGGGTGTAAAACTCACTCCCCAGAGGCATCCAAACTGAGCGCTTAGGAGGGAATTCCTTTCTTGGCGCAGCGGTTTGTGATGTCGCCCGCAGTGCGGACGCCTGGGGTTCGACTCCCACTCAAGGCATGGTTGAATTCGTGGCAGGGGCGAGTTGCCTCTGTTACACTGGTGCCGTAGACCCGGATGCCTTGGGTGGTGTGAGTTTAGGGGGGGTGAGTGTAACGGGTGTAAAACTCACTCCCCAGAGGCATCCAAACTGAGCGCTTAGGAGGGAATTCCTTTCTTGGCGCAGCGGTTTGTGATGTCGAATTCGTGGCAGGGGCGAGTTGCCTCTGTTACATATGGTTTTACTGGTATATTTTGCATTCCCTACAACTTATTTTTGGATTATGCTTGGCAATTAATTCCATAATGCCTAAAAAGTTTCCTTTGTTTTGGGATTTGTCTGTCTCAAGGTGTTCGCTTGTGTAGCTGTAAAAAGAAGCACTTCAGCAACCGTTTTAATGTACATGCGGTTTTCCTCTACTTTTTTTGTATGCTGTATTTATGGCATCTAGCATGGAGGAATGTGTCAAAATCTTCTTTTTATGTTCATTCCACACAGATTTTTCATGTGCCTTAAACCCCCCATCTTTATACATTGCCTTTTTCCAATTAGTGTATCCCTGCTGTGATGTGAATGAAGTTCCCGAAGCACCAGGTATAGGGCAAAGTGTCTGCATGGAAAACAGTGAGCAGAGTCCTGGCTTTGGGCATATTCCAGCCGATGGTGTTGCGCATACCATGTGCTGTTGAAGGCCCTCTTCCGGTAACCTTGCATTGTTCTGGGGAACAGCTGTAAGTGCGGCTGTGCTGGCCCTTTTGCCCTAGTAGACTGTGAAATATATGCAAATGAAAAATTATCCGAGTTCAGCACTTAGGGCAGGGGTGGGCAATTATTTTCCCCAGGGGGCCGAATGAGCAACTGAAAATATGTTGGGGGGCCGGGCCAAAATTCCAAACTCAATTATGCATAATATACATTTTATTTCTATATAAAAAGCAGTAAATGGCATTGTTTTGACCCCTGGTAAGAGTGTATGTTATTATTTGGCAATTAAAAGGTGAGGTTAGCTTTCAAAAATATCATTTATTCAAATAGAATTTATTTCCAAAATGATAAACAAAATGTGAAACATTAATAACAAAGGGCATTTTGAGTTTCATATACTATTGAAACAATGATTTTCTTAGCTTTCTAAAGACATCACATCATCTTATAGCAAAAATAAACAAGACATGTCACTGAACTGTGTAAAGAAAAGTGTCCCAGTTTTGTAGCCTTTTTTACTTTACATGCCTATATTAAACATTTAATGTTTTCAGAACTGTGCAAAAAAAAGAAAAAAATATATCAAGTGTCCCATTTCACTTGTTATATTTCCACATTTTAGTGTTCTTCAGTTATTTTTTTTTCATTCAGTGTGAGAAATCCAGTCTCTGTTGAGCTTTAACAAGTCCATCAAAGTCAGGTTGCATGTCTGAGGTGGAGATGCGAAGCACAGCTGCCAGATGTTCATCAGTGAGAGAGGATCTGTACCTGGACTTGATAAACGTCATGACTGAGAATGTCTGTTCACATATGTAGGTGGATCCAAAGAGAACCAACATATTCTGAGCATGTCTTATAAGCTTATATTGTGCGTGTGAACGTTGACATGAAAAGAAAAAAGTAAAAAAGATGATTTTATTTTTTTATTTTTTTTTATTTTTATTTTATTATCATGTAATCTTTCGCGGGCCGGTCAGAATCATCCCGCGGGCCGTATCCGTCCCGCGGGCCGTACAATGCCCAGGTCTGACTTAGGGCCTAGTACTTCAACATATGGTTGTCATGTGGCAATGCATCATCATCATAAAGACAGGTCTGATAATGCAGTTAGAACATGACCATTAAAATTAGTATCCCACTGAAATATCAATAGATAATCATTACCAGAGTTTGTTACAGCTAAGTTTGAATGCTGTCAAATATAATATTAGGGGGAAAAGTACCATGGGGTCCACGTGAAATGGGACGCGTTGAGGTGCTGGAACCTGGATTATTCTATTAATGCATCAACAGGTTGGATATTATTAGTTACATGAGTGTCAAACCTTTTGCTTGGTCTATTATGTTTATGCACAAGTGAGATATTGTGGTGTTTTGCTTTGTATAATAGCAAAGGAGAGGGACATTTCGATCATTGTGAGGGTAAATGACATGTTTTGGTATTTTGTTCAAAATCAGGATATAACATGGAACTGGCAGAACTAAACATACCATAATGTGCACAATGTGTGGGGCAGCAGACGATGGATAGTAAAGTGCTTAAAGAGAAAGTTTAAAATGTCAGGCAAGTATTTTATCAATGTGGGAGTTAACATCAAATAAAGAGAAATAAAAAAAACAATTGTTGCACTTAGCAAATGACATTAGTGCCAATTTCCTGACCATATGAAATGGTTCATTATGGTATTTTACCCTGGGCTACCGAACGCTAACAGGCTAACGTTATGCCGAGCCTGTTGGCATTTGCATAGCGCTAGCTGAGCCTGTGTTAGAGTTCACTTAGCTTGTTAATGCTATCTAGAAGTTACGTTATGCATTTACCTTTTAACTTCTATTATCTAGTCCATTACAGTCCACATAAAAATAACACATTTTAACTTCAGTTTACCTACCTATATTCCACTTCTTCAGCGACGACAGCGTGAAATGATCTTGCTTGCATATTCTGAGCGGCAAATGTTAAAATGTTGAATGTCGAATGATTGCTGAAGTTCAAGTGAGGCGACAAGCTCTGTCATTGGAAGATGCAACTTTGGTCCGTCTCATTTTATTTATATTCCCATTGGGCTACAGAAGCATCTTTCGTTGATACTGACAAGACAATGGCCTATCATATTCTGTTTCTGGTAGGGGGGGCACCAGGGGTGGCCAATCAGATTCCAGTGGTGTGGAATCACTCCGGCTGTGTTGGCAGTGTTCACGGGTGGGAAGCCGGTGGTATGAGTCGTGGCCATTGCAACAGTGACTCCTACTGGTCGGTTGGGGCGCCTGTTCAGCAGGGAGAGGATCTGGGGGAGATAGCATGAACCTCCACACGTTTCCCAGTGAAACTCCTAGCCATCAGGTCAGAAGCGCCTGGCGACTCCACATGTATCGGAGGAGGCATGTAGTCTACATCCTCCCCAGACCGACAGCAGGGCAGTGCAACGGCCAGGAGGGAGTTGGCATAACAACTAAATTGAGGATATGGCAGGAAAGATGAAAGAAGGCAAAAGCGGTGAAGCAGTGGGCAGACACTCCTACGGGCCTCACAGCAGCTGATGGAGAACCGGGATGAGGGATTCAGATCAGAGGGGCCAGAAGAGGAATGCAGCAGATGGTTCCAAATGTATTGAAGACTGCGGTCCATTCAGCGACTAAAGCTGTAAGAATTTATTCCCCATCTGAAGAGGCGCAGGCGAAGACATCTGACGTTTTACTCCTCTGTTTTTTATCCCCCTTAACTGGAATCAATGGCTCAGGGGTGGACAAGCTTGTGTCTTAGGTTCAGCTCCAAGTATGGGCCATAATTCATCCCTCAAATCCAGCAGGGCGCCAGATGGAATCGGGTTGCCTCCAGTTAGTAATGGAGCTGGACCAGGGAAGGGTGGTATCAGAATCCGGGACAAAGGAAAAGGAAACGAGAGAAGAGGCCAAGCAAGTGAAACAGGTAGAGGAAATCAAACCTGGACGATTAGAGTAGGTTCCCAACAGAGTACACAGACACAATGGATAAACAAAAAATAACAGTTTTTTAATTAAACAATAAAATACAATTCTCTGCACAATAGTTGCAATCTCCCTTTAAATGCAGGGGAGACGGCCAATAGTCCACGCCCACTGAGTAGGACATGCCGGGGGCCTTCTGGTGGACAGATGGCAGTAGTGTGAAGGGGCCGGGAAAATCCTATTCTGCCCTCTCAGACCTGGCGCTAAGCTAACCAGGCTAACGTCTGGGTTAGTAAGCACTCTGTTAATAGCGTGCCGTTTACACAACTTGGGAGGTCAAGCACACTGTACAAATACTTTTGACGGCGCACAATAATATTTACTGGCTACAAAGTGCAGTACACTGACATCTTACACTGTACAGCATAGAGGGGTGAAATTCCTTTTGTTATTGTCTCCTTTGCCTTGCAGCAGCATCATCAATAATTTAGGACAAAAAAGCAATAACATAGTTGAAGAGTTTATCGCCGGCCACTAGAGGGCAGCGTCTTACCAGCATCCAACCGGATATGCCTTGCACTGCGCTGTTATTGCTGTGTCTCTACTTTTCGTAGCTCCATTTCTGCAGACCCCTCTCTGATTGGTTGAGCCCATTTGAGCGAAGCCCCTCTCTGATTGGTTGAGCGAAGCCCCTCTCTGATTGGTTTAGCTCGTCACGCGGTAAAAGGCGGATGTAATGTTATCATATCAAGAAGATAAAAAGAAATGTACTACCAGATTCGCGTATAACGTTATTTCGCGTGACTTCGCGGTTTATTCATAACGTTATGCACATTTCACAACACAGCCAGCTGTCAGAAACTGTACATTGTAACCAGGGCCGCCTCAGGGGGTGTGCGAGCAGTGCGGTCGCACAGGGCCTCGCGGGAAGGGGGGCCTCGCACATTTTTTTTTTTTTTTTTTTTTGCGAGGCCCCCCTTCCCGCGAGGCCCTTTTTCATCACAGACCTAAAATCTAGTTTTGCTTATATGCTTATATATTTCACATTAGACACGTTTGTAGAATGTGTCTGACTTGTTCCTGGGTCTGCAGACATACTCACTATTGGAGCTCTGGGGCTCTGCAGCAGACATACTATTGGTTTCAACGAAGGGAGTGGTTACATCATGTGTAGTACGCCGGCGTGCGTCAGCTGCGTTTGACTATTTCGCGCGTGCAGCTTTGGAGGTTATGCTTAGTTATGCCAGCCAAGACGAAGAGGCCGGTCATTATCAGTCGGTCGGTCACCAAGGAACGTTGACGAAAGGCCTCTCGCTGGCGGGACAAAAAGAAGCTATGGTGGAGCCTTGTCATGGTGCAGTCGGGATATAGCCATGATGATGTCGGCTAGTAGCTAGCTTAGCTAAAGGCTAACTAGTGTTAGCTAACCTAGAGACAGCGCATGCAGCCAAGATGAAGAGGATGGTCGTTTGGCAGATGAACTTCGTCAACTCCACGCGGTTGTCTCCATCCTCTTGGACGTTTGGTGAGTTTTTAACCTATTCTATTAACTCTATTCTATTCCCGCCGTGGATCTCTCTCTCTCTCTCTCTGGAGCCAAACTGGCCGACTAGCTGTTGTAGTACTAGTAGCTAACGGTGTGTGGCCTGGTGTCAGCACCTGTATTGCTTTTCTCACGTTGTACAGTTGTTCAGTGGTAGCCGCATAGCTTGCTTCTGCGTTAGCTAATGGTTAGCGATAGCCGGGTTGAGCTAACTGTTAGCCAGTTAGCTGTTTAGCTACGACGTTAGCTGCCGGCTGCGCTCGGCTGGGAACGTTAGCTTGATGCTATCAGTTAGCCTAGAGTTAGCTGTTAGCTTGTGCTACGACCATTGACATTAGCCGTGAGAATAGCAGCTCGCGTTTAAATCTTGCACAGGGCCTCGCATTTCTCCCAGGCGGCCCTGATTGTAACGTTATATAACATTATATTATTATAACACGATATGTTATTTCGCGGTTTATTCACATAACGTTATTTCACGTGACAAGTTTAACACAGCCCAGCTGTCAGAAACTGTTTAGATCACTGTTTAGTGTTTACACTCCCCACTTACTGTAACTGTACCATGACGCACTCCCCACTTACTGTAACTGTACCATGTTCTACATATAACCTCATCTCATGCACCTTGTTGTGTATCCTGTTTATTTTTCCTCATTATTATATTCAGAGTTAATTATATTCTTTACACTGTCTTTCTTCTATTATAACCCTGCCCATTTGATGTTCCCAAATCATATTCAGAAAGTATCACAGAGACTTCTATTGACCAAGGAATTAGTTATTATTAGTAAGACACAACATTTCCGTAGCAATCCGAGGTGACATTGACCACCAGACTCTTACTCTTAAGGCATTAACTGGGTTAATTAATATAAATGTTATATTGTAACTGTCTAGTTACACATTGGTTCCGAAACATGAATGTTCCAGGCTGCAATTAAAACTTTGAATCTGAGAGAGCTCTGGTCAGCGAAGCCGGCGATGCGAGCGATTATTATTGGTTTTTAATGACAAACCAATTACATAATCCAACATATGTGTAAAGGCACACACAACATATTCCAGTTAACGGTATATTTTTTTAATGATTCGTTATGGCGTAATCAATACTTCTATGCGTATAAATTGCATTCGCGACCTCCATGTTTTAGGGTATTCATCAGAAAACTCGGATCCGGGATTCGGCTCCCATCCGTCGGCCAAGAACTGTGGGTTTTCAGCCTCTCTCTCTGGAGCTTAACGGAGTTTTGAAGCTAGAGGAGCTTGTCGCGGCTCATGCGCATGCGCGTGCTCGGCCAATCAGAGAGAGGTCTGCAGAAATGGGCTCAACCAATCAGAGAGGGGTCTGCAGAAATGGGCTCAACCAATCAGAGAGGGGTCTGCAGAAATGGAGCTACGAAAAGTAGAGACGCGTTATTGCTGAGCGGCCATCTTAGTTTTCATTCTTCACTTCGCCTCCTGCAGAGACGTTCGTTCAGTCATTCATGTAGATATATTTAGATATATATATTTATGTGTTACTATAGTGTTATTGTGTATTCATGATATACGTTGTCAGCTGACTGTGCTGTCTGTGTCTGTTTCAGGGTGTCTTCATCTTTGTCTTTTATTAAATACTGAAACTGACATTGAGGAGTGTGTTTCTTCATGAAGACACCATGGTCGTCGTTGGATGCTCTGTCCCCGCCTGTGAGTTCACATCCGGCAACGTGTCTGAAGCACTCGCCATTGCTATGTTGAACAATCATGGACTTGCCCACCAGCACGCAGCGCCTGTCATGGCCGCGCCGGCCCAGGCCCCAGCCCCTCGCGGCCCGAGACTCGATCGGCCCAGGGTTGACGTGGGCGTGTCAATAGAGGAATGGAATGTGTTCATCCGACGTTGGGACCTATTCTGCACCGGCTCAGGCATAGAGGGAAGCTCACATCCACTGATGTTCTGGGCTGTTTGCACAACCCTCTGTAGCACTTTGCGGTTGAGGGCAGAGCAGTTTCCATACTAGGCGGCCATACTCTCTACAACACACTGCAACTGAAGGAAGGCTGAGCTACTATTTACAACACAGAGCCAAGCTCACAAACACTTTAGTGTATCCTGTAAATGTACAAGCAATGGCATGCAATCACACTGCCTGGGGCTTAGTTAGGCTAGCACCAATTGGCCTGGCTAACGAGGAGCCTTGGGTAGTCCAACCTACACTACCTGGGGGAAACAAGGGAACACACAAAAGGGAAGGCTAAAATATACTACCTGGAATTAATTGCACTACCATAAAATCAACAATGGTGATGGGGAAGGAAAGTCACAAACAGCGGGGGAGACAACTAAAGGGGAAGTTGGAATTTAAACAAGCTGACCCCCAAATAGCTCAAAGGCAAAAACAGTCCACATGGAAGACTGGCTACCGTCAGCATGAGGGGACTGAGTGTGTGCAAGGAGAAAAAGCCACCAGGTGGTTCTGCATCCGGAACCAATCTCATTCAGTTGTTGTGGGGGATATAAATTAACCTGTCAAAGGGGAGGTGAATGAGTGTCGCATTCATTCACAATTCAGCATCTAACAGGAATGCTCAGAGAGACAGCAGAAGGAGGAGCGAGGAACAGGCACAAAAACACAGCAACCAATCCCACACAAAAATACAGCCTGCAACCCCCCCCCCCCCCAATTAGCAGCTGCCTCTCATCATAGCAATCATCATCAAACCTTTATTTACTGTATACTTGTTTAAAATCATCATTGAGGTTGCCCTCATTTCCAATGAGTTACATTTAAAATAAATAAAACAAGACTAAATGTAATAATACAAGAAGAAAAAAAGAAAAAAAAGAAAGGGGAAATCGTCTAAGATACAAGATAAAAATTAAGATAAAACAAAGAAAATTGAAGGATGTTTCATGAGTCAGGAGCATTAATGGAAAAGGCAGACCTTCCAAGCTCAGAATACGCTCGAGGAACCTTGAGCATAAGCCAGTCATTTGAATGAGTCAGAGAGGGTCCAAAGTTGCAATCCAGCAACATTGTGATGTAAGGTGGTAGTTTTCCAATAAGGGCTTTGTATATGAACAAGAAAAGATGCGCAAACAAGAAAGATGATTGCGCCAATGATGAGTATTATAGCTGTCAGTAATGAATCTGAGGGCAGAATGATAGACAGAGTCAAGTGGTTTAAGAGTGGAAGGAAGCAGCAGCATGTCTATACATTAAAAGTGTTGTAAGTATGCGCACCCAAGTGGCGAACCACGTAATGTGCTGCGTCACGGCACAGCTGACCCGTGTTCGTTTCCCCGACGCGGCGTTCTTTGCCGAATGTCTTCCCCTGGTCTGTCTCCCATTTCCTCCTCTCCCTCACTCTCTACCGGACTGCCCGGTAGTAAAAATGCAATACAAATCTAATATTTTTTTTAAAGTGTTGTAAGTAGTCTTTTTTTGTATGTTAAAATAAGTGGTCTACATGTTAAAATAATAGCTCTACACTCAGACAGCCATCTCAGCCATCAGAGTGTCTGGTCAGTAACATGAGTCTCCCAGTCCCTCCGCTCTGCAGTAAACAGAAATTACATTTTCTGTTATCCCGTTCCCACTTCAATCAGGAGGGAGAACTCGGCCTGGCAAAAATGGCTGACAAAAATAAGAAATAAAAACAAGTTTTAAGGAAATGTGTTTGGCTTGGCAATATTTCTTGAAATAAGTAAATAAATGTTTTCTCTTCTGATTGGATAAAGTGGGAATGGATACCAGAAAAAACTTGTTGTGTTTACTGCAGAGTGGAGGAACTGGGAGACCCATGTTACTGACCAAATACTCTATCAGTGATGACTGTTGGAATGTAGAGCTATTTAACACGTAATTTGAACAAAAAATACCACTTACGGCATCTTTAACACTTTAAGGACCAGCCACGAGTTTATACGTGTTACGGTGCCATGCGTTGTGAAACAGAGCCACGAGTTAACTCGTGGCGAGTTGTTATTGTTTTATTCCATATTAATAATGCTATTAACGTCCCCGATCGACTTGCAGGACCTACCCGCATATTTGATTTTCGAAACATGCAATACCGGCCAGATCCGCTTAGGGGCGCCATCGCTCCACTGCAGTATCATTGAGGGCGATTGAAAAAAAAAATGTTTTACTGTCTGTGGGCGTTTCATATGAGCCTCGATCCCAGCCGAACATACTCCATCTTTGATCACGTTACCGAACGCAGATTTCAGCCTGGAATAATGGGATTTATGATCAGCCAATGGACATATCGATCTACCAGATTCCGATGACTAATGACGAAATGCTGCCGGCGATCACATGGGCTGACGGTAGGATACTATTCCCCCAAATTACAGCTGGATTGGACATTGTTTTAAAACGCAACGTGATCGATCAGTGAAAATGGCTACTTGAACGCACACTGTATTGCTAATCAATAATAGTAATCGGCGTCCCCCGCCGCCCCCATTTCATCCATAGATGCTCTGTAATAGTCCGGATGCTACGCAGTTTGTTTTATTTCATTCGTATATATACAGCAGAAATGGCGTTTGATATAACGTGACTAGCCTTTAGCCTATTATCTAGCTCCCCAGAAAAAAGACGAGGCGAAAACTGCGATAAACCTTATATTCACGGCGCTATAAAATGACAACCAACCGATGGATTTTTATTTTCTTTAAGCCATTATGAAGGCACGGTTTATGCACTCAAGTGACAATGAGAATGAACAGATAGCAATACTATAAAGTATATATATAGCTGTTAGAAAGTACATCGGTTTGTTGACAACGCTCAGTCCTCTGAACTATAAATCGCCGCAGGACTTTGGTCGTCAATGTGTTAAGCATGTCCATAAATAGAACGCAATGTCCTCACTGAAAACTCAATGTACATCATTCACGTCATTCACAAAACTGACATGTGCAAATAGCAACCAACTGCTTAAATATCAGGACTGTCAATTTCAATATTGTAAATAAAATATTTTCTCAATTTGATGTCAAATGTAGCCAAGTCGTCTAACTTATCCTTGTCTGTAAATTGTCAAAAAAGGTGAAATACGTCATCAATATGCACCAAAAATCATGAAAAGCACAAAAGTCCCCTTAAAAAAGGCTCTGCTGAATGACATTCTGAGTTGAAAATGTCAATATGGTTCTAAGACCCAAAACATGGCAAATGAGTCCCAGGCCTGCTCATTTTCCCAGAGCTGGTGACGGAAGTAGCTAGTGAGTTCCATGTCTCAGTTCCTTCCCGTCTCTAACCGCAGTATGCAATATGTTAAAAGTGCCCCACGGCATGCTGGGTATGTAGTACGGCATGTCGTCTCTCCCACAGCTGGAGAAGCACCACATGCTGGTTACACAACAAAGTGCCTCATTAAAGCCACGACTAAATACAAACATCATTTGGCTTCTCGAGTTTGCCTGTTGTTTTAACCTGGCAAGACCCGGATATATTTGTACTTACAATAAAAAAAATGCAACCTTTCAGCTGGTGTTGTACGAGTACTTAGTTTGGAGAGGAAAATATAGTGTTTAAAAAATATATATTTGTAAGGTTTTATTGCAATGTTGTAATATTACAACTGTGGTTCTATCAGGTAGCAGAATTACCTATAGGCCATTTTTACTCACTGTCAGAATAACATGACAAATGTCTATATACTTCACTAAAACAACTTAAGGGTTCATTTATATGGTTATGGTTTATTATTTGGCCACAGAACAGTATACATTATGAATAATATTTGGCCTCAGAACAGTATACATTATGAATAATAAAATCAATAAGCCATATTTTTAAACAATAGGATCCAATGATGATGTTTATTGTTTAGGTGAAAAAAGAACAAGAAAACACATTATGTATACCCTTTTTTTGATTAAATACAAATGTTACACATTAAGCAACTGTGGGCCTTGCAGGGTTAAAGGCCCAAACAGTGATCCAGATGTAAACAAATATCTAATCACCACCAGCATTTTTTTTTAATGTAGACTATAATATCTAATATGTATCATATTAAAGGGGACCTTTTTGGAAAATTGCAAGCTATAAACACATACATTGCATACATATGAACTGACACAGTGACACACACATGCCTGGACGCACGCCTCTGTCCTGTACTGTCCTGTTCGTCTCTCTCTCTGTCCTTCCCACCCCTGGGGGAAATCAGTCTCTTCTCCTGCAGTATTATCCCTAAGTGTCAGAGCAGATGAATTAACTAATCACATCAACCAGACCATTGTAGACACACACACACACACACACACACACACACACACACACACACACACACACACACACACACACACACACACACACACACACACACACACACACACACACACACACACACACACACACACACACACACACACACACACACACACACACACACACACACACACACACACACACACACACACACACACACACACACACACACACACACACACACACACACACACACACACACACACACACACACACACACACACACACACACACACACACAATTTTCCCAGATTATTTCATTATGCATGGCCGCTTAGCGTGGGTACCCTCTATGATATTGAGGACAGGGATGGCTGCCTGATGTGTCGGCAGTGGAATACAGATGATCTCACTCTGGCCAGTAGGCTGAAACTTTACCCATGCAGCCACTCACTCCCCGGGCTGCAATAACGTCAAGACGGTAAGAGAAGATGAGAAGGATCTTTATCCCTGTGGGGAAACATGGGTGTCGACATAGCAGCGACAAAGATACAGGCATTTTAATAAGAATAATACAAATAAATATATAAAGATAAAGTCTGATCTGGCCGGGAGTGAGTCTATGGCTGAATGTGCTCCTCATCTTTGCTAGCTCCTCACACATGATCTCCAGGATTCTTATTCCAGCTTCTTTCTCATTCTCCTCTCTGCAACCACCTCCAGATTGTCCAGTTTGACCCCAGCATACCACAGTGAAAAAAGAGGACTCCGGATACTACAGACTGGTAAAACGACTGCAGCAGCCTATTGCACACGTTGTAGGACCTGAGTCTGCTCTGGAAGAATAACCTGCTCTGTCCCTTCCTGTAGAGGGCCTCTGTGTTGTCTGACCAGTCCAGTTTATTGTTCATGTGTACTCCCAGGAACTAGGTCTCCACCATCTCCACCTCCTCCCCTCGGATAGTGATGGGAGTTGTGGGCCTGTTCTTGCTAGTCCACCAGCTCCTTGGTCTTGCTGATGTTGAGTTGGAGGTGATTGTTGTCACACCACCCTATAAAGCTCTCTACCAGGGCTTTGTACTCTCCCCCGTTGTCGTCCGTGATGTAACTGACAATGGAGGAGTCATTGGCGAACTTCTGTAGGTATAACGTACCTGAGTTGAAGCAGAGGCTCCTAGTTAGAAAAGTATGTAGGAGAAATAAGGTAGCTAGGGGGTTGCTAGGACAGGCTGGTAAGACAAGTTGCTAGGACAGGTTGCTAGGACAGGTTGCTAGGACAGGCTGGTAGGACAAGTTGCTAGGACAGGTTGCTATGACAGGCTGCCACCTGCAGCAGCAAGTTTCAAGTTTCTTTCAAGTTTCTTTAATAGTTGTCATACAGAAGTACAGAATACTTTTATACAAAATGCTTCTTACTGTTACGCTCCAGAGACTGTGCTAGACAAGATAAGTATGAAATAAAATAAAGTAGCATGTAAAAAGAAGTAAAAATAGAGGTCCCAGTGTTCAGTATAGACATATGTACAATGTTCGATGCAGACTAGAAGTAACTGAGTTACCATACAATATACAATATACTATGCAATACACTAATATACAATACTATATAGTGCAAAGCAGAAATGGGATGAGGTACAATTTAGGTACAATTTACAGTAAGGTGTACGAGTTGTAGTGCAAATCCTTTATCAATAAATATAAAGTGTGTTTAGGTGATCTAAAGTGTGGAGAGTGGGTGCTGCAGTGTGTTGTTTGTTTAAGTGAGTGTGTGCGTGTGGGTGTGTGTGCTGTGTGCATTTGATGGTTGTTGCATAGTGTTTATTGTTCGTTGAGCAGCATGATGGCCTGGGGATAGAAGCTTCTTCTGAGTCTTTCTGTGCTCGCCTTGAGACTCCGGTATCGCTTGCCTGACCGCAGCAGTTCAAAGAGGCAGTTGTTCGGGTGGCACTGGATGTAGTATGCGTAATAAGAGTTTGCAATGAACCATAATTTTGGACAGCGGTTAGAGAAACTCCAGGGGAGAAAACTCTCCGTGCTCTGGCTCCGCTCTGTGTCTATAGCATAGCCAAGCCAAACAGCAGCTGTGATAGGCAAAACATCAGTATTCCACACTAACAAGTCCATGCTGATATACACTCATATCTCTTTCCACTTGGTAATTAGTAGGACATGATCTATTCTATGCGTGACATTATGGTTAGGGTTATTTTAAGGTTAGGGGTAGGTTAAAGCTGCAATCATTACTTTCTTCTTAGGACCAACTGCCATTAGAAGGTCTCATTGAGTCAGTGTGTCATTAGAAGGTCTCATTGAGTCAGTGTGCCATTAGAATGTCTCATTGAGTCAGTGTGTCATTAGAAGGTCTCATTGAGTCAGTGTGTCATTAGAAGGTATCATTAAGTCAGTGTGTCATTAGAAGGTCTCATTGAGTCAGTGTGTCATTAGAAGGTCTCATTGAGTCAGTGTGCCATTAGAAGGTCTCATTGAGTCAGTGTGCCATTAGAAGGTCTCATTGAGTCAGTGTGTCATTAGGTCTCATTGAGTCAGTGTGTCATTAGAAGGTCTCATTGAGTCAGTGTGTCATTAGAAGGCCTCATTGAGTCAGTGTGTCATTAGAAGGTCTCATTGAGTCAGTGTGTCATTAGAAGGTCTCATTGAGTCAGTGTGCCATTAGAAGGTCTCATTGAGTCAGTGTGTCATTAGAAGGCCTCATTGAGTCAGTGTGTCATTAGAAGGTCTCATTGAGTCAGTGTGTCATTAGAAGGTCTCATTGAGTCAGTGTGTCATTAGAAGGTCTCATTGAGTCAGTGTGTCATTAGAAGGTATCATTAAGTCAGTGTGTCATTAGAAGGTCTCATTGAGTCAGTGTGTCATTAGAAGGTCTCATTGAGTCAGTGTGCCATTAGAAGGTCTCATTGAGTCAGTGTGCCATTAGGTCTCATTGAGTCAGTGTGCCATTAGAAGGTCTCATTGAGTCAGTGTGCCATTAGGTCTCATTGAGTCAGTGTGTCATTAGAAGGTCTCATTGAGTCAGTGTGTCATTAGAAGTTTTCATTGAGTCAGTGTGCCATTAATAAAAGGTCTCATTCAGTCATCATCTCATTAGAGGGTCTCATTCAGTCATCATGTCATTAGAAGGTCTCATTCATTCACCATGTCTCATTGGGTCATAGTGTCCTACTTAAACACAACCCTGCACCACCAGAAACCAGTCTATTGTTATTCCATAATTTCTTTCCAAACTTTCTTTCACCCTAGTTTCCAATAAAATGTTGTTTAGCCGGTAAATCTTTTGTGAACTTTCAGGAAATTACTTTGAAGTTGATTGATTGGCGTAATTCCATGCCAATAATTCCTTGGCAAGTGGTATCTACTAAACAAACATTTATTCCTGAAGTGTATTCAAAATTACCATGACGTTAATAATATTTCATTATCTTCCAAATAGTTCCTAGTTATACCTATTATCTTATACCTAATTATCTATTATTATTATTATTATTATTATTATTATTATTATTATTATTATTATTATTATTATTATTATTATTATTATTATTATTATTATTATTATTATTATTATTATTGTAACTGAGGGGTACAATTCCCTGACTGTATTAATCAAGTACTGATATCATTAAATCACTACCGTCTATGTACTCCTGGCCAATACTGTACATAAGTATATTAGATTAGAACACTCCCACAATAACACGGTTTTCCACACAAATACTCGTTTACAATATTTATTACATAAAAGGGATTATATTACATGACTTAGTTGCGCTTATAAGGCAAATAGAATGTGCATAGGCGAGTCAATCGTAAATATTAAGGATTATCTCTGGTACTCTGGGAAAGGGGGTACTACCGGTTGTAAGCCAGCAGAGGGAGGCAAAGCTCTAGGCAAGTCAATGGTTCACGGAGGCGATGTCACCCCTGGAGCTGCGGGGATAGGCAGCCTGGTCCCAGGATGCGCGCCGTGTAGGTGAAAGCTGTGGAGTCTCTGGTACGACAGAAACGGGCTTGAGTGATGTCCCCACGGGCACGTGGATCCCACAGCAGTGGGTGTAGACGGTTCTCTGCTTCCGGCAGCTTAGTGAAGAATGAAGAATAATAATCCTTGCCGGAAAAGTGGCACTGCGGGCGGGGTGTAAATCCCCCGTGGTGCTGCTGCTCCGGTGCAAATATCCTCCGGTGCGGTAGTGCACGGTTAAGCTTAACGTTACTATACTATTAGCACGGGCAATAAGTGCTCTATGTCGACGCACAATTACTCACTCCACGTGGTCTTTGACTCGTAATGAAGGTTTACTAATAAATAGCGAACGATACGACAAACAGACGTATTAGGATAACACGAGGCTCTATCTTGGGGCAATGCGAGCCCTGCCCTGCCCACGTTGCGTAGTGGGTGAGACGTTACTTGGATAACTGAACCAGACTGAACTGAAGGCGAACTGAAAGGGAACTGCAAGGGGGGTTCTACATTTCTTGCGCCCTATTTATATGTACCGTGGACAAATAGTGCCATTCTGCTTTCGGTAGCCGTATTAGTGGGCAGAAGCTGGGCATGTACAGACATATCTCGTCGGTACCTTTGAAGTCAGCTCTAGGGGGTAAGGCAGTGGCGCCGGGGGATCGCTTCCAATAGGAGAACGAATATTATGGTCTGTCCTGCTACCAGGTAAAGGGATATTCCGTATATATTGTACAAGGAATATACAGGGGATATCAAACGATATACAAATATTATACATGGGATCTCAGGCAATAAATATATATATTCGGTTTAATCTGACCCTTTGTAACAATTATTATTATTATTATTATTATTATTATTATTATTATTATTATTATTATTATTATTATTATTATTATTATTATTATTATTATTACATTACTTTACTGTAATGTAAAGTGTCACCACATATCATACAGAGAAAACAAAATACATTTTTTACTTTGATTTTAGGACTGGTAACAACACCCACCAACAAATCAATGGGGAGGGTATTGAAGTGGTAGACGACGATGATAGATGCTAAACAGTCATGGAAATAGAACACAGATGCTATCTATGAGAACGGTCTGCAGCGTCTATATTTCATGTGTAAACTGAGACAGGTTAGAGTGGACAGAGATATGTTGGTCCTCTTCTATTGCATTTTTATTTAAACGTTCTTTTCTATTGCCTGGTATTTCTCATTGTCGGTGAATCATAAGAACACACTGCATAACGTCAAGTCAATATGTCCAGTAAGATTGCTGGAAAATGTGCAAAAGTGCATGACGACTTGTGAGTCCTGAGTGGTGAGGAAAGAGCAGGTGATTATTAGAGACGTATCACTTCCACTATTTAGTGTATATGAGCTGTTACCACCAGGCAGACGGTACAGGAAGTCATCCCTCTGAACAACCTGTTACCATCACTGCTGAACAAACTGTTACCATCACTGCTGAACAAGCTGTTACCATCACTGCTGAACAAGCTGTTACCATCACTGCTGAACAAACTGTTACCATCACTGCTGAACAAACTGTTACCATCACTGCTGAACAAGCTGTTACCATCACTGCTGAACAAGCTGTTACCATCACTGCTGAACAAACTGTTACCATCACTGCACTGCTGAACAAACTGTTACCATCACTGCTGAACAAACTGTTACCATCACTGCACTGCTGAACAAACTGTTACCATCACTGCTGAACAAACTGTTACCATCACTGCTGAACAAACTGTTACCATCACTGCTGAACAAACTGTTACCATCACTGCTGAACAAGCTGTTACCATCACTGCTGAACAAACTGTTACCATCACTGCTGAACAAACTGTTACCAACACTGCTGAACAAACTGTTACCATCACTGCTGAACAAACTGTTACCATCACTGCTGAACAAACTGTTACCATCACTACTGAACAAACTGTTACCATCACTGCTGAACAAACTGTTACCATCACTGCTGAACAAACTGTTACCATCACTGCTGAACAAACTGTTACCATCACTGCTGAACAAACTGTTACCATCACTGCTGAACAACCTGTTACCATTACTGCTGAACAAGCTGTTACCATCACTGCTGAACAAACTGTTACCATCACTGCTGAACAAACTGTTACCAACACTGCACTGCTGAACAAACTGTTACCATCACTGCTGAACAAACTGTTACCAACACTGCTGAACAAACTGTTACCATCACTGCTGAACAACCTGTTACCATCACTGCTGAACAAACTGTTACTATCACTGCTGAACAAACTGTTACCATCACTGCTGAACAACCTGTTACCATTACTGCTGAACAAGCTGTTACCATCACTGCACTGCTGAACAAACTGTTACCATCACTGCTGAACAAACTGTTACCAACACTGCTGAACAAACTGTTACCATCACTGCTGAACAAACTGTTACCATCACTGCTGAACAAACTGTTACCATCACTGCTGAACAAACTGTTACCATCACTGCTGAACAAACTGTTACCATCACTGCTGAACAAACTGTTACCATCACTGCTGAACAAACTGTTACCATCACTGCTGAATAAACTGTTACCATCACTGCACTGCTGAAGAAACTATAAAACAATTAAAATAAAAACATCTGTATGTGAGGAGGCTGCACCTTATAATATGTAGAACACTTTGATTATGTGTTGTGAATTAGGTATGTGATGATGTAGACATTTTCTGTTGTTGTTTGTTGTAATAGCAATAAGTGGTAAGAATTCACCTCCTGCCAACCTGATATTCAATATAAATGAGGTCTGTATGGAAGGTCAATAACTAATCAATGGAAGTGGGGTGAGACCACTGGAGTGAAACAACAAGAATATGGGTAGATCTTTAGATTACATTCAAATGTATTGCCATCATACAGCAAACAGCACAACCAATATAGTTGGCATCTAACCAAAATGCAAGGTGACCGTAAAGTGCATTAACAATATACAGTGTGATTAAATGGAATATAATGAAGCTACTGAGTAATATGTAGTATGTACACTAATAAGAGTAGGTATGGGATATATACATATATTGATATAGTATATACAGTTTGTATATAAGCAAGAATATAAACAGGGATTTATGCAGATATAGCTGAATACATAATAATATACAGTATTATTGTACATGGCTATTGTACAGTGTTATATGGGTAGAGTAGACTATAGTTTGAGGTTGGTAGTTATGAGTACAGTGTAAGGCAATTGTAGACAGTGAAGGCATTCGATAGGTATAAACTGAGTATGGGCAACAGAGCCTAGAGTATAGGCAGAGTTTATATTGTATAGGGGTGTGAATGAATGAATGAATGAATGAAAACTTTATTTAACAGATTGCAGAATGGGTACAATACAGTACGGCTCAATACATACAATTGTTAAGGGGATGCAGACCCGAGAAAGACGTTTGTCTTGTTTCCATCAGGGTCCCCCATTTTCAATTCATATAGACATTTATGACATACACAACATACATGACATTTATGGCATAGGGACATATAGGTATTTAGTACTGATACATTTGTGACATAAACGGTATTCAAATATACAGTACTGTTACCCCTAGATCCTGACAGAGTATATACATATGATGGGGAGGGGACTGTACATTAGGAGGGGGTGGGTGGGTGGGAGAGAAATATACATACGGTGGGGAGGGAATATATACATGCGGTGGGGAGGAGACTGTCTATTAGGAGGTGGTGGGGGTTTTGGGCATTTACGGTGGCCAGTTTCGAATTGCAGCCTCCCGTAGGTGCTCTTTAAGAGCGGTTTTGAATGTGGGCAGGGATTCACATTCCTTTACAGCTTTGGGTAGGGTATTCCACATTGTTGTGGCAAAATTGCTAAACGTGTTTAGTCCCTTGTTTGAGCCGAATCTGGGTTTAACATGATTTGTTGAGCTTCCTCTGGTGTAGTGGTTGTGGTATTCACTGACCTTTGGGAAGTATTTTGACATGTACATGGGCACCCCGGTCGTATAGTGTATCTTGTAGACCAGGCCCATTGCAAGTTGCTGTACTCTGTCGTCTACTCTAAGCCATCCTAGTTTGTCAAAGTGGGCAGGGGTGAGGTGGGTTCTGGGGTTCAGGTCAAGTAGTAGTCTGACCAGTTTGTTTTGTGATGTTTGTAATTTTGTTTTAAGCGTCTTTTCGTCTTTCCTTGTGACAATATTGTCACCCACTGTAACTGAGAAGCCATCGGTCTAGCTGAGTTTGTTATTTGAACCGAAGAGAATGGACTCTGTTTTGCCCATGTGTAATGATAGCTTGTTATCAGCGAGCCATATGCAGATTTTGCCTAGTTCCGAGCTGAGGGTTTTTTCAACCTGCAACTTGTTCTTGTCAGAGACCAGCAGGGCTGAGTCGTCCGCAAACAGGAACAAGTTGCAGTCACAAGCTGACGACATGTCATTTGCATAAATTAGGAAGAGTAGCGGTCCTAGTATGCTTCCTTGTGGAACACCACAGCTCACTGTGAGGGGGGGGGGATAGAGTACTGTTTACCTCTACCATCTGTTCTCTCCCCTCCAGGTAGGATTGCATCCAGCTCACTGATAAGCTATCAAAACCAATTGCTTTTAGCTTGTCCATCAGAATGGAGTGATTGACAGTGTCGAAGGCCTTTTGTAGGTCCAGCATGACCATGCCGCAGTATTTGCCCGCGTCCACCTCTTGTTTGATGTGGTTGTTCAAATAGAGGAGGCATGTGTCAGTGGAGTGGGACGTTCTGAAGCCAGATTGGAATTCGTAGATTTGATTTTTTTCCGCCAGGTACTTTTCGACCTGTTCGTAGACTATTTTCTCCATGACTTTCGAGATGGAGGTAAGAATAGAAACAGGGCGATAGTTGCCTGGGTCTAATTTGCTGCCCTTTTTGTGCAGAGGGGTCACTCTTGCAATTTTGAAGTCCTTGGGGACGTGCCCCTGTTTTATAGAGAGGTTTATTATGTGTGTGATGACTGGGGTGATGGCGGCTGCTGCGTCTCTGAGGAATTTGGAGGGGATGTTGTCATGGCCAGTGGCCTTGTTAGGTTTTAAATTTTTTTAGTACCTCATCGGTTGTTACCATTTCAAGTTTGAAGTAGTCTTTGTGGACCCCTAGGTTTTTGTAGTATGCTACTATGTGTTCTACCCCATAATGCCCTGAGTGGGAGGGTAGTTTGTTTACCAGTGTTGTGGCTATGTTTGTGAAGAAGTTGTTTAAGTAATTGGCTACATCCAGCTTGTCTGTGATGAGCGTGTTGTCCGTCTTTATGTTTATGTTTGAGAATCTGGTTTTAAGTTTTTTACTGCAGCCTAGTTGATTATTGAGTAATTTCCAAAGTTCGCAGGGTTTGTTTTTGTTTTCCTCAGTTTTGACGTTGATGAAATTTCTTTTTGCGGTTCTGATCATGGTGTTTACGTCATTTCTTAGTCTGTTTCTTTGAGTTTTTAGTTCAACCACGTGGGCTTGGAGTTCACTGTGTCACTGTGGCTGTCACTGTGGGTTCAGAGAGATGACAGCTGAGGGGAAGAAGCTGTTTCTGAGCCTGCTTGACTTGGAGATTCCTATAGCGCCTCCCAGAGGGAAGGAGGGCAAACAGTCTGTGATTTGGGTGACAATACTGTCCTTGACAATACTGTGTGCCTTTCCTTCCCTCGTGGTGGAACCAATAATGTAAATTATGCACGTGACAGATCTCCATGGTTGATAGTCTTTATAACGCATCACTGTGCCTCACTGCATCACTGAGCCTCACTGCATCACTGAGCACAGGGTGACGGTACCGTCTGGCATAATCTTCCTGGACCTTTACCTTTAAATTGACACTTTACAATCTTACAATCTTACACTTATTACTGTACATTTGACTGTATATTTCTGTATTTTTTTGGCTATATATTTTTTATTTTGGAAAGTATATACATACCAGAATGTATATCCCGGACCGTACTTTATTCTCTATTCTTATTCGTGACTTTTATTTTTGACTACCTAAATGTTTAGTGTTCACTGTGAGCGATCTGGAGTGCAGAATTTCCCTCGGGATAAATATAGGATTTCTATTCTATTCTATTCATATGGGGGGGCGACACAGGGCAACAGTGGCTCAGGAGGCAGAGTAGGTCGTCTGGTAATCGGAAGGTACCTGGTTCGACCTCCAACTCTTCCCGGCAGCATGTCAAAGTGTCCTCGAGCAAGACACCTTGCATGGTTGCCTCCGCCTTCTGTGGGTGAATGTGTTTGTGAATGTGTTTGTGAATGTGTTTGTGAATGTGTGAACGTGATGCATAAATTATAAAGCACTTTGGATAAAAGATGTTATATAAATGCAATCCATTCCATTTACAATTTGATACAAATGTATTGGTAAGGCATTAGGAATCAATTACAAATAGAGAGAACAGGAGCTTTTGTCAGGCGGCCACTGGGCTGTTACCTTCCTGGGGGGGGGGGATACATAACAAGGGTCTAGGGGGAGGGGTTTGGGGACAAAAGGAGGTTCAGGGAGGGGGGGAAGGGGGTGGGGGGACCTCAACGCCTTTATCTCTAGCCCTCTGCCACCTGCTTAATGTATCAAGTGTAGCTGGTGAGGTTGCCTCTGTTACCATGGTCCTGCTCGTTATCCATCTCAAACAACAGCTGAGGACAACAGAGCCTCCTTCCTCTACACTAATCATTTCCATTCCAAAGTAAACAGGCCCAATAGCAATAATGTGTCTAATTCCTCTTTATTTCCCATATTGACCTAATTAGCTTCAACTACGTAATACTTTCCTGGAAATGCATTGGAGACGTTACCAGATAATTATCAACTGCGTATTGGAAAATAGTGGAATATGATGAATTTGGAAAACTATTTGGATTGTTTTCAGGAACATTTTGAGGTAGAATTTCCTACTTACCGGAAGATTGTGGCCACAGATAATAAGGTGTTACTTGGTCGGTTTGAATAATTAAAACAGAAGGATAGTGTTCACTCCTTTTTATCTTTATTAGGCGTGACGTCTTCAGTGAGGTTAAGGTCAAAGGGGCACTTCACCAAAAAACAATGATGATTTATTTTGCACATAATCTTGCACGCATCCAAAAACTCTAAAACAATTTTGCACACATTAATTTAATTTGAATGAGTTTGAATATGAGTGTTGTGTTAATTACAGCACCAGGAAAAGATAAGGTAGCAGTCCCTATAAGACAAGGTATTGCGATTTTTTCCATATACATCATATTATTGAACTGTAATTAGCACAACACAGAGATTCAATGTCCCCGAGATACCAATTTCCTCTCTGTGCGTTCAGTAGAAAGCTATTCGGCTGCAAGTTAGCCTAGCTTAGCACAAATGAAAGCAGACACGGACCACTAGCTTAGCTTAACACTCTGGGAGAGGTGTTTTTGGCTTTCAGCAGATGTTTGACAGGAAGTGAGACGTGTTGCCACATGTATCCAAATAAAACAGAGAGTAGTGTAGACTAGAGCTATTACAATTGGAGGCAGTAAAAGGCATTGTCCACGTCAAGCATTCACTACCATTTTGAAACAAGTATTTGCACAGTGCACACCTGAACAGAACCTGAACAGGTGTGACAGGTCCGTTGGAAAAAAAGTGCTACTTGAAAACAATGGAAAGAACTCCCGTCTCTCTGTCTTACTGCTGAAATATTTATCCATGACAACAATTCGGCCCTGTTGGCCCTTGATCAGGTATCACGTTGTGATTGATAAATATTTCAGCTGTGAGTGGAGACAGATGTGCGGATTCTTTCCATCAAGCGTTTACTACAAGCCTGGGGTGTGTTTTAAAATACGAGACACATCGTCCATCTCACACGAGACATTCCTCGCAAAAAAGCAACTTAGGCTACTGCCGGACTTTCCCTTACCACCAGACAACAACCACATGCCAAACACACACGTAAGAGACACACATACATGTACGCACTTAACACATTGGGTGCCACGCCCCCTTCCGGGAAGTGCATAGGCCTTGCCGCCCATTAACCCCATAAACGCTCACCTTGTTTGTAGAGCTAAACCTATATTTTATATTATAGCTATGGATCTAATAACGCCATCGATTGTCAGTGGGTTTCTTGCGGTCAACGTGCAAAAAACGGAATTTTTTTTCATCTATACATTTCCGTTTTATACCGTGGTGAATATGAGTATAGTGGTAGAGTGATCCTGTGTAATTCCAGGGAACTCCGTCAAAACAGCCCTTTAGTCAAATCCACTTATCACGTTGCCATTTTTCGCCTGATCATCTAATCATCCTGAAATCAATGCTAGATTATTGGTATTATGTTTCCTCGTGCATACATGAAAGGGGGCTTGCAGCGGGGCGCACCTCCGTGCTGTGATCACTGCCAACGGGACACAGCACACACACATACACACAGACACCGAGCAATCGTGGGGGAAAACATATCAGATCAATGCAAGATCGGTAATATAGAGTCCTTACCTTGTCTCTGATGTAATGCAAAGAAAATAATCCAATTATCTGATCGCCTTTCCAGATACCCACAGTGATCCTGTCTCCGACGTTATCTGGCATTGCACATGAACGGGCGGGCGGGGTCAGTTGTCCAAGCCATCCCTACAAGCGATTGTTTTGCCGGAGTGTTTAGGACCCGCCCCCACGCCGCAGCTCGGTAGAGAAAAGAAACTACATTGTTTCAAATGGAGTGCAATAGCGGCCGCAAGGCGGTAGGCGGCGGTATTGACCATCTGCAATCTCAGACACATTCAGTACAGCATGCACAGGCTGCCCCGATGAATTATAAATGGCAACAGCGAATGAAAGAAATACCGAAACAGAAACGTAGATCTACGTTTCCGGCACTCAGCGATCGGGCCACAGAAACGTAGAACTACGTGAAAGTGTTAAGTATGTGCACATGGACATGCACATGCACACACACACTTGAATGATTTATTCATGTCTTAAGTATTGTAACGTTGCTTGGTTTTGCACCACGTTATTCACGACTCTCATACAGGTTGCAGTATAGGTGACTCATGTCTACACATTCCCATTCCACCCTCTTATAGCCTCCCCAGGTCAGCCCGCGCACTCTCGACTCTGTCAACCCGCGGCTGGCGCGACCAATAGCGTCACCGCCAGCCCCGGGATGGCGGAGTGCAGAGCTCGACTGACCAACCACCCAAATCCCAGGGTTGTTACAGTATGTTGTGTTTTAAGTATGACAAGAACATTAACAATGCAATCAGATATTGAGAGACAGTTACTTACAAAAGTGTGTGATTGGCTAAACCACATTGTTGCACACAAACAAGGATAATAACACATGATGGAAATAACTGTAACAGGTGAAACGGTACCTCATGGAAACAAATAGCAGCATCTCCTCCATACTGAGCGGCTCCTCCACACACACACACACACACACACACACACACACACACACACACACGCACACGCACACACACACACACACACACACACACACAAAACAACGAGGCTGACTGCGCATTATGTCCTCTGGCGTCCACACACAATATCTATATCTGTGGCACCGTATTAGGTATCTGTTTACTTAGCAGGCCGTTGGATGTGTGTCTCTTACTTAGTCCGCTCTGTAAGCACATCAGGGAGTGCCGGGGGCCGCGTTGGTCTCAGCGCGGAGCGATAAACAGAGACAGATGGGGGGCTAGGAGGGACAGGGCCGTCCCTTGGGTCTCTCTCCCATTGACGAGGCCCAGAACGAGACATTTCCTCCGCTCTCTTAAATGCAGCGAAAAACGACCTTTTGCACAAGTAAATTAAAATAACCTGGGAGACGTATTGCACACATAATACGAGCTGCTACCCTCACATAGATGAAATTACATTACATTACATTAAATTTGATTAGATTCAAATGTATTCATCGTACAGCACAATGAAAAGAAGTTTGGCAGCCAACCAGATTGCAAATGTAACAATAAAGTACATTACAGGTGATTCAACTGGATATAAAATGCAGACGCTTCAAATAAAATATTAAATATAGGCACTTCAGATCCCTCAAGTGGAAACTCAAAAGATTCAAAAACAAAATTTGTGCCACATTCAATAAGCCTACTTAACACATCCACCGCCGGAAACGCTGTACAGCGTTATTGCCCGCCATGCGTTGACCGCCAGACCTTGCTGTACAGCGTTATTGAGATCAATATTAAATTTTTTCGCCATGGCATTCATAATTCATATAGCCGCGACGCTGGACCCTACAGGTGAAGGCAACGACGAATCAATACCGCCGCCTGGTGGATGGTCGGGCGAGTTACACTCACCTACAGGATATGGGGGCTGTGCGTCGATTAAATTCATCCGGCCGTCAGATATAGTTGCATGACTCCCGACAGACACAATGTACATAATGGATCGCTTTCTAAACTTAATAATCGATATGATTTCGGCGTTTATTGCGACATACAAACCGGAAATGGACCTAGGCGATCGGCGTCGTATACCTGGGATCTTTCACCGCCAGTCTCATTGGCGCACGGTAAGAGGACACTAACGTTATTTTCAACCCAATTGTGAGTTTCCTTGTTTGCAAACCATCTGATCAATATATCCACCCATACTACATAAAGCATTTACTGATGATCTGGGAATTATAAACGACCCCCCCCCCTTTCCTCCACGCATGATGAAGCATAACGTATACCGATCATATACAGTTAAATTTTTTAATATAGCGTGTATAGGGGGGAAACGGCAATTGATAATCTATATATGCGTTTAGGCCTATAACTCACGTTCTAGGAATTACTGCAGAAAACGATAAAAACATACTTATATTCTAGAAGGTATTTTTGTATGAATGTATGAATGAAAAAGTATAAAGTTCCCACATCCTGAACGATAGATAATCGATGTTGAATGGGCCATAGTAATGTCAATATAGCAATACAATTTAAAAAGTTATAGCCCTGCAAAGAAGGTGAGCCACTCCATAGACTTATAGCGCTGGCAGACTGGGTACAATGATGGGTACAATGCCCGGCGGGCAATGTGTTAATGAGTAGGATCAAAATTAATAACGTTGGTTGGGAGGGAAGGAAGGGGTTAATGACATTGGACCTCATGATCGAAGGTGTACGTAAGTATCTTCGGAAGTCGTTTGTAAGAACAAATTTTGTCCTCCTCCGGATGCCTGAACGCCTGAAAAGGTGTTCATAAATGTCCAAAATTTTCTTAGCTGCGCTCCCCTGAATGAAGAACATCACTCATTCTTAAACTGAAAGCACGTTCTTGTACACCTGAATTTACATACAGAACCGCCCCGCCAGCTCCCAATAAGGGAGAGGCTAAGCATTGCACTCCGGTTGTGCTGACCCCTGTGATTCCCCACGTGTGGGAATCTCGATTGCATCATTTCTGTTAGTGGGGGTACATTTTCAACAGGTAGCGTAAAAGCTATTTGAACTGATCAAAATGAGATTAGATTCAAATGTATTGTCATTGAAACGGAGGTCTAGGGCCTCCACAGGTGCGTTTGATAGAGCTGGCGGACACTATGGGGTTGTGACTCCGATTAAAGAATCACAGAGGCGTGCTTCAGTTAATTTGTATTTGAGAATTTGTGTGTGGTTGTCTACAAAGGAATACAATACAATATACATTAGTAAACACAGTAGTGATGTACATAAACATAATGTCATTATGTTAATTACTTATGTTCCTTTTTTGTTTCTTTGTTTTACTATGTTACTCTGCCTACTGTCCGCGACTTCGGGTATTTGAGAAGCGCTATATAAATAAAATGAATTATTATTATTATTATTATTATTATTATTATTATTATTATTATTATAAACATGTGGTCTATAGCTACAATAATATTCATTAATAATATAATACAACTAGTAACTAAGACAATCACTTAACCGGAGTTATTAATATAACCTATACTGTTTCATGTTACATAGACTATGCAGGGAAATTACTCATGCAATACATGCAAACAATATAAGTATAGGCACAAACTGTAAACCAAGTGTAAAGATACATTCAATGCACTTACAGTAACGAGTAACAAGTTATATTTATATAGCCTAGCTAACACACAACTAAGCTAACCAGCATGGCATGGCTAACAGCATCAACAGAAATGGATCAATGTGAACATAAGTGCAAAGTAAGCTCCAGTAAATGAATTAGGCAGGAACAAAACATAAATACTGTACTTACGTCTGTCATTGACGCAGACTTTCCCCAAAGGGAGAGAAGTAACTGCTGCGTACGTCAAACAGCTGGACTGAGACAAACTCGTGCAAAGTTAGAAAAAACTCTTAAAGGGCCAGTAACCTTATCAGCAGACCAGAATGCGACACTAGCTGGAGCACATCACACTGAACAATTACATTGGCATAAATCAATCACCCTTTCCTGTCAACAACAACATATTAAAGGGCAATTACAGATCAAAGTCATCTTATTAACAGGGGCTTTCCTACAGTCATTATACAGCACAAGTGCAATACAAATGTAACAGTAAATTGCAATAGTAACATACAATGCACAGGTAACAGGAAACAGATAGAGAACATTTCAAAGCACTCAAAATGGCCAATACCTCAATTTCAACCTATTTCTGAATTGCGCAACATTTTGGGATTTTCGGAAGAATCGTGAGCTCCGTCACAACCCGACCTAGACTGCACCGCGTCACATATTTTATACCCAGTATAATCACCTATTATGTGCATTGTAAAACCGGACGTGGTCACCCGTCCGAACGGCTTGTCAAATGACACTTGCCGGATATTTCGCCTTGTAACTCGAGACCCGAAGGACGCAATAGGTTGACTGAGGTGACGATCGAAAGGCGGCAAATGAAACTTTCCAACAATGTATTGAATGATCGGGAGAAACGCAGCCCGGAGCCGACCCTGTCCCGCACACGGGAGTGGCAGCCCATATGTGGGCCCCCGAACGTTAAGAGGTTGACGTTCTTCATTCAGGGGAGCACAGCTGAGAACATTTTGGCCATTTACGAACACCTTTTCACACGTTCAGGCATCCAGAGGAGGACTTTCATAAATTTGCTTGTACGTACTACTTAAGAAGCTAGTTACAAAGATAGTTACGTACACTTTCAATCAGGAGGTACATTTACATTTTGTCATTTAGCTGACGCTTTTATCCAAAGCGACTTACAAGTTATGTACAACAAGACAGCAGGAAGGGTACAACTCTATAGGTACATTGGACATTGTCCATGTCTTGTCTGTACAGTATGTCTGTCTAGGCTGTAACATGGTTGTCTTGTGTTTTATTTTTTCTAACGCAGTACTGTGTGTTCCCACACAAAGACATTCCTGTACCAACAGACAATAAAGCATGATCTTATCTTAGATACAGTAAATATATATATATATGTTTTGACAAGTACGTAAAAAATGTTTAAAATAAAAAAGATCTGTTGATCTATAATGGAACCCATCGGAAACAATGCATAGGCAGTGGAGTATTCTCTGGAGTGGGGGAAACAAAGGGGGACATGGCTAATGTAAGCCTTCCATTATTAAAGGTCTTGCTTCCTGGCCCGTAAAACACAATCGCTATTATGATCTTGGCTTGTCTCTGGCATGCCGCCCAACTGTAGAGGAGCAACGTTCAGGCGCTAACGCTAAGAGTCTGGGAGTCCTCCGCACTTGAGTCTGAGTGCCAGTGGAAATGTTTTGAGTCTTCAAAGTCCCTCAGAAGTTTTGAGTCAAGTTCAAGATTCTCATGATATCTGGACATGTTGAGAACGTTATTAAATTATGTCCAGATGACCTTAAAGCCTTTGATAGATGCCCGTATTAGGAGTTCCGGATAGACTCCCGCCAGAACAGAGCGCATCAGCACAGATGAAGCGCACCTGTGCCAGATGCGCTCGAGACAGGTGAGCGCAATCACCTGTCAATCAAGTAGCATACAAAATGGAGACAGAGATACAGAAGCATTGGGGTAGCTGAGGCGAAACCATACGGAAGGAGAGGACGTGAGTAAGAGAAGAGAAGAGGAGAAGATTATTGTCTGTGTGACCAATGCGCTGTTTATCTGCTTTTGGAAGGAGGACCCTGCTGTGTGCTGTAACCCCAGATCGTCTGAGAACCCGCATGTGTATCGACCCCTGCTTGTCTGACGTCTCTTCTCTCGGATCAGCCCCTGCCCTTATGAGAACCGCTCTATGTGTACCGGACCCCGCTAACGGACCAAGACGATTCTCTTGTATAACGGACTGGCTGACGATTACCATAACCTCTCCTTTTCTCCTAAACAGTAATACAACTGCTGTTAAACGTGCTACTACCTTGTTCCGTGTGTGTTTTGTTAATTCCAATCTGTTGACAGCTCGTAACACCCCAGAGTCTGTCACAATGCCTAAAGAGACGCCCCGAATTGTGCGCTTAATTGCTTACACAGATTTTACATCAAATTGTAAAGATGTTCAAACTGCTAGATGTTCGATATGTAAACAAACTATTGAAGAGAAGACCAGGACAACCTCAAACTTCAACAGACATCTGTGGGGTGGACTCAACCTTGATGACTTGGATCAAATCAAATCAAATCAAATTTATTTATAAGGCCCGACAACACACGTTAATGTCCTCATGGGACGTACAGGTCTTCTTTAAATAAGTCAAGAAGAAAGCATAACAATAAGTCAAGAACAGAACAAGAACAGAACACCATAAGGTCCAAACATTTTTAGATGAATGCAAAAAATGTAAATAAAAAATTAAAGAATGCAAGCACTCCCAGACATACCCCACGCGAAGGTAAGGAAAAACTCACTAAAACCTAACAATAGGGAAAAAAGCTCCACAGGCAGTGTGGAGGAGAGAAACCTTAGAAGGGCCATTCAAGGGGGGATCTCCCTTCTTAGATGTTGGTGATAGTAGTGTTGCAGACGGACAGTTGGTAAGCATGCACTCATGTGTGTAGTGAAACACAGATGAGTGCATGCAATAGCAACTGAACATTTTGAAAAATTAAAGATAAAGCAAATAGCGATACTTGGACTCTGACTCAGACTAGGGTAATGGGGACTCGACTCTGGCTATTCTTTGGTGACTCGGACTTGGACTCGGACTCGAACACTGGAGACTCGAGACTCGACTCAGACTCTAGATTTAGTGAGTGATCCCCCCCCCCCCATATGTAAAGCGACCTTGGGTCTCTTGAAAGGCGCTAAAAATTAAGTTATTATTAGGGATGTCCGATATTATCGGCCGATATTGGCATTAAAATGTGATATCGGAAAAAATATGGGTTTAAAATTTATTTTTATTTTTATTTACCCAGGCAAGCAAGTAAGAACAAATTCTGATTTTATTTATTGTCAAAAGTATGCATAATGTTGTGTTAATTCCACAACAAGAGATATGTAATGTTAATTACCTGAAATTATTCAGTTTTTGGGGGGGGGGGGGGACCCTGCATATATCGGTATCGGTTGACGGTTGATATCGGTATCGGAAATTAAGAGTTGGACAATATCGGTATATCGGTATCGGTAAAAAAGCCAATATCGAGCATCCCTAGTTATTATTATTATTATTAGTGACTCGACTAAATACCAGTAATACATCTACGAGCAGAGTGATATATACTGTAGGTATCACCAGTAATACATCTACGAGCAGAGTGATATATGTACTGTAGGTATCACCAGTAATACATTTACGAGCAGAGTGATATATGTACTGTAGGTATCACCAGTAATACATCTACGAGCAGAGTGATATATGTACTGTAGGTATCACCAGTAATACATCTACGAGCAGAGTGATATATACTGTAGGTATCACCAGTAATACATCTACAAGCAGAGTGATATATACTGTAGGTATCACCAGTAATACATCTACGAGCAGAGTGATATATACTGTAGGTATCATCATGGCCGCCTAGTTATAGTTGAAAGTGGGGGTGCAATTTTTTTTTTTTCTTTTTTTTTATTATATTTTTAAACTGCAGATATTTTCATTTAATGAACCTGTACGTGCAATTTCCTGCAATATAGAGCCTTCAATCTTGACTAATAAAGCTGCTCTTTTCACTATAAAACTCAGTTTATATTGCAGTATGATAGCCAATTACTATAATAATAATAATAATAATAATAATAATATATTAATATATATATATACTGTATATATACTGTATATTGATTTGTCACTCTTTTATTTTTATTAAATCAATCTCCTTTCAAATAGGCCAAGTTTTTAATAAGAAAGAGAGAAAAAATACCAACAAGGAACAATAACAGGGTCTGCTGTAAATATAGCCTATTTTGTGTCTTAATTTGTTATGTTATCCTACACTTTAAGCTGTCTGATATTTCCATTACCTGTAACTCTTGGGTCTCTTTCTCTCCTTCTCTGCCTCCTCCCTGAGTCTGCACAGTCACCATATCATTCTACATTAAGGAGAGCAATACACTTATGAATACACTGAACCGGTTTGAATACACAATCTTTATGCTACTCTGTAAAGAAAGGGAGAGAGGGGGGATATATAATCCAAGTATTTGTGTCTTAATTTGTTATGTTATCCTACACTTTAAGTTGACTGTCTGATATTTCCATTACCTGTAACTCTTGGGTCTCTTTCTCTCCTTCCTGAGTCTGTACAGGGCCTAACAAAAATAATGGTTGGTTTCAGGTTGCCGACCGACCCTGCCGATTTAGGTGCGACCCAATATATTTTATGAGTTTTAAAAAAAAATTATATATTAAAAAAAAAAAAAATCCTTTTTTTTTTTTTTTTTTTTTTTTTTTTTAGAATAAAGTTTCATAGAAATCTTAGTCAAACATTTAGTATTATGGATATTAAACATGCTGGCAGAGTACATGCATCCATGTTGTTGTGAACATTTTAACCCTTTCACTGCCACACGACAGCCGGTTAACCCTTTCACTGTGACAATACAGAAGGTTAGCCCTTTACTATCACACAACCGACGGCGATGCTCCATCATTAGCATCATTAGCTCCGCATCCGCGGAGCTAATGATGCTAATGATGGAGCATCGCCGTCGGTTGTGTGATAGTAAAGGGCTAACCTTCTGTCGTGTGGCAGTGAAAGGGTTAATTAAATAAAGAAATTCCCTATCCATAGTCGCCGTGGGAAAGAATAAAAAAAAAAAAAAAAAAAAAAAAATTCCCTACCTACCCATGGCCAAACTGACAACCAACCTGAAACCAACTATTATTTTTGTTAGGCCTAAGAGTGTGTCCCAGGGACCCCCAGGAAGTGTGTCCCAGGGACCCCCAGGAAGTGTCCCAGGGAGCCCCCAGGAAGTGTGTCCCAGGGACCCCCAGGAAGTGTGTCCCAGGGACCCCCAGGAAGTGTCCCAGGGAGCCCCAGGAAGTGTCCCAGGGAGCCCCAGGAAGTGTCCCAGGGAGCCCCAGGAAGTGTGTCCCAGGGACCCCCAGGAAGTGTCCCAGGGAGCCCCAGGAAGTGTCCCAGGGAGCCCCAGGAAGTGTCCCAGGGACCCCCAGGAAGTGTGTCCCAGGGACCCCCAGGAAGTGTCCCAGGGAGCCCCAGGAAGTGTCCCAGGGACCCCCAGGAAGTGTGTCCCAGGGACCCCCAGGAAGTGTCCCAGGGACCCCCAGGAAGTGTCCCAGGGACCCCCAGGAAGTGTCCCAGGGACCCCCAGGAAGTGTGTCCCAGGGACCCCCAGGAAGTGTCCCAGGGAGCCCCAGGAAGTGTCCCAGGGACCCCCAGGAAGTGTGTCCCAGGGACCCCCAGGAAGTGTCCCAGGGACCCCCAGGAAGTGTCCCAGGGACCCCCAGGAAGTGTCCCAGGGACCCCCAGGAAGTGTCCCAGGGACCCCCAGGAAGTGTCCCAGGGACCCCCAGGAAGTGTCCCAGGGACCCCCAGGAAGTGTCCCACAGGGACCCCCGTCTGTAGAGTAGTTCTTCTTATACATTATTTCACTGTATTAACCTCTAGATTATTATTCAAATGAATCCCCCCAAGGACCCCACTTTGAGAACCACTGAGGTAAAACACAACTGAAAGACACAAAGTTAAAATACACAACTGAAAGACATAAAGACAAAATGCACAACTGAAAGACACAAAGAGAAATAGGGAGACAAACAAAGTGCATCCACGAGGACAGGGGGTGGAGTGTATTTTGGTGATGTACTTTTGTCATTTTGCAGTTTCCACAGAGCAGATCAAAAACCTTCACAAGAGATTCCAACAACTGAGTGGCAATGAAGAGACAATAAGGTACAGTAGGCTGTCCTCCACACTGTACTTGTACCTCCACACTGTACCTCCAAGATCCAAGAGGTTTATTTATCACATACATACCAGGGCATACAGTGAAATGCAGTTGGCCATGCCCGCTTCGATTGTGCAAGAATACAATAGTAAATAAAATAAGTAGAAGATGATAAAGTAGACATAAAATAGACATGTTAATAAATCCTGAGATAATTGCAATATGAATGAATGAATGAATGAAAACTTTATTTAACAGATTGCAGAATGGGTACAATACAGTACGGCTCAATACATACAATTGTTAAGGGGATGCAGACCTGAGAAAGACGTTTGTCTTGTTTCCATCAGGGTCCCCCGAATACAATGTTGAGCTATGACTTAAAGGCATTGGGTCCTACTATACAGTTTTACTTCTATGTCCTTATGCTATACTTGCTATTACTAACTATATGCAATAATCACAACACGTTATTTTCTTAAAGAACCACACTGTACCTCCACACTGTACCTATACACTGTACCTACGCCAGAAATATCAACACGTCGAATTGTCAGCTCTCACAAAATAAATATAGAGATATTTGTGGGTGTGTGAAACCTTATGAACGCAACAACCATACAAGTGACCAATTAATTTGCATACTAACAGACAACAAATGCATGTTACATTCACACGTGCATAACCTTCATAGAAAATACAGACATATACATCAATACTAACCCTCTGTGTTTATAAACACAAGACAACAGTAATTCCTCATTAAGCCCCCACGTTACTGTCTGTAGGTGGTATGAATGAATGAATGAATGAATTATTTTATTTAGAATGTTTACACATACAAATAAATAAACATAAACAAATAATTTTTCGAAATTTTTCACAAATAAACAAACGAAAAGGATAGGTTTGAAGCCGAAGGCTTATAGAGCAACCTACCCCTATACAAACAAATTCAAAAAAGTTAAAGTTTTCTAAATATAAAAAAAATAAACAAACAAATAAAACAAACAAACAAACAAAAAGAACATAAGCCAACATAGGAAAATCAAAACTTAATCAGGTCTTAATCAAAACGGTCTGTAGGTGGTGTATCCAATAGGCCTCTCTCAGGTTACTGTCTGTAGGTGGTGTATCCAATAGGCCTCTCTCAGGTTACTGTCTGTAGGTGGTGTATCCAATAGGCCTCTCTCAAGTTACTGTCTGTAGGTGGTGTATCCAATAGGCCTCTCTCAGGTTACTGTCTGTAGGTGGTGTATCCAATAGGCCTCTCTCAGGTTACTGTCTGTAGGTGGTGTATCCAATAGGCCTCTCTCAGGTTACTGTCTGTAGGTGGTGTATCCAATAGGCATCTCCCAGGGTACTGTCTGTAGGTGGTGTATCCAATAGGCCTCTCTCAGGTTACTGTCTGTAGGTGGTGTATCCAATAGGCCTCTCTCAGGTTACTGTCTGTAGGTGGTGTATCCAATAGGCCTCTCTCAGGTTACTGTCTGTAGGTGGTGTATCCAATAGGCCTCTCTCAGGTTACTGTCTGTAGGTGGTGTATCCAATAGGCCTCTCTCAGGTTACTGTCTGTAGGTGGTGTATCCAATAGGCCTCTCTCAGGTTACTGTCTGTAGGTGGTGTATCCAATAGGCCTCTCTCAGGTTACTGTCTGTAGGTGGTGTATCCAATAGGCCTCTCTCAGGTTACTGTCTGTAGGTGGTGTATCCAATAGGCCTCTCTCAGGTTACTGTCTGTAGGTGGTGTATCCAATAGGCCTCTCTCAGGTTACTGTCTGTAGGTGGTGTATCCAATAGGCCTCTCTCAGGTTACTGTCTGTAGGTGGTGTATCCAATAGGCCT
Organism: Notolepis coatsorum; assembly: GCF_963971535.1. Taxonomy (NCBI): domain Eukaryota; kingdom Metazoa; phylum Chordata; class Actinopteri; order Aulopiformes; family Paralepididae; genus Notolepis; species Notolepis coatsorum. The sequence continues at coordinate 76,563,766 of NC_140180.1, read as the reverse complement.
CTCTCAGGTTACTGTCTGTAGGTGGTGTATCCAATAGGCCTCTCTCAGGTTACTGTCTGTAGGTGGTGTATCCAATAGGCCTCTCTCAGGTTACTGTCTGTAGGTGGTGTATCCAATAGGCCTCTCTCAGGTTACTGTCTGTAGGTGGTGTATCCAATAGGCCTCTCTCAGGTTACTTCTTCGGCTCAAATAACAAACTCAGCAAGACCGACGGCTTCTCGGTTACAGTGGGTGACAATATTATCACAAGGAAAGATGAAATTACCTACCTGGGTTCCATCCTAGAGGCTAATCTTTCCTGTGACAAAATGGCATCCAATGTAATAAAAAAAGTCAACCAACGAACGCGATTCTTGTACCGGATCTCCTCTCTGGTAAACAAGAATACCCTGAAGACTCTAGCAGGAGCACTCATTCAAGGGTACTACGACTATGCTTGCACCTCATGGTACCAAAGCACCTCAAAGGCACTAAAAACAAATTACAAACATCTCAAAACAAGCTAGTCAGACTACTACTTGACCTGACTCCTAGAACCCACCTCACCCCTGCCCACTTTGACAACCTAGGATGGCTTAGAGTAGACGACAGAGTACAGCAACTTGCAATGGGCCTGGTCTACAAGATACACTACGCGACCAAGGTACCCATGTACATGTCAAAATACTTCCCAAAGGTCAGTGAATACCACGATCACAACACCAGAGGGAGCTCCACAAATCATGTAAAACCCAGATTCGGCTCAAACAAGGGACTAAACACGTTTCGCAATTATGCCACATCAATGTGGAACGCCCTGCCTAAAGCTGTAAAGGAATGTGAATCACTACCCACCTTCAAAAACACTCTCAAAAAACACCTACGTGAGACTGCAATTCGAAACTGGCCCCTACAAATGTCCTAACCTAGTTGTACAGTAAATGACCAAGTAAGGCTTTGTCAATATTCCAATGTACAGTGTAAAATGTGTGTGTGTCCCCTACCCAACCCCCCCCCCCCCACCTCCAATGTACAGCCCTCACCCAACCCACCCAACCCCACCCCACCAACCTCCTCCAATGTACAGTTTCTACGCCAAATGTATATACACTCCTTTTCTGGACACTTTTGTATCACAAACAGTACTGTATTTGCAAATCTGATATGTCATAAATGTATAGATGTAGCAGTACTGTCTATCTGTATGTCATGTATGTCATATATGTTATGATGAATTGAAAATGGGGGACCCTGGTGGAAACAAGACGAAAGTCTTTCTCTGGTCTGCATCCCCTTAACAATTGTATGTATTGAGATGTACTGTACTGTACCCATTCTGCAATCTGTTAATAAACTTTTCAATCAATCAATCAATCAATCAAACTGTCTGTAGGTGGTGTATCCAATAGGCATCTCCCAGGTTACTGTCTGTAAGTGGTGTATCCAATAGGCCTCTCTCAGGTTACTGTCTGTAGGTGGTGTATCCAATAGGCCTCTCTCAGGTTACTGTCTGTAGGTGGTGTATCCAATAGGCCTCTCTCAGGTTACTGTCTGTAGGTGGTGTATCCAATAGGCCTCTCTCAGGTTACTGTCTGTAGGTGGTGTATCCAATAGGCCTCTCTCAGGTTACTGTCTGTAGGTGGTGTATCCAATAGGCATCTCCCAGGTTACTGTCTGTAAGTGTCAAGTCAAGAGTTTTATTTGTCACGGCATACAAGTATACAATGAAATGCGGGTGGTCTTGCCCGCAACGATGTGCAATACAGTATTAATAACATATAATAGAATCCAATAGAACAACATTGTGCAATAAACAAGTAACATTGTGCAATAAACAAGTAACATAGTAGGGCATATCGGTATGTGTACATACGTTATTTACAGAGCATGGAGGACATGCTAGGTCCTTTGGTAGTGCAATACACTGTTAGCTACGGATGAGGCACTGGGTCTTTCTGTACATGCTAATTTATACAATCTCAGGTTATACTATACTATTTTTAAAGTGACCTTTCCTTAGTGGCCGTAAGTGTGGGCGTGTGCAGCATGAGTGTGTGCTTGCTCATGTTAAAGTGGCTGCTAGTGTGTGAGCGTGTACAGTGTGTGTGTCGTGTGTGTGCTCATGTGTGCTTGTGTGTGGAGAGTTCAGTGTTCAAGGCTCTGATGGCCTGGGGGAAGAAGCCGAGCCGAAGTCTCTCTGTCCTAGTAGCTGGTGTTCGCAGGCGTCTGCCTGACCTCAGCAGCATGAACAGGCTGTTGTTGGGGTGGTGAGGGTCTTTCATTATTCTGCAGGCTCTGGATTTGCACCTCTTGTTGTATAGAAGGGGTGGTAGTGCAGGGGTGGTAGTGCAATACCCGTGGTACGCTCGGCTGAGCGCACCACTCTCTGTAGGGCCTTCTTGTCCTGTGCCGTGCTGTTTCCATACCAGGCAGTGATGTTTCCAATAGGCATCTCCCACGTTACTGTCTGTAGGTGGTGTATCCAGGGCCTAACAAAAATAATGGTTGGTTTCAGGTTGCCGACCGACCCTGCCGATTTAGGTGCGACCCAATATATTTTATGAGTTTAAAAAAAAAATTATATATTAAAAAAAAAAAAAATCATTTTTTTTTTTTTTTTTTCTTTTTTAGAATAAAGTTTCATAGAAATCTTAGTCAAACATTTAGTATTATGGATATTAAACATGCTGGCAGAGTACATGCATCCATGTTGTTGTGAACATTTTAACCCTTTCACTGCCACACGACAGCCGGTTAACCCTTTCACTGTGACAATACAGAAGGTTAGCCCTTTACTATCACACAACCGACGGCGATGCTCCATCATTAGCATCATTAGCTCCGCATCCGCGGAGCTAATGATGCTAATGATGGAGCATCGCCGTCGGTTGTGTGATAGTAAAGGGCTAACCTTCTGTCGTGTGGCAGTGAAAGGGTTAATTAAATAAAGAAATTCCCTATCCATAGTCGCCGTGGGAAAGAATAAAAAAAAAAAAAAAAAAAAAAAAATTCCCTACCTACCCATGGCCAAACTGACAACTAACCTGAAACCAACTATTATTTTTGTTAGGCCCAGTCACCATATCATTCTACATTAAGGAGAGCAATACACTTATGAATACACTGAACATCATTATGAAACATTTCTATTGCACCCTTACTTACAATTCATTATGAATTGAAAATGGGGAACCCTGATGTAAACAAGACGAATGTCTTTCTCTGGTCTGGATCCCCTTAACAATTGTGTGTATTGAGCCGTACTGTACTGTACCCATTCTGCAATCTGTTATTGATTGATAAAAAATGTTATTAACATATTGCAGAATGGTTACAATATAGTACGGCTCAATACACACAATTGTTAAGGGGAGGCAGACCAGAGAAAGACTTTTGTTTTGTTTACATCAGGGTCCCCCATTTACAATTCATAATGAATTGTAAGTAAGGGTGCAATTAACACCGTGCAATCCATTATTTGTGGAGCCCGCCCTTTAAGTCTTTGAGCTATTAGGCTACTAGGGTTCTTACTTTGCGTTTTGGTGTACTGAAAAATGCTCCGATGTCTGTATTCTTTCTTTTTTCTGCCATGTTACCTGGTTGGCTGGACACACACACACACATTTTCATTTCAGGTATTGTACCTTAAGATAATTGAACATCTTGATTTACCGTAAATCCTCAAATATAGGACGTGTCTTCTATTTACCTCAGCTGCAAAGAGCACCAGGCCTTTATTAGAGAGGCTTATATAAGAGGCAGGCCTTAATTTCTAAAAATGACACTCATGGACATAATCCCTTCATTTTCAGACTTTTATTGCATTATTATTATTATATAAAAAAAAGAAAAAAAAATAGTAATTTTTTTTTGGGGGGGGGGGGGGCCTCGTCACTAAAGGCCCACGGGCCGTGGCCGTCGTTAATCCGGCCCTGCTCGTCTGCCATAGCGAACGTTAAAATTTGCAAACGAAGTCATCCAGCTGACGACACCACATATCTAGATATATGACAACGTTAGCTAGCGGCTAGCACTAAAGCTAACGCCAACCAGAGGGAAACTTTGTTATTATTATTATTATTGGTATGACCAGATGGCATTTCGGACCATGAAACAATTTTATTGTATTGCGTGGTAGAAGTTATACCACTCAATAGTAAAGATGATGTCTAACATAATAGTTTGTTCGAACAACTGAACTTACTTAGTGGAAGATCCTGCTGTTGTGACAAAGTGTTCACGCTGCCTGCCTGCCTGCCTGCCTACCAGTTTACACCTGGAGGCTGCCTGCAGCGCTGTGAGACTGGAGTGCGCCGGCCGGGTTCCGCTACTGTATGTCTGCTGGGGGCTGGATCAAACCATATCGGGCAGGGGGGTGTCGCAATCTTTGGAAACTTAAAAACTTGCTATTAAGTGTCATTGCGTATTATTAATTTGATTGAAATTACGTAGTTATGGTTAGATAATATTTATATATTGGGGGGGGGGGATATATCATATGATCAAAAAGTGAGGGAGCTGGTAGTTCAATACTGGTAGAGCACCCATAGACGTAGGCGTCTATGGGTATCATCAGTAATACATCTACGAGCAGAGTGATAAATAGCAACTAAGGGTTGAAGGGTGGTAACATCATCTTGTCTAGTATATACAGTATTATGTCACCATACTCCAAGCTGGTAGAGTAATATAGTTTCAACAACTATTTTCCTACTGAACATTCTTTAAGGTGCCATAGATTATATTTTAATGTAGTGTAATCATTCAAAAAATATAGAATAATAAAAAGAAAATCCATAGAGCTTTTAGAAAGATACAGAATAAAAGTATTGCTTTTCCCCCCAATAAATGATTGATTAAGTGAATGTTCTTGTTCTGACATGATATGAAGACAACAAGAAAAGAACAAGGCATGATTTAGATGGACATGTCATCTAAGTCAAGCTGTCCTAACCCTTAAGTTAAATGTCTGCACTTTATGTGCTCATTTTATGCCTGTCTTTTTTCTGTTGTGAAGCACTTTGAACTGCAATCTCTGTATGAAAGGTGCTATACAAATAAAGTGTATTATTATTATTATTATTATTATTATTATTATTATTATTATTATTATTATTATTATTATTATTATTATTATTATTATTACGTTGTTTTAAGAACACCGTCAGACTGTCGCCTAGTGTCTTGACTAGTTCAAACTAGTTAAAAATTGTATGTATTTAGAACTGAGAAACATGAAGTTTTTCTATAACACTACCCACAATTCAGAGCATGTGACTATCTAAGCAAGTAAGTCATAAGTCAACCGGTAAATTCTGATATCTGGCAAGTCTGCCTCTTCCTGCAGCCAACTCCCGTGGACCTACAGTATAAGTACTACAGTGCTGCTTGGAAGAGACGCTTCGACTCCGCTCCTACATAAAAGGTATTAAATTACACCGATTCAGGAAAATGTAACGACCGGCGGCCGGGACATGCTGCTGTTTTCATGGCAGAGCCTCAGGGGCCTCAGACACTGTTGCTCAGTGTGTCGGTGAATCACAAGGCTGATAAGTGGTGCGTGAGACACAAGCGGGACTGAACAGTCACTGAACACATTGCTCTGCGGGACAATAACAAGAGCCTGGAGGACCCGAATGGTAAAATCATTAACCTGCAAACAAGGAGGGGGGAGCGGAGAGAGAGAGAGAGAGAGAGAGAGAGAGAAGAGAGAGAAAGAGAGAGAGAGAGAAAGAGAGAAAGAGAGAGAGAGAGAGAAGATGAATAACAAGATAGGAAGGTGCTGTGAACATGTGGGATCGCAGTGAGTGGTGAATGAGAATCGAGAGTGAGGCAGATGAAGGACACATAATGAGAGATAGAGAGAGAGAGATAGAGAGAGAGAGGGAGAGAGAGAGAGGGAGAGAGAGAGAGAGAGAGAGAGAGAGAGAGAGAGAGAGAGAGAGAGAGAGAGAGAGAGAGAGAGAAGGAGCAGGGGCTTGGCTGAGTGAGCCACACGGAGATAGAGCTGAGCGCCGAGAGAGAGGGATAGAGAGAGAGAGAGAGAAGATGAATAACAAGATAGGAAGGTGCTGTGAACATGTGGTTGCAGTGAGTGGTGTAAGGGTGTAGCTCCAGATTCTGGGCCCCATGAAAGAATGTATTTGTAGGCCCCCAGTGAATGCGAGCGCGCGTAAGCGGAAATCTTTTTGGCCATTTTTTTATTGATGAAAACGCATAATATGGTTTTCACCTATACATTCGGATCAGCAGTTCAGCACCTGCACTGTTGGTGGGTGAGCCTAGTAAAGGATGTCGCATTGCGTTCATCTTCAATGAATGGACCAATGCAATAGTCTACCAAAGCCCCCCCTCTCTCTCTATATATCTCACACACACACACACACACACACACAGGGCCGCCTCAGGGGGTGTGCGAGCAGTGCGGTCGCACAGGGCCTCGCGGGAAGGGGGGCCTCGCAAAAAAAAAAAAAAAAAAAAAAAAAAAAAAAAATAAAAAATATTAATTTTTTTTATTATTTTTTATAATTTTTTTTTTATTTTTTTTTTATTTTTTTGCGAGGCCCCCCTTCCCGCGAGGCCCTTTTTCATCACAGACCTAAAATCTAGTTTTGCTTATATGCTTATATATTTCACATTAGACACGTTTGTAGAATGACATGTTCCTGGGTCTGCACCTGGGTCACTATTGGAGCTCTGGTGCTCTGCAGCAGGCATTGGTTTCAATGAGGGGAGGGGTTACACTATTCTAAAGCGTCTGACTATTCCGCGCGGCGCGCGTGCAGCATTGTAGTTTATCCGAGCCAAGGTGAAGAGGACATCGTTCGGCAGATGGACTGAAGATGAAAGTTGTTGCATGTTAGACAGTTCAGTCAGGCTAGCCATCCCGGCTAAAGACAGGGACAGCTAGTTAGCTTTAGCTACGTTATAATATTGAGTGCTATCCCGTGTGGTTCAGTCGGGATAGCCATGATGCGGCGAGGCGAGTGGATGTATTTTCAAAAGAAGCAATACGCCGAAAGGTGTCCAGTCTGCCGGAAAGTACTCGAAGAAGAAGAAGAAGAAATTACACCGTGGGGCCAAGAAAGTTTCCTTCCACGTTGATACTGCGTTATGGTGAGTGACCGTGAGTCAACATATGATTATATACCCGCCGTGGATCTGTCTTTCTCTATCTGGAGCCAAACTGGTCGACGAGCTAATACTACTAGTAGCTAACGCTAACGGTGTGTGCCTGGTGCTGGTGGTGAAAGCACCTGGCTGTATGCAGCTACATAGAGCCACGTGCCTGATTGAGCTAACTGTTAGCCAGACGCCATGTGTGGGCTGGCTGGCTGGCTGTCGGCCCACCACGTCCTCCCCACACCCAGTCTCCTCGGCCGGAGCCGTGGCCCCCCGTACTATACCAGGAGGGAGGGGTGGGGAGCGAAGGTGGAGGGAGGCGCGCTGAGGCCTTTCGTCAACGTGGAGACCTGTGTTGCGGCCTTTCGACCTGCGCCCTCGTGCAGGTAACTAAGATTAATGAAAATGTCATGACATTACCCCACTCTTACTTCCTTCCCCTCCCGAATGTTTTGTTAATAACGATGTTTTTTTCCAGGCAAAACATATGCTACTTCACAACATTTGGAGATACGACATGTGCTGTGTGTGAATGGTGTAGCTTGTGTAGCTTGTGTAGCTTGTGTAGCGTTGGGCCATTGGCCAAAGCTGTGTGTGGCCTGGTGTCACAGAGTACCTGGCTAGCCTATTTAGCTGATGTCGGCCATTGGCTCCTTGCTTTGGTTTCTCTGGTATACCCTGCTCTTCTTGTTGGATTTAAGTGTTGATCTTTGTCCTTTTGAATCTGTCATACATGCTCTAGTCTCTAACACACACACACATGACAAACACACATGTTCTCTCTCTCTCTTTCTAACACACACAGTCTGCCTATGGCGGCCTTTCTCGATGGCTAGGCTGTGCTCAAGGATCTTCAGTCACAGTGCTCAGGTATTCTGCCACTGTGTACTCTCTGTTTAGGGCCAAATAGCATTTCAATTTCTTTCCAATGTGTCTCTCTCTCTCTCTTTTGATCTTTGTCCTTTTGAATCTGTCATACATGCTCTAGTCTCTCTCTAACACACACACACATGACAAACACATGTTCTCTCTCTCTCTCTCTCTGTACACTGTATATTGACTGTAGAACGGGAGCTCTCTTTCGCTCTCTCTTTTGCTATATGTTGACTGTATCATGCCCCGCCTCGGGCAGCGCTATTATTTAAGAATATGTTGACTGTATATATAAAAAAAAAAAAAAAAAAAAATATATATATATATATATATATATATATAAATTTTTTTTTTTTTTTTTTTTTTTTTTACCTTTGGGGGGGGGGGGGGGGGGGCCTCGCATTAAATCTCGCACAGGGCCTCGCATTTCTCCCAGGCGGCCCTGCACACACACACACACACACACACACACACACACACACACACACACACACACACACACACACACACACACACACACACACACACACACACACACACACACACACACACACATACTTCAGAAAGAAACATAGTATCAATGAGAACATCAATAATACACCTGAGTGATGTCTAGTAAAAAAATAAAAAAATACAAAAAATGTGGGCCCCCCCCCCCCCAGTGCTGGGCCCTTGGAATCATCCTAAGCTACCCCCCCCCCCCCCCCCCAGCTACGCCCCTGGGTGTAACACTAGCTATCTGATTAACCTTTGACCTTTAGGCTTCAGTACTGGGCACACCTACAGTATGTGATTAACCTCTGGCCTTTAGGCTTCAGTACTGGGCACACAACATCTGTTTCCTCTATTGCGGTCCACTGTCTGCTCTTACTTCTTCATTTCATTTATTTTTGCTTCACTGCCCAAACAGAACTCTTTTAACAAGAGACTGGGCTGTGTGTGTGAGAGCTTGCACTGGATACATCCTGTACAAGTTCAGATCCTCCTCCACCTCTCTCCCAAGTGGAACAGGCTGGAAAATGGGGACCTGTGCATACATCAAAACAGAATGTTGTGTATAATATGCAATAACATAGATTGCATGTAGATACAGGGTGTTGTGAATCAATTTGACACAATGAGGAATGAGCGTGTTTCTGCACGCTATGCATGCCGTGTGTGGTGACAGACCAGACGTGGGAACTAGCGGCAGGGAGGTTCTGTTTGAGGAGATGTTCTTTATTGCATTTTTGTTGGCCTTGAAAACAGAAGGCAGCCTATCTTTTAGGTCTAAGTTTGCTTTTATAACCCTGGGTTTGTGGAGATCATTTTTCAGTAGTGGGCGGGAGATGACCTGCATGCACACACACACACACACACACACACACACACACACACACACACACACACACACACACACACACACACACACACACACACACACACACACACACACACACACACACACACACACACACACACACACACACACACACACACACACACACACACACACACACACACATAGTCACACACGCACGCACGCACGCACGCATGCTCGCACGCACGCACACACACACACACACACACACACACACATACACACACACAGACACACAAACACATACACACACACACTCTCTGGGGACCTCAGTGTCTCAGTGTCTCTGGGGACCTCAGTGTCTCAGTGTCTCTGGGGACCTCAGTGTCTCTGTGTCTCTGGGGACCTCAGTGTCTCTGTGTCTCTGGGGACCTCAGTGTCTCTGTGTCTCTGGGGACCTCAGTGTCTCTGTGTCTCTGGGGACCTCAGTGTCTCTGTGTCTCTGGGGACCTCAGTGTTTCAGTGTCTCTGGGGACCTCAGTGTCTCTGTGTCTCTGGGGACCTCAGTGTCTCAGTGTCTCTGGGGACCTCAGTGTCTCTGTGTTCTCTGGGGACCTCAGTGTCTCTGGGGACTTCAGTGTCTCTGTGTTCTCTGGGGACCTCAGTGTTTCAGTGTCTCTGGGGACCTCAGTGTCTCTGTGTCTCTGGGGACCTCAGTGTCTCTGTGTCTCTGGGGACCTCAGTGTCTCTGTGTCTCTGGGGACCTCAGTGTCTCTGTGTCTCTGGGGACCTCAGTGTCTCTGTGTCTCTGGGGACCTCAGTGTCTCAGTGTCTCTGGGGACCTCAGTGTCTCTGTGTCTCTGGGGACCTCAGTGTCTCTGTGTCTCTGGGGACCTCAGTGTCTCTGGGGACCTCAGTGTCTCTGGGGACCTCAGTGTCTCAGTGTCTCTGGGGACCTCAGTGTCTCTGTGTTCTCTGGGGACCTCAGTGTCTCTGTGTCTCTGGGGACCTCAGTGTCTCTGTGTCTCTGGGGACCTCAGTGTCTCTGTGTTCTCTGGGGACCTCAGTGTCTCTGTGTCTCTGGGGACCTCAGTGTCTCTGGGGACCTCAGTGTCTCTGTTCTCTGGGGACCTCAGTGTCTCTGTGTCTCTGGGGACCTCAGTGTCTCTGTGTCTCTGGGGACCTCAGTGTCTCTGTGTTCTCTGGGGACCTCAGTGTCTCTGGGGACCTCAGTGTCTCTGGCTTTTCACATACAGCAGTCACACCCTGTATAATGCTATACTGTATATCTACAGTATGTCACTGCTATGATTAACACATATTATGACAATATAGCCCTGTCATTCCAGAATAGCCCTGTCATACCAGAATATAGCCCTGTCATACCAGAACCAGGCCCCCCTTGTTCCCCCTCCACTCTGCCCCTTCATTCTCTTCCAGCTGGTGACTCAGAGATGTCACGGTGGGCCTCCGTGTTCTGAGATTAAAGCTCACATCGTGCTGTTATCCCCGCTTGTGACAGACATTACCGTATGCGGAACACAGCAGATGGCCCGAATGGAGCCAAACGGCTCTGTTTCCTTTCATCATACTTTTTAAGGGGTACGTTTGGTGGTTATTTGGGTCCAAAGTTTCACATGATGTAACACGTGTGGTATAGAGTGGACCCAAGAGTAGAGAGAGACAGAATTAGAGGTTGAAGGTTGAGCCTAGCAGAATACACTTTACTGGTAATTTAAGTTAGGTTAAGTTAAGTTAAAACTAAAGTTAACTTGAGTGAATCCCCTTTATTAATCCCCTTGGGGAAATTCCTCTGCATTTGACCCATCCTAACTATTGAGGAGCAGTGGACAGCCACACAGTGCAGCTGCCAGGGACCAACTCCCGTTGTAATGCCAGTACCTTGGTCAAGGGCAATGGCAGGAAACCTAACATGCATGTCTTTTGGTGAGGGAAGTAACCAATGCAAACTCCACACAGAAAGGCCCCCCGCTGGCTGCCTGAGGCCCACTCCTATCGAGCTCATCAAAACGAAGCAGGCCGGTCTCTGTCCTCGCTCCACAATGGTGGAATGAACTTCCCCACCACAGTCAGAGTAGCCAAAACCGCCCCAATTTTCCACCACTAAGAACACACTTCTTCAATCAATATCTGAAAACTAAAAAACAACTAACCTTCCTACTGGCTTTTACTATTATACACTTTACTACTAAGTCATCTACAGTGATATATGCTAATATTATGTCTATACTACTATGCACTCAAGACTGTAGCACTCAAGTTTGACACTGTTTGACGAACAATATCACTTACCCTTAGCTGCCAGAGTTGTATCCTTCCTGCTGACTTGTTGTACAGGACTTGTAAGTCGCTTTGGATAAAAGTGTCAAATAAATTACTAAATGTAAATGTAAACTGTTACCAAACTGCTACAAAGGGGGGGGGGGGGGGGCAATAAATGGGTGTGACAAAGCACAGTCCAATGCCTTGTGATTTTCTGGTACTCCCCATAATACCAAATACAACACACAATGAACGTGTTAATCTTGCATTTTACACCTGCTTTGATGTGGTAATAATATGTACATTTTATAATAAATATTAGAATTTCATTTGAATTTGCCTCATAATCTAATGGTATTCTTGCCTGGGGATAACTGACGGCCCTAATACATATATGTGTAGACACGTGAATATGTCCAACTGTAATTCAATGTGTCTAACTCTAATTCCTTGTACTCTACTGTGTTCATGATAATGTTGTGTAACTCGCTGACCCGTCTTGATTCTCCATATCCTAATATTGACATTTAGTAGTGGGACATAGCGCTGGACTGTCGCCAGGGGGAGCTGGTGCGATGTTGGGCTGGTGACAACAGGTGAAGAAGAGGCTGGCTGAAGGAGGAGCTCATACAGTGGGACGACCTCTTCATCGTTTTCCAGTGAAGGAAGCAGACGAGTGGACCAAGAGCTCCTGATAATAAAGACACGCGAAATACGAGTCCTGCCACGGGGTGGGATAGTAACGTCGTATGCGAAAGTTCCGCTTCCCAGTATAGTGCTTAGGGTACGTTTGAACCAAGAAGAAGACGTTCGACTGCCGGACTGTACTGTCGATATGCCACGCGCTGCGTTTAGGAATGTATAGGCGAAAGACTAGGGGGTCGCACTGACCACAGCTTAGCTTCAAGTATAGGACTAGTAACCTGGTTATCTCCACACGTCGCCACGCCGTTTCCAGCCCTCGAAGCAGATGCCACCGCCCGATGGCACGGGGCTCTACTCGCCTGCAGCCTGCACCTGTTTACCACCAGCCCAGCCAGCTCTCCTGTGACATTCCCCTCCCCTTTCTCCCCAAACCTGTACCCCCCCCCCCCATTTGACCTATCAAATGGGACCACATCCCCCCCTTGTTTAACTATATAGGGCTCCTCCCGACCACAATCGAGGTCTCTTTACCTGGGTCATTTCAGCTGATTACCTGGGGAAAGCCCTCAGCCATTCTCTCTATGTACTTACTATCTGTTTGGTTAATAAACCTTTGTTATTATCCAAACCTCGGTTGACTGAGAACATTCTTCATCAGGATATCCACAAATATCCCACAATTGGCGTCTACGAACTTGTGACAGACCTTTTTGCGTCCTCCCGGCGTGCTGTATTGTTTCAGCTATACAGAGAAAAGTGAGTATAATAGATGGTCGACCAAAAAAAATTTATGGCAAGGAATTAAAACCTTCCCGCTTTTCTCTGTGCCAGGTGAATATTACAGAATGTTGTCAAATATTGAGATCATGGCTGAGTAAGAATAATGTGCATTAATATATCTGATCTGTATTGAGAATCGTACCGGGGAAACGCGTGTACCTGGGTCCTTATCTGGACAGATGTTCTGAGAGGATGGGTTGTTAGTGCTATTCCCGGATTTGAGCTGTTGCCAAACCGAAAGTTAGGGCACAAAATAAGGTTGTTGGATTGCTAACCCAAGTCTAGCTGATGCAGACTAAAATATAGGCAACAAGGCAAGAAACGTGGGCTTATTAGATGTGATATCCTTGAAAACGCTACTCTGTTAAAAACGTTCTGTGATTCCTTTGCAAAGAGGCGGGAAGTTAGGACCGAGAAGCTGATGGAATCATAATTAGAAATGACCAGAGTAGCGTCATAATATTCATTGTTTCAACCTCAAACTAAGCCCACAATCTCTTCCATTCCTGAAAACGATGTATTCGGATTAAATTAACCAATTGATCATACAGATAAGCGGGAAGCTGATTACGCGATGTCCCGGTGTAGTACGCCATACTACACTAAACGGGACATTAGTCGCGAGTTGAAGAGACCGAGAGTATGATTAAACGGTATATTCACATCTAATATATCGCTGGTAAATTTCGAAGTCAGGTTCGGTCGTTATGACTTTAATAACGATGTATAGGTATATCAAGGGATAAATGCCTTGTCGCAGCGGTGCTGGTCGACTAAACGAACAGCGATCCAATACAGTCAGATATATACACACGTTAACTTATATGTATTAATGTTTGTTTGTCTGTTTAATGTCTCGTTTGTATGTGCACAGTATGCCGACTGATATCGCGCCGAGCATTGAGAGACGAGTTAACATTATGGGAATAACATTGTTGAACAAAAATTGGAGTGACCCAACTAACGTGAAGGAATTATCCAACCACTGCTCCCCAGAACTGGAATATATAACCATCAAGTGTCGTCCTTTCTTCCTCCCGAGGGAGTTAACGGCGATCGTCCTGGTCGGAGTGTATATTCCACCGCAAGCTGAAGCCAGCAACAAGGTTGCGCTCTCCAGACTACACGACGAGGTAAATAGAATCCAAGAGGCGAATGTTAACGCCGCCATTTTGGTTCTGGGAGATTTCAATAGCGCCAATCTGAGAAAGGTATTGCCCGACTTCTATCAGCATGTGACTTGCAACACCAGAGGCGGTAACATCCTAGATCACTGTTACACGCAATTTAAAGGTGGCTACAAGGCTCATTCTGATAGTGGCTTCGGTAAGTCAGATCACGCATCAATTTTTCTTACACCGAAGTACAGACAGAGAATTAAAAGTACTCCCGTAGTCTCGCGAGAGGTGCAGAAATGGGATGTGACGTCAGAGGATACGATCCGGTCAGTGTTTCACAACACAGACTGGAATGTGTTCCGCGACACAGATAACATTAATGCCTACACGGAGACAGTGCTGGACTATGTTTGTACTAGGGTGAAAGAAACAATCCCCACTACCAAAATGAAAGTTTACCCAAATCAAAAACCCTGGGTAGACAAATCCGTCCGTGAAGCTCTGAGAGAGCGCACCAAAGCATACAACGACGGCCTAGAGGCAGGCAACATGAATGACCACAAGGTGGCGCGATACAACGTAAGGAGGACTGTGTCAGAGGCCAAACGACGCTACAGGGATAAAATTGAACTCCAGTTTGAACAAGCTGACTCTAGAGCTATGTGGCAGGGGCTCAAAACGATGACAGACTACAAAGGCGCCTCCCTCAAACTGAACAGTGACATCTCCTTAGCAAATGACCTCAATACCTTCTATGCGAGGTTTGATGCTGGTAATAACAACACCAGCTCACAAGCCTCGGCAATGGGGGGGGGGGGGGGTTGGCTGCTGATGGAGGCGCAGTGTTCAGGGTAACAGAGCATGAGGTGAGGCGGACCTTTAAAAAAGTGAATATCAGGAAGGCAGCAGGTCCAGACGGCATCCCCGGCCGCGTCCTAAAAGTCTGTGCCGACCAACTGGCCCCAGTATTCACTGACATATTTAACCTGTCCTTAGAACAGGCTGTCATCCCCACCTGCCTGAAGAAGTCCACTATTATCCCTGTACCCAAAAAATCCAAGCCTGCTTGCCTCAACGACTACCGCCCTGTAGCTCTCACCTCCATAGCCATGAAGTGCTTCGAGAAGCTAGTAAAGGGCTACATCTGCTCCTCCCTCCCCATCAACATGGACCCCCTGCAATTTGCATACCGCCCCAACAGGTCCACGGAGGACGCCATATCCCATGTGCTGCACACAGCAGCATCACACCTGGACAAGAGGCAGGGGAACTATGTGAGAATGCTATTCATCGACTACAGCTCGGCATTCAATACCATAGTCCCCTCCATACTCATAGCCAAGCTCAGGGACCTGGGCTTGGGCTATGACCTCTGCCAGTGGGTCTTGGACTTCCTGACTGGCAGACCCCAGGTGGTGAGAGCAGGCAACTGCACCTCCTCATCCATCACCCTCAACATAGGGGCCCCCCAGGGCTGTGTTCTGAGTCCCCTCCTCTACTCCCTGTACACACACGACTGTGTGGCTCAGCGGAGTAGCAATACAATCGTCAAATTTGCTGACGACACAGTGGTGGTGGGCCTGATCTCTGCCAACGACGAGAGGGCCTACCTGGAAGAGGTCAAGGTCCTGGCGGGATGGTGCCAGGAAAACAGCCTCTCCCTGAACGTCAGCAAAACAAAGGAGATGATTGTGGACTTCAGGAGGTCGGGGGTCAAGGACTACAGCCCCCTCAGCATCGACAGGGCACCGGTTGAGAGAGTCAACAGCTTTAAGTACCTCGGAGCCTACATATCCGAGGACTTGACATGGACCACACACATTAACAGTGTTGTGAAGAAGGCACGACAACGCCTCTACTTCCTCAGGCGCCTAAGGAAGTTCCAAGTCAGCCAGAAGATCCTTAAGAACTTCTACTCATGTACAATAGAGAGCATCTTGACCGGCAACATCACCTCCTGGTTTGGGAATAGCACTGCACAAGACCAAAGCAGACTACAAAGAGTGACACGTTCAGCCGAACGCACAATTGGAGGGGGGCTCCCCACCCTCCAGAACATTTACTACAAGCGTTGCAAGGGCAAGGCTAAGAGAATCATTAAAGACTCCAGTCACCCGAACAACTGCCTCTTTGAACTGCTGCGGTCAGGCAAGCGATACAGGAGTCTCAAGGCGAGCACAGAAAGACTCAGAAGAAGCTTCTATCCCCAGGCCATCAGGCTGCTAAACGAACAATGAATGAACACTACACAACAACAACCACCAAACGCACATAGCACACACATCCACACGCACACACTCACTTTAAACAAACACACTGTAGCACCCACTCCACACACTTATAGCACACACCCACTTTAAACAAACACACTGTAGCACCCACTCCCCACACTTTATATTTATGGATGAAGGATTGCACTACAACTCGTACACCTTACTGTAAATTGTACCTAAAATTGTACCTCATCCCATTTCTGCTTTGCACTAGATAGTACTGTACATTAGTACACTGCATAGTATTGTGTATTGTATATTATATGGTAACTCAGAACATTGTACATATGTCTATACCGAACACTGTGACCTCATTTTCTTCTTCTAAATTCATGCTATATTATGTTATTATGTTATTTGATACTATCTTGTCTAGCACAGTCTCTGGAGCGTAACAGTAAGAAGCATTTTGTATGAAAGTATTCTGTACTTCTGTATGACAACTATTAAAGAACTTGAACTTGAACTTGGGTACAACTCGCGCGACATGCAACGTCCGGTTGGAAATTATAGTTTTATCGTTTCTATTTGTTTACGTTTCACTATGCACAAGTGACGTTCATTCGGTTACAAAACGCTGGTTTTAGGTAAATTCCAGGCTATTGAGAGCTTGCGGAACTAGTACTGCAGGATTGCAAAGCGTTATTTCCGAGGCGAATGAGAACGCACGAACGTCGCTTGGAGCGATGACGTCACGCTATGCGCGCCGTGGAGTTATGGTTTTGTTGTGAGCCTATCCATAGGCGAACGTAAAGTTTAATATGCCCGAGGGCGAGGGTATATGAAATCCACGTATAGTATATGTTAATTGTATGTGTAAATACACGCTACAAGGGGGTAATATAATATGGTCATTCAATAACTGAACTGAACTGTGAGGATCCAACGTGAACACGGCAGCTTTTTCCGGTAAGTATGAAATCCTAATGTAGCTGCATGACATAACTATCTTCTCATTCGCAGTGAATTATAGCTATCCCATATCGCTTGAGTGATTGGTTTTCATTACTGTACACGTTATAAGTCACATAAAGCTAATTGCAATGTCTGTTTCAGAATTATAATGGATCTGTGGGCGTACCGGTCATACTGACCAATACGGGAAGCTAAACAAACACTTCCGGTTTCCGGTATATGGCAGTACAGGAATTGTAGTCCACATAAACAGCGTTAGATTAGACTTTATAAGCTTTTAATGTTGAAAACTTGGGCACAAACAACATAGATTATGTTTAAAAGTAAGATGTTTAGGTTAACAAGTAGGTTATATTCACTTGAGTTAATGTGTTTATCTAAAGAACCAATGAAAGATAACTAGCCCTTTCCATTGTAAGACATTTTTAAACATGATTCAAAATGTGTGGTTCCACATTCTTATGGTGCTTGTGTACATATGCGATATGATTGATAAATGATAACACTATATCATTACATCCTAGGATGGGATGGATGAGAACTAGCTGATGTTTTTGTTAAGCTCACAGACAATCAAGGAGAACCCACTCAGATGGTCTTAGAGGAGTGGGAAATTAACATGTTTTTTGTATTTACAGGAGAGGCAGACTGAGTTAACTCTAAATTGAATTACAAAGCAGTGTTTAAACACTCACTCAAACCAGCTGAGGACGATGTGGAGTTGAAAGACAATGCAAATGCCTAGAGAGGACCCTGACCACACCTATCCTGACCACACCTATAGGGACTCAACTTAGTATCTCCACTATACTTAGTATAGTAGGAAGTATCGCTTTAGATGCAGATATTCTCTTTGTTACCACGAGACTCAACCGAAGATGGTGTAGAGTTGAGAGACAATCGATTGACCATTTAAAACAAATCTGCATCCAAACACCCACATGTAAATTGTGTTTACAGGAAGCAAACAGACAATCAAGAGACAGACTGAGTTAATCTACATTTGAACACAAATCAGTTTGGAGCTAAAGGGAAATCAATTGTGAGACGATAGCAGACGCTATTCAGAGTGGGCACTTGAAACCCACAGGGTATGGCGTGAGGGAGACAAAGCAATGCAAATGCCTACACGCTGACCACAGGCTTGGTGGACTCACCTGGCAATGGATAACAACAGAGAACCACTTATTCAACATGAATCAGACACAAATTATGAATTTGCAGTCATGAAAGTCTACCTAATTCCCATACTAACAAAATAACTAACCAGTGTTTTCATCATCTATTTTCAAGAAGGCACACGAATTAGAGATATAATTTCTGAATGAAACCAGACAAAGTAGAAGTGCCCGAGATGAAAGATTAATGATGAAAACAACTTCACTTGAAATCTCCTCCTTCTATTCTCTGCTTATAACCAATAACATGCATGACTATTCTTTTAACAAACTAATACATTTCCATGACTGCAAAATATCAACCACCAAAATTGGAGCACAATTATCTAAATGTACAAGGTATACACATACATTGATCATTTAGCTGACACTTTTATCCAAAGCGACTCACAGATTCTGCGCGACAAGACATCAGGAAGAGCACAACTCTATCAGCTGCGCAACAAGTCATCAAAGGTTGAGTGCCACAGTGTAGGGTAGTTTTATTAGGACGAGTGCATGACAATAAGGTTAGTTAGGGTTAGATGACAAAACAAATGATTGTTTTTCATTAAAAAAAAAAAAAAAATAATTAACTGGCTGCCTAGAATTTATGTTTTCCCCATGCTAAATTACGACGAGCCACACTGAGACGTGAAGAACAACCGAGAAGTCATGGCGAGGTAAGTATCTTGAAGAAGCACACCATCGTACGTGGCCTGAGGTAAGGTCAACTTCAATTTGACATCACAGATTATAAAGATAAAAAAGAAATGTTTCTGATTCCATGCAAAGATCGGATCCAAACGATATCAAATGCATGATGATATTACACAATGAATTGAATTAATCCCAAAATGATTTTCCTCTTTAGCAGAAAGGCGTTGAATCATTTATGTGCTGAGGTTTTCTAAGGCAATTTTATCATCCTCAGATCATATTGGTGAGAGGACACGACAAGTGAGAAGGAGTGAGACGACGCGTGACCTGAACCACGAACGACGGCAGGACCAGGCAGAGAGGAACACAACCCAGTGACCTGAGCGACCCACGACAGCATAGGACCACCAGGGACGCCGCCAAGGAGCTGTGGACACAACCAGGACGACGACAGCAACCGTGGGAGAGCCGCCATCCAACCCAGCCACACAACACAGACGTCCCCAAAGGAAGGGGAGCAGAGACAGAAAGAACGACATGCAGCCTCACCCCGACGGCCCGCGGCAGACCATCTACAGAAGGGAACCAGAGCACTGACCATCAAGATGGATTCCGATGACAAGATCACCATTCGTGTGAGAGAGAGCGTCTTACTGACTAGCCACTACACCGGCGGGCCCTCGCCCTCCATCAAGTTGTACCGCAATGACGAGGAGAGGACAGCGAAACCAGCACAACACATTCAAAAACGCCCTGACCACCATGTCTCTGGGCCTGATGGGGGCCAAGCGTGAGCACAGTGGCGGATGTGTGGTGGTGATGGAGAGCAGCGCAGGCTCCAGGAAAAGAGTCTGCAAGGCCACTATAGTTGACCGCCCCACTGCTACAGGTGACCCTTGACAGGGAATGGACGGCGACCAGTGAATGTTCCCGAATGCATCGTCAACCTGTGGACCAAGAGACTTCTGAACACACATTGTCCAAATTGTTATGTATTTATTTACTTTTTACTGTCTTACTGCCACACGACAGGCTCACAGAAACATCAACTGAATGTACGATACGTTCAACACACAGCAGGTCACCACAGAAGGACACATCCCTGGCAGAGAACAGATGGTCAACAGCGACGCAGCAACTGTCAGATTCACAAACAAGAGCTGTTTCACAAAGTTCATATGTATCTAGAAAATTATGAACTAAGAATATGATGAAATACAACCAATAAGATTGCAATAACCAATTTATAATAACAATAAGGAATGATCACAGAGTCACATTGAAAATTATATTGTTAAACAGGACAGAACCAGTTGGTTTGTTCCAAGACACCAAGTTTTGTTTTGACCAGTGATAGTATGCACCACAGAAAAATACTAGAACAATGCATAACGATTATCATAATAACCTTTTATATCAGTTTTTATTAACCACTAGGTTAACGGTTTTCAATTTTATTTTGACACATTAGCCACTAAGGTAATGTCTATTGTAAATATTACTATGTTTGTATATGTACAACCATGACATTAGCTCCCCTGAGTCACAACATGACCGATTGAAGGTATGCCAAGATATGTGCACAGCTATAGCTTCTAATGATTATGTTAAATGTTGTTTGATATCAGAGTTGAGGACCACTCATTGATATAGGTATTTTGAGCGATAAATAAAAGAAAAGGGTGATATCTATTCCCACATCTCTGATATCAAAATAACACAGACCGCAGTCCAGTCGATCATGTCATGAATCATGTATATAAATAATACTATTTTAAACTATTATGCCAACCAACAGATCACATTGGCCAACATTTTCATTATTTTAATTGTTTTCTATTTTATTCATTCTGATAACCGATGGATTACATCGGTCCCATTCTTTTACCATACCTATTCACTTTACCTGTTCCAAACAATCCTGGTATATTATACATTAATCTCACCCACATTATAAGAAAGAAAAGTGAGTATTGTGGTATAATATAATGTCCTCATGTAAATATATTCCCCTCCCCTGTGTCCCCCTTACCTGTGCCCCCCCCCCCTCTCTGTGGAATAAGACATTCCCCTCCCCTTTCTCCCCAAACCTGTACCCCCCCCCCCCATTTGACCTATCAAATGGGACCACATCCCCCCCTTGTTTAACTATATAGGGCTCCTCCCGACCACAATCGAGGTCTCTTTACCTGGGTCATTTCAGCTGATTACCTGGGGAAAGCCCTCAGCCATTCTCTCTATGTACTTACTATCTGTTTGGTTAATAAACCTTTGTTATTATCCAAACCTCGGTTGACTGAGAACATTCTTCATCAGGATATCCACAAATATCCCACAAATGCATGCCCGCTTTATATAAAAGGAGAGGCGTAGAAATGGGATCATTGTGTGTGTGTCAATTACTGTGAATGTGTATTACCGCTTAACCCCTTCTTCCCTACGGTCTATGTGCAATTGGGGCAGGTGCTCTGTACAGGTCTTCACCAGTCAACAAGGAAAGGTACTGCTTTGGGGAGAAATTATATTATTTACCATCACTGCCACCAGGTGTGAGAGGGTGTGGGATGTATTAAGGGAAGTGCGGGTGTTTGAGGAAATACTACGGTCGCCCATAGGGAGGGCAAGAAGGACCAGCGTAGAACCCCTAGGTTAGTAAACCCTAGGCCCCATCCATCCCTCTGCTAAATCCCAATTCTAATACTCTTACACTACAGTCAGGGGCTCAGCCGGACCCAGATGTGCTGTGCTCCCACTACCTGGTGACAGTTCATATCCACTCTCATAAAGTAGGGATAATCCACCCTTCTACATATGCTTTAAAGCACATACACTTATATGTTCACTTATATGGACACACCACGGAGTGTCCTACAGCACAGACACATAACAGACCTCGCAATGCTCTTTTGGACGCACGGCTAAGTGTCTATCTAAGCCACACAATTACAAGGAGTGATTGGCAAGGTCTGGAACCCGAAAATTGCAGTGTGAAAGAGCTGTGCACAGACTCCGCAGAGGAAGAGCTCTTGTGTAGCGCTGGAGTGGATGTTGTTCTTCTCTCCGTGTTGACTTTTAGATTGATTTTTATATTTGAATTCTAATGTATTGTCATTATACAGCACAACGAAAATAGGTTTGGCATCCAACCAGAGTGCAATTGTAACAGTAAAGTGCAATAGCAATATACAATGTACAGATGATTAAACTGGATATGAAATAGATAAATAAGTACTGAGTATAGTGCTAATCAGATGTATGTACAGAGTTGTAGTATTAATAGTCAGGTTTGGGAATCCACTCGGAGGAGGGGGGGGCAGGATTCGATGAGGAGGCTTTAGGTCTCTGTTTATCTCAAGCGTCAGCAGGCTGCAGCTCCAGACGTAGTGAGTGAAGTTCAAGTCATCGTGGCACGGCTCTCGTCGGAATTAGGCGGCTTGGATTGGATCATAAAGCGGGTGTCATTAATCCTCACAGCGGCATACAAGCCGGAAGGGAGTTAACAGAGGCTAACGTGCCACCCAATCAAAATAAACTACAATTATCTTGGTGTGCGTATGGAGAGGGAGAGGGAGAGGGAGAGAGAGAGGGAGAGGGAGAGGGGGAGAGAGAGAGAGGGGGAGAGATAGAGGGAGAGAGAGAGAGAGAGGGGGGGGGAGAGAGCGAGAGAGAGATTGAGAGAGAGAGAGAGGGAGAGAGAGAGAGAGAGAGAGAGAGAGAGAGAGAGAGAGAGAGAGAGAGAGAGAGAGAGAGAGAGAGAGAGAGAGAGAGAGAGAGAGAGAAGATGAATAACAAGATAGGAAGGTGCTGTGAACATGTGGTCGCAGTGAGTGGTGAATGAGACGGGTGAATGAGAATCGAGAGTGAGGCAGATGAAGGACACAATGAGAGATAGAGATAGATAGAGAGAGAAAGAGAGAGAGAGAGAGAAGGAGCAGGAGCTTGGCTGGAGCGAGCGAGCCACACAGAGGTAGAGCTGAGCGTCGAGAGAGAGAGAGAGAGAGAGAGAGAGAGAGAGAGAGAGAGAGAGAGAGAGAGAGAGAGAGAGAGAGAGAGAGAGAGAGAGAGAGAGGATAGAGGGAGAGAGAGAAAATGAATAACAAGATAGGAAGGTGCTGTGAACATGTGGTCACAGTCCTTACCTCTAGTGGCAAAGCTTGTGTTAGAATGCCACAATCTCAGAGAGAAGAACCGGAAATTCATTCTTATTCCTGCCTTAATTATATTCTATGGATTAGTTTATTTTACATTATTCTTTGATTGTTGTTTATTGTGTTTATTATATTGCTTTGGCAACGTAGGTTGATTTGAGAGATGGAGAGATAGAGAGAGAGAGACAGAAAGACAGACAAGTTTAGCAGGTACTGTGCAACACATCCTTGTACGTGTGATGTCCTTTTGTGACACAGTTCACACACTGTGATGCTCCTCTAGTCACATGACGAGGCACAACAAGACACATATCTGACACTGAGTGACAGCACGTCACTTTGGTTAATGTGACTTCTGATAAGCACATGGAGACTGGAGTCTCATCTCAAACACATTTACATGAACCGTTGCCGTGACTGACGTCATGACTGACCTGACTGAGTACACGTCTGACTGCAGTCTGCTAATGTTTCACCAACAACGATGTTACGACGGACCTGTAAACAAAGGCGAGCGCCTCGGTCAATGAACCATATATGTTTGTTTTAAGTTTTGTGTTACGGACGCTGTCCTATTATACATATGGGGAGTTATGTTATGTGTGGCATGTATTGTGTTGGTTGTGTTGTCTTCTGTTTTTGTCTCCCTCCTGTGTCTCCATAATTGTTTCCCAGGTGTTTCCTCCTTTCCAGCCCCAGCACCAGCTGGTCAATCAGCACCTCAGTCCTTCCCCAGCAGCACCTGATGCTAATCTACAATCAACCTCCACTCTCCCTTCATATATCCCAGTCTGTGTGCCGTTTCCTAGCTCTCTGTGTCTTTGGTGGTAACTATCTCTCTGTGTCTTTTGGTGGTAGAGCTTTGGCTTTTGGTGCCTTTTGGTAGAGCTGGTGAAAGCTCTGGTTCGTTGCGCTGGTGGTTTCTAGAACCTTATCTTTAGCGTGTGGCTTTTTGGGAATCATTGTGTTTTGTAGAGCTATGGCTTTCGGGACATACTTGTATATTTTGTGAGCTCTAGGTCTTTGCGCTATTTGTTATAGAAGCCTGGGATATTAGCTAGTATCCATCCAGAATATGAATGTGCACCTAAATGCACTCATTGAGAATAAAACACCAGACACATGGGTCTCATTCTCCAACGGACTTACGACAAGAAATTTTCTCTCAGGGCCATTTGAGACATCTTAGGGCTGGTTGTGGGATTCCCCAACCGTCCCTAAGCTTGGATTTGGCCGTGGCTGAGAGCAGGATTTAGGAGTGCTGAGGAGCACACTTAACTTGACAGACTGTGTTCTCCATGTTCTTAATGGCTTTATTTTGGAGGAATCATAGTGATTCCTTCATGTCAACCCTACATGCCTCCTTGGAATTAATTAATCATAATTAAAATAAATATGACAATATTTGTACGATAAAAAATTACGCATTTGATGTCGGAAAAATAAATAATATGGATTCATCTGATGACGGCAGCTGGATTAACACCAGCTATTTTGGACAAATGTATAATTGCTTAATTACTCAGATATTCAAACACAATTATGCAATTATTGTGAAAATAATAATTATTTAATGCCTTCTGTGGAATTTGTATTCCTTATTTGTGAAATATCTGTTTTATTGATTAATTATACATTTGAAATAATGCAGGTTATAGCCAACATGCAATATATCCCATTGATTGGTACAATGGGACAGACATTTGTTTTATATAGCTATAACCTGCATTCTTTCAAATATATCATTACGCAATAAAACAGATATAGGAATACACTATGTAGCCTATGTCTAATGCATGAACAGTGCTTATATTATTCTAATTACTTGTTTAATTAGGATTTAGTAGATACTATATATCTGCATCACTGAGCACAGAGTGACAGTTACCATCTTCCTGGACTCTTACTTTTGAAACAGCACTGTGCAATATTACACCTACTGTAACTGAGGGGTACAATTCCCTGACTGTATTACTAGATATGATACTTACTACCACTACCTTTGTACTTAATATTCGGCCACCCAGTACTCGGCATAAATATATTATGATGAACACTGTCACGTAGATGAAACGGATCCAACACAAATGTACGAATTAGAAATAGGTCTTTATTTCTACACAGCGATGGTGTGTAGAGCAAGCACTTAATCAAATCAATCACATTTATGAATGGGAATTAGTATGCACTTTTATGGCAAGAGTATTCGTCGGTATATCAATAGAGAATGTCCAATCTCTGAAGGCGCAGGTGGTACATATACGACCTGGAATAGTTAAGGAATAACAGCAATGATACTTTAATGATTATAGACTGGATACACTAGGGGGGGTTAATCCGGTCGCTTGTAAGCCGACAGGAGTAGGAAGGGGGGGGGGGGGGTAGAGTCCGGCTGCCTCATCCGGCCAAGGGTATCCCAGGTGAACCCACTGTAGTGCCGTTCAATGCGCCGGCGATCCTTGGACCGCAGATGAAAGCAGATGGACTCTTTGTGGGCCGGCGTCCTCCGGTCCACGGAGGAGAGACGTGAAGCGACCTCGTCTTGCAGAGCGTCTCCTCACCTTGCGTCCTCTCCAGGGGGGGGGGTTCCAACACACGGCAGTGTCGGGGGTCTTTATCCATGGAATAATCAACATATACAAAGCATAATCCGTGCCTGGGAAGGCGGGCTGTCGTCGGTAGAATAATCCGGTATACAGGTCCACTCGCTCGTCGGCTCTGGGGCTCCTCGGGTGCAATCTCACATGGGGTCGATCATCCTGGATAAACAGCCAGTTCTCTGCCCGAAACGATGGGGTACTGACTACGGTAGTATTCTCACCGCACGAAGCACTATATATTAACAGACTATTATTAGCTTAATAGACTACGTCCAACTCGACGATATAGTGCCAAATATGACTATTCAAATATTAATATACACGATGTCTCAATACCGATCGTAGGCCGAACTTGGCCTTACTCCCACACGTGGCGTCGCGGGGAGGCTTTACGTCTGTCACTCTATTGGAGGGTAAGAAACTGGACTGAAAAGGAAGTCCTACTTTAGTAGCGCAGTATATATACGCACTATGAACAAATAGTCCCATTAGTGGTGCGGTAGCCAGATTCCTACGCGGAACTAGGACTTGTTCGTACATGTTGAGCGGTACGTTTGAACTGGGTCTGGGGGGTATGGCAGCCTGGCACCAAGGTCTCGACCAATAGTAGAATGGAGACTATTATGGGATGTTCAGTAGGCTAGAATGGATATTCAATGCATATTGTACAAGGAATATACAAGGGATATCAGGGAATATTAGAGAATATACAAATACAATTAAATATATATATATAAATAAATATATATATTCGGTTTAATCTGGCCCTTCACAACAGCCACCCCCTGATTGGTCCCAGACCTAATCAGTTAAGCAGAGACAGATTAATCGCGTTGTCTATTTACACATAAGGGTTTGCTGTAGGGGTCAGTCAACTTCACAAAGTCATAGGGTTATAGGGTCATGGTCATCATCGATTGTGTCTGGGAGTCGGGGCAGTTCTATGAGCCTCGCCACGGGATGGGTGTAAGTGCGACCCTGGACAAGCACTTCAGCTGCTCGGACCTTGCCGTCGGCACCGGTGATCACTTTGCTTACGCGGCCGGCCGGCCACATAGCTCTGGGCAGTGATTGATCAATAATCATGACGACTGTTCCTTCTGTCAAATTGTCTCTCTCCTTTACCCACTTCTGGCGGGTCTGTAGAGACGGTAGGTAGTGCAGTAGGAAACTGCTCCAAAACTTGTCGGCTAATACTTGGCTGTACCTCCACATTCGTCGGCCGTTCGCTTCTTCAGGCCGGTACATTGTCTGGGGTAACGCAGGATCTAGCCGCCCCATCAGGAGTGTGTTGGGGGTAACTGGGTCGATATCCGCCACATCACTGGAGACATATCCGAGGGGCTTCGAGTTAAGTACTCCCTCAATCTCCGTGAGGACTGTCATTAGGACTTCTTCCGCCACAGTCTGGGCCCCAAGTACTGCGTACAGGGCTGTCTTTATGGAGCGCACTTCTCGTTCCCAAGTGCCACCGAAGTGGGGTGCGTTTGGGGGGTTGAATTGGAAATCAACCTGTGCTGGAGCGAGGTGGGTCTTAAGTTCTGGGCCCATAGCTTGGAAGCTCTCTCTCAGCTCTCTTTCGCCGCCTTTGAAGTTTGTCCCATGATCGGACAATAGGGTAGACGGTCTTCCTTTCCGTGATGTGAATCTACGGAAGGCCATAAGGAATGAGTCTGTGCTCATGGTCGGGAGAAGCTCGATGTGTATTGCTCTGGTGGTCATGCATTTGAATACAATACCCCACCGCTTCTCGGTTCCTCTTCCTTTCTTTATGTGCAGCGGGCCAAAGCAGTCCATACCCGTTGAGTGGAATGGCTTGTCACCGATTCGGAGGCGACATGGAGGAAGGTCAGCCATCCTTGGTATGCTGGGCTGCGCGCGCCACTTGCGGCAGTCTAGACATGTTCGCTGGAAGCGTCGTACCGCCTCTCTTCCTTGTAGGATCCAGTAACGACGTCTGATTTCCGCGAAGACTCTTTCTGCTCCTGCGTGATGTACATCCTCATCGTATTTCTTTATAATCAGCTCTGTGACCTTGTGTCGGCTGTTCAATACGATCGGGTATTTAATGTCATCCGGTAGATTGGGGGCTCTGCGTAGGCGACCACCCACTCTGATGAGGGTATGAGCGTCGCTTTCGGGGGCCAGATGAATTAATCTGCTGTCGGATGGGACGGGCTTTCCTCCCTGTAGACAGGCCAATTCATCGGGGAACGAGTCTCTCTGGGCTCGCTGCAGTAGAAGCAATTCTGCTTCCTCGTAGTTAGCTGCTGACATATCAGCGGGGGACTTGCACTCCGGGTGGTACCGCAGGAATGTTCTTTGTTGTGCACTCTCTATGGACGTGCAATCGTCTATGTTAGGGTCGGTGGAGGCTACGGTGCTCAATCCACAGAACACAGACTTCTTATTTTCCACCTCCTCTGGACTTGCTTCCCTCGGGATAGGCATGGGCCACTGTCCTTCCGGGAGTCTTAGGAATGCGGGGCCATCACTGTAAGCATTGTGACGGGTGAGGTCATCTAGGGGCATTCCCCGGGTGATGACGTCAGCTGGGTTCTGTTTTGTATCAACGTAGCGCCACTCTGTTTCTCCGGTTAACTCTTCGGTTAAGTCTTGAATCTCGGTGACTCTGACTCCCACGAAGACTTTGTACTTGCATGAGTCCGATTTGATCCAGGCGAGTACTGTTGTGGAATCTGACCACAGGATTGTTCTAGACACCGGTATGG
The DNA here is from genome assembly GCF_963971535.1 of Notolepis coatsorum. Classification (NCBI taxonomy): domain Eukaryota; kingdom Metazoa; phylum Chordata; class Actinopteri; order Aulopiformes; family Paralepididae; genus Notolepis; species Notolepis coatsorum. The sequence continues at coordinate 76,535,181 of NC_140180.1, read as the reverse complement.
TGAGCTCACGTTGGATGAGCGTGGCTAGGTGCGCTCCGGCTAGGGCTGCGCAGAGCTCTAGGCGTGGGATAGATTGTTGCTTGCGTGGGGCTATTCTCGAGCGGGCGAGGACAAATGCTGTGTAGATCTCTCCCCCCCTTTCTTGGGCCCGCAAGTAGGCTACTGATTCGTATGCGACCTCTGAGGCGTCACTGAAGACGTGTAAGTCCATTTTACATGTCTCTGGCCTCACCGTGGGTGGGAAGTAGCTTCGGCGCATATTAACGCCTGGGAGTGAGTGGAGCTCCATCTCCCACTCTCTCCAGGTGGATGCAAGGTGTGCGGGAATGGGGTCCTCCCAGCCCTGGTCCTTGTCCCACAATGCTCGTACAATCATTTTTGCCCTGGTGGTGTACGGTAGAATACATCCTAGCGGGTCATATTGTCGGGCGAGTGTTGTGTACACACTCCGTCTGGTGGTCGGCGCCGCCGCCGGCCTTCCCTGCTCCGTAGTCAGGGGCTTGTGTCTGTAGTGAAGCGAATCTGTTTTGAATCGCCACACCAATCCCAGGGTCATCTCCTGGGCTTCTCCCGGGATTGTAGCCATCCAGGTCTCGCTGCTGGCTGCCTTGTCCTCGGAGGAGAGGCTGCGCAGTACTTGCGGATCGCTGCTGGCCCACTGCCTGAGATCAAAGCCGCCTTTGATCAATGAGGCGCGGAGTTTAATCAGGAGAGCCTCGGCTTCTTCCTGGGTTGAAAGGCTTTGTAGACAGTTGTCTACGTAGAAGCTGTTCTTTACGATGTGTCGGACCTCTTCGTCCGCTGCTGGGTCCTCTGCTACATGTTTCTGTAGCGCAAATATAGCACAGCAGGGGCTGCACGTCGTTCCGAAGGGGAGGACTTCCCATTGGTAGATGGCTGGGTGCTCATCTCCTGGCTTCTCTCTCCATAGGAACCGTAACAGGGGCTTGTCCTCCTCTACTAATCTCACATGCAGGAACATTCCTTTAATGTCCCCGCTGATGGCCACCTTTTCCTGGCGGAAGCGGAGTAGAACGCCGAGTAGGGAGGGGCCGAGTGTGGGACCGGGCAGTAACTCTTTATTCAGATTTTGGGATCCGATCTGGTAGCTGCAGTTAAATACTATGCGGTCTTTACCGTTGTGATGGACCTTGTGGTGAGGCACGTACCACGATTCAGTGGTCTGGTCAGCCTCTTTAATGTCCATCTTTGTGACGTGTCCCGCTGTGATGGGCTTCTCAATCTCAGCGCGGTATACACTCTCTTGGGCGGGGTTCTTGGCTAAGCGCCGCTCCGTGTTCAGCAGGTACCGTTCTGTGGCGTCTGTCTTGGCGTGGAAAGTAGGCATTCCTTCTCGCCACAGGAGTGGCGTGGCGTATCTCAACACGCCGTTGACCGGGACTCTCTTGGTCCCTGTCTCGAGGAGGTGAATGGCGTAAATGTCATCTTTAGAGCGAATGTCTTTCTTTCCGTTCTTAAAGGGCATTTGTTCCAAGGTCCATAGCCGCTCTACGTGTTGCAGGAGTGCGGTTTCTCCCTCTGTGACTCGGGAGTGGAGACATCTAGTGGCTGTACTTCGGTTGAGAGATTTGGCGAGCGGGCCTTGGAGAGTCCATCCCAAACGGGTCTCGACTGCTGCAGGACAGCTTCGGGGTCCGGTATGAACCCGGTCTATCGGGACAATGAGGTCTGCATGGTCGGAGCCTATCAACAGGGTCGGCATAGCATTGTCTATGAGCGGGATCGGTAACTTGCGCAGATGTGCATATTTCTCCATCAGCTTGGCGACGGGGTATGTGTACCGCGACAGTCCTATTTCTTGGCTGGTGAAAGCGTCTGTAATCTGGTACCGTCGCTCAGGCTGGCCGCTTGCTGCGATAGAGAATGAGACATTCTCGCCCTTTATCGTCTTCAAATCTCGTCTTATTATCCGAATTGTCATTTGGGTTTCGCTTCCCCGCAGCCCTAGCTGGGCCGCAGCGGAGGCGAGCAGAAGGGTCTTCTCTGACCCGTCATCGAGGACGGCGTAAGTGTCCAGGACTTTATTCTGGTAGCTTAGTGTCACACGCACTACTTTTAGGAGTACTCGGGCTCCACTGCTGCTGGCGGGATCGATGTACATGACGCTCGCTTTGCTGCTGGATGGTGCGGGTGAAGGGCGCCGTCTGTTACTGTCGTGAAGTATGTCCAGATGGGCTCCATCGCACTTGGTGCACCTTTTCTTTAAGCGGCATTCGGCTGCCATGTGTGAGCGCGCACAGCGAAAACAGCGCTTGTTGGACTTTATCCATTGACTTGCTTCCTCCGCGTTCAGCTTGGGGAAGGAGTCACATTGCGCTAGCCAGTGTTCTTTCTCACAGTAGGGGCACACTATCTTCCACTTCTCCGTTCTGGAGGGGGTACTGTGGCTCCTGCTGCTCGGTACTGACTCCGATTGGTGCATCACAGTCACCGATCTTCTTCCATCATTTAGTCGTCTGGTTCCTTCTCTGGAGCCAGGGGTGCTCCGTCCGAATGTATCTAGCCGTAGGCTGCTGACTTCTCTCGCCAGGAAGTCTGCTAGATCGAGGAGGTTCGGTTCGGGGCCATTCGGGTCTCGGTGGTCTCTCTGCCGCCTAAAACGCTCCTGTCGAGCGGGCGGCAGCTTCTCCAAGATCCTTTCCACATTTGAGTTGGCGTAAAGTTCATGCCTCCCCTTCTCTCTCTGCGCTCCCAACATCCCTACCAGGGACTGCACTCTGATGGACAGGTCGTCCAGTGCTCGATTGTCTATTGCTGGGGGTAAGCGGTCGATGTGTCGGATCTCCTGGATCACGTAATCCCATATGCGCCCATACCTCTGGTCCAATGCTACCAGCGCTGCTGTGTATGGGGTGGTGGAAGTCGCGTAGGCGAGCGCTATATTATGTGCGCGGGGTACCTTTAAGTGCTTCAGTAGGATGGCGTATTTATGGCGTTCATCCAATACATCCACCAACATGGTCTCCAGACACATGCGGAGTTCTGTATACTGGGCCCGGTTCTCTTGGGTGAAGTCGGGTACCATAGGCGTGCCAATGTATGACGCTGACTGTGGATACATCGGCGAGCGTTGGGGGAGAGGCCTCCTAGGCGAGTCTCCTCCCGCTCCTTGGTATGGGCTGGTACCGGCAGTGTACCATGGCCCGCTTGTCCAGGTGCTGTTCCTCGGTGCGGGTCGTGCGTCGTGCTCACCCGGGTATAGAGTCGGGGGTCTGTAGCGCAGCTCCGCGGGAGTATAGCCTGGGCTGTACCGGACCTCCTGGTCCGGTAGAGTACTGTGCTGTCGTCGGGCGTGGTTCTCCTCCTCTTCCTCTTCGTCTTCAGTTAGGTCATCCAGTGCTTGTAGTCTCTGGTTTAGCCTCTCCACAGGATATGCTGCTCCTTCCCGGTTGCTAGGTCTCGCTTGGACCGGTGGGGGGAGGTGGTCTGTGGGGGGTATAGACCTCGTCTGTTGGTCAAGTTCAGGGTTGTTTACTCGGCTAGGGGATGCCGCCCTGGAGGTGTGTCTAGACGAGTTCCTGGAGCCTCTGGCGGAGGGAGAGGGTGTTGTCCGTCTGATCAGCTGTTCTATTAGTTGCGCTTGCTGTCTGTCGCGCTCTGCGTCCCGTAGAGCACCAGCAGCTGCTCGCTGGCTGTCTGCTCGGTCTCGGGCCACATTCTCTTCCCTCTGAATGCGTCTTATTTCTAGACGTATATGCTCTTCTTCGCTCCGCTGCTGGATCTGCAGTCGGTCGCGTTCAGCAGCGGCGTTCAGGCTGATGAGGAAGGCCTGCTGTAGGGTCCTCTCTGCCTCGCTGGGAGAAGGCGGTTGTATAGGGGAGCCTTCCCTCGGGGTACTCCTTGCGGAGCCTTGGAGCTCTATCTCCACGGTGCTCTCCCCGTCTTCTTCCGTGCCGAGTTCTGTCTCGGTAGCGTTGTATTCCTCCCGGGACTCATCGGGGACTACTTCTTCAGTACTGGCGGGGTGTGAAGTCATGTCTGGTTCCCACTGGTCCCCACCGTGAACTTGGTCAGTTACATTAGAACCCGTAGGGGCCTCTATGGTCGGGGTAGTCTGGGCGTTGGGGTTAGACATACTTTTACTTTCTAGTTTTACCGCGTTTACTGTTAGTAGAAGACTAGGTTGTTGACTGACAGCGTAAGCCTCTAAGTACTGAGGGAGCCGTCGTTCGCGCTGCGGGCGTTGGTTAGGAGGATCGTTTCGTGGAGTGTTCATCATAGGCCATTTCAATATTAATAACACTATATTAATATTACACTGATTACCCTCCGGCTCGAAGGACCAATTGTAACTGAGGGGTACAATTCCCTGACTGTATTACTAGATATGATACTTACTACCACTACCTTTGTACTTAATATTCGGCCACCCAGTACTCTGCATAAATATATTATGATGAACACTGTCACGTAGATGAAACGGATCCAACACAAATGTACGAATTAGAAATAGGTCTTTATTTCTACACAGCGATGGTGTGTAGAGCAAGCACTTAATCAAATCAATCACATTTATGAATGGGAATTAGTATGCACTTTTATGGCAAGAGTATTCGTCGGTATATCAATAGAGAATGTCCAATCTCTGAAGGCGCAGGTGGTACATATACGACCTGGAATAGTTAAGGAATAACAGCAATGATACTTTAATGATTATAGACTGGATACACTAGGGGGGGTTAATCCGGTCGCTTGTAAGCCGACAGGAGTAGGAAGGGGGGGGGGGTAGAGTCCGGCTGCCTCATCCGGCCAAGGGTATCCCAGGTGAACCCACTGTAGTGCCGTTCAATGCGCCGGCGATCCTTGGACCGCAGATGAAAGCAGATGGACTCTTTGTGGGCCGGCGTCCTCCGGTCCACGGAGGAGAGACGTGAAGCGACCTCGTCTTGCAGAGCGTCTCCTCACCTTGCGTCCTCTCCAGGGGGGGGGGTTCCAACACACGGCAGTGTCGGGGGTCTTTATCCATGGAATAATCAACGTATACAAAGCATAATCCGTGCCTGGGAAGGCGGGCTGTCGTCGGTAGAATAATCCGGTATACAGGTCCACTCGCTCGTCGGCTCTGGGGCTCCTCGGGTGCAATCTCACATGGGGTCGATCATCCTGGATAAACAGCCAGTTCTCTGCCCGAAACGATGGGGTACTGACTACGGTAGTATTCTCACCGCACGAAGCACTATATATTAACAGACTATTATTAGCTTAATAGACTACGTCCAACTCGACGATATAGTGCCAAATATGACTATTCAAATATTAATATACACGATGTCTCAATACCGATCGTAGGCCGAACTTGGCCTTACTCCCACACGTGGCGTCGCGGGGAGGCTTTACGTCTGTCACTCTATTGGAGGGTAAGAAACTGGACTGAAAAGGAAGTCCTACTTTAGTAGCGCAGTATATATACGCACTATGAACAAATAGTCCCATTAGTGGTGCGGTAGCCAGATTCCTACGCGGAACTAGGACTTGTTCGTACATGTTGAGCGGTACGTTTGAACTGGGTCTGGGGGGTATGGCAGCCTGGCACCAAGGTCTCGACCAATAGTAGAATGGAGACTATTATGGGATGTTCAGTAGGCTAGAATGGATATTCAATGCATATTGTACAAGGAATATACAAGGGATATCAGGGAATATTAGAGAATATACAAATACAATTAAATATATATATATAAATAAATATATATATTCGGTTTAATCTGGCCCTTCACAACACCTACTGTAAACTTCAGTATATTTTTACTGTATTTATTTACTGTATATTCTATTCCATTTGTATTCTATTTTATTCTATTCTTATTCTTAGGCAATTTGATTTGTTTTGTTATTCTTATTCGTGACCTGTTCTGTCTAAATGTTTAATGTTGAGCGATTTGCAGTGTCAAATTTCCCTCGGGATAATAAAAGTATTTCTATTCTATTCATATGTTATGCTCTATAAGTACAGTAAGTACAGTACACATATTAAGGCCACCAGAGTCATGCAGCGGACTGGTGGACTGTACTACTATAGGCAGCGCAGTATCTGTGATTTCCTAATAAAACAAGTCATTCGAATAATATAAGCCTACTGCGTTCATTCATTACAGCCTGCCAATCCCTATACCTTTCCTAACCATGCTGGGTCCCTCCTCCACCAGGCTCCCCACTCCTCTCTTTCTATCTATATCCTTAACCTGGTATATCCTATATCTCGTTACGCTCCGCTTTACCCAGCTCGTCCTTGTGCGATTAAACCTACCCGCATGGCTGAAAATCGCGCTGTTAAATATACAGAGTGCGTGAAGGTTGGCCTTATCAACATTCGCTCTCTGCCAACCAAAGCTCTTTTGGTAAATGAACTGATAACAGACCATAGTCTCGACTTATTGGGCCTCACTGAGACATGGCTTAAACCTAATGACTTTCTGCCTTTAAACGAGGCTTCACCCCCTAATTTTAGTAGCTCCCATATTGCACGCACCTCCAAGAAAGGAGGCAGAGTTGCTCTAATTTACGACGTAAACTTACGCAAACTGTACGTTTGCCTCGTTTGAGGTGCTCCTTTTGTGTCCCTCTCCCCCCAACAGAAAGTGTGGCGGTCTGATTCCTACCTCCACTGCATCCTTTGTAATGGCTGTCCTTTACCGCCCCCCAGGCCCTTACACCCTCTTCCTAGATGAGTTTTCCACTTTCATCTCTGAGCTTGTTACACGCTCAGATAACATTTTAAGTGTTGGTGATTTTAACATTCATTCCAACAAAACTCTAGATCCCCTAAATAAGGCTTTTACCGACATCATTGACTGTCGGTCTCATTCAAATCGTTGACCAACCCACTCACATTGGTGGGAACACCCTTGACTTAGTCCTAGCCCGTGGTCTCACTGTGTCAGATTTGACCGTTTCTCCCTATGTTCCTGCTCTCTCAGACCAGTACCTCATCAAATTTCAAATAGATTTGACGGTTTCTCGCCCAGACAGTGTAGAATCCTACATGAGCCTTCGTATTAACGCCTCAACTGTCCCAATTCTAGTTAACTGCCTACCAGACACCCTCTCTCCCTTCCTCTCTTACTCTGGCCCCCTTGATCTCTTTACAGACAAACTTAACGCCGCCCTTCGTAGCATGCTCGACATTGTCACTCCCCTTAAGCCTAAAATGAAACGTGCTCCCTGGTTTACGGAGGAAGTTCAAGTTCAAGTTCAAGTTCTTTAATAGTTGTCATACAGAAGTACAGAGTACTTTCATACAAAATGCTTCTTACTGTTACGCTCCAGAGACTGTGCTAGACAAGATAGTATCAAATAACATAATAACATAATATAGCATGAATTTAGAAGAAGAAAATGAGGTCACAGTGTTCGGTATAGACATATGTACAATGTTCTGAGTTACCATATAATATACAATACACAATACTATGCAGTGTACTAATGTACAGTACTATCTAGTGCAAAGCAGAAATGGGATGAGGTACAATTTTAGGTACAATTTACAGTAAGGTGTACGAGTTGTAGTGCAATCCTTCATCCATAAATATAAAGTGTGGGGAGTGGGTGCTACAGTGTGTTTGTTTAAAGTGGTGTGTGCTATAAAGTGTGTGTAGTGGGTGCTACAGTGTGTTTGTTTAAAGTGAGTGTGTGCGTGCGGATGTGTGTGCTATGTGTGTTTGGTGGTTGTTGTTGTGTAGTGTTCATTCATTGTTCGTTTAGCAGCCTGATGGCCTGGGGATAGAAGCTACTTCTGAGTCTTTCTGTGCTCGCCTTGAGACTCCTGTATCGCTTGCCTGACGGCAGCAGTTCAAAGAGGCAGTTGTTCGGGTGGCTCGAGTCCTTAATAATTCTCTTAGCCTTCCCCTTGCAACGCTTGTAGTAAATGTTCTGGAGGGTGGGGAGCCCCCCTCCAATTGTGCGTTCGGCTGAACGTGTCACTCTTTGTAGTCTGCTTTGGTCTTTTGCAGTGCTATTCCCAAACCAGGAGGTGATGTTGCCGGTCAAGATGCTCTCTATTGTACATGAGTAGAAGTTCTTAAGGATCTTCTGGCTGACTTGGAACTTCCTTAGGCGCCTGAGGAAGTAGAGGCGTTGTCGTGCCTTCTTCACCACACTGTTAATGTGTGTGGTCCATGTCAAGTCCTCGGATATGTGGGCTCCGAGGTACTTGAAGCTGTTGACTCTCTCAACCGGTGCCCCGTCGATGCTGAGGGGGCTGTAGTCCTTGACCCCCGACCTCCTGAAGTCCACAATCATCTCCTTTGTTTTGCTGACGTTCAGGGAGAGGCTGTTTTCCTGGCACCATCCCGCCAGGACCTTGACCTCTTCCAGGTAGGCCCTCTCGTCGTTGGCAGAGATCAGGCCCACCACCACTGTGTCGTCAGCAAATTTGACGATTGTATTGCTACTCTGCTGAGCCACACAGTCGTGTGTGTACAGGGAGTAGAGGAGGGGACTCAGAACACAGCCCTGGGGGGCCCCTATGTTGAGGGTGATGGATGAGGAGGTGCAGTTGCCTGCTCTCACCACCTGGGGTCTGCCAGTCAGGAAGTCCAAGACCCACTGGCAGAGGTCATAGCCCAAGCCCAGGTCCCTGAGCTTGGCTATGAGTATGGAGGGGACTATGGTATTGAATGCCGAGCTGTAGTCGATGAATAGCATTCTCACATAGTTCCCCTGCCTCTTGTCCAGGTGTGATGCTGCTGTGTGCAGCACATGGGATATGGCGTCCTCCGTGGACCTGTTGGGGCGGTATGCAAATTGCAGGGGGTCCATGTTGATGGGGAGGGAGGAGCAGATGTAGCCCTTTACTAGCTTCTCAAAGCACTTCATGGCTATGGAGGTGAGAGCTACAGGGCGGTAGTCGTTGAGGCAAGCAGGCTTGGATTTTTTGGGTACAGGGATAATAGTGGACTTCTTCAGGCAGGTGGGGATGACAGGAAACTCGCTCCTTTAAAAAGGCATGTCACAAACTTGAACATAAATGGCGTTCGACCAAACTCGAAGTATTCCGCCTTGCCTGGAATGATAGTTTACGTAACTACAAAAAGGCACTCTCACTTGCCAAAACCTCATACTTTTCCAGGCTCATTAACGAAAACAAAAACAACTAAAAGTTTCTGTTTGACACTGTTGCAAAACGTACTCAGAAACAACCAAGTGCCCTAAACCATGCGTTTTAGGCTAACGAATTCATTAAATTCTTTACCAAGAAAATGTATCTCATAAGAGATGAAATTGTTGGCTTACTCAACAATCAGAGTCCATCCCAACCTCTGATGGGCTTTCCCCCTGACTTTGATTCCAGCCATACGCTATGCTGCCTTGAAAACGTCTCTCTCTCCTTCAACCTACCCTGATCTCACCTGGTCGGGGACTGACCCTTAGATTAATCTGTCTAGTTTAGTTAGGATGTCTATTTGCTCCGGCACGGTGGTGTAGTGGTTAACACTGTCGCCTTACAGCAAGAAGGTCCAGGGTTCGATTCCCGCTTGAGGACCAGGTTTCCATGATGCCAGGTACCCAGGTGGGATATCTCCCAGGCCTTTCTGTGTGGAGTTTGCATGTTCTCCCCGTGCTCGCAAGGGTCTCCCCCCCGATAAGATAAACCCAATGGAAAAACATGCACAACAACAGATCGCTAACGCTGTGGCGTCCTTGACGAAGACGGACAGGAGCACTTGGATTGGTCCCCTGGCGCGGCTCACGTTGACGCCTGTCTGCTCCCGGCTGCCCTTGGGGGGGGAAGACGACAGGATGGGTTAATCGCAGAGACAAATCGCATCTGCGATCCTAAAGAGACAATGCATGCGTGTGTGTTCCGGTGTGTGTGCTAAACTAACCGCTGTGTGTACCACTAAAACATTGAGTGTTGTTGCATGCCGAATAAAGACCTCTGCAACAGGTCCTGCATTATTATTATTATTATTCTGCAGACATAGGAGAACCTTTTAACCTCTGTCTCTGTCTCAACCAGTCCCATGGAACAGCTTCATAGTATACCGTCTTCTGTCTGGCCTGCAGTGCTGAACCCTCTGAGTGACTTCTCCTGCCCCCATGGGGCATACAGCCCTGAGCTATTGTCTTGTATCTCATCCTGTATCCATACGCTTGCAGTAGTTCTATCTATTACTCTATTTCACAATTGTCTTATATACTATGATTCTACTGTCACCATGTATGCATATGCTCACTACATGCATTTATTGCTCCATCTCCGCCCACTACAAACATGGGAACTCTCTAACCCCCTCCTATTGCTAGGTTTTAGTGAGTTTTTTCCTTACCTTCGCGTGGGGTATGTCTGGGAGTGTTGCATTTATTTATTTAGCATTTATTTTAAATGTTTTGGACCTTATGGTGTTCTTGTTTTGTTCTTGACTTATTGTGATGTTTCTTCTTGCCTTGTTTAAAGAAGAAGTGTACGGCCTATGGGGACATTAACGTGTGTTGTCGGGCCTTACAAATATTTGATTTGATTTGATTACACTCGTAGACTATACATACATACACACTATACGTGTGTGTGTGTGCGCACGGGCACCTGAGCAATGGAGCAAGTGGAGCAGCTGCACCCCCACAATTGAACTTGGGGGAGCAAACGTGTGCTTTTGCACCCCCACTTTTTGATCATATGAAAAATATGATATGTCCCCCCCCAATATATAAATGTAACCATAACTACGTAATTTCAATCAGATTAATTATACGCAATGACACTTAATAGCAAGTTTTTAAGTTTCCAAAGATTGTGACCCCCCTGCCCCCCCACATTTGAATGGTTTGATCAACTGCCTCCCACGGCCCCTCCCTCCCCCAGCAGTCAGTGGCGCATGCTGCAGGTAGGCTGAGTGTAAATATCACAGGCCACCAAGTGTGTCATTGGTGGCAGACTTTTCCAGTAAGTTGTTCAAACAAAGGATTATGTTAGACATGTCTTTACTATTGAGTGGTAGAACTTCTACCACTTAATACAATAAAAGTGTTCCACCCGTACCGGTCCCGAAATGCCATCTGGTCATACCGTAAATCCTCTAATAGTGGAGGTACATTAACGTTTCCCTCGCGTTAGCATTAGCTTTAGCGCTAGCCGCTAGCTAACGTTGTCATAATATCTAGATCTGTGGTGTCAGCTGGATGACGTTGACTTCGTTTGCAAACATTAACGTTCGCTATCTATATGGCAGACGAGGCTGGCGTTGTCCAGTTGACACATTACAGACCATGATGCTATGATAACGTTAGTAGCTACTGCATGTCAACAACTCAATTCGGCTGAGGAAGTCGAGAAGGTACCACATGCTAAACCGTCCCCGGACCCCGCAACCTTTAGACAGTTCCAACTTCAGTGTGTGAATTACGTTAATCCCACAATTACTCAACTGCACTCAATATTTAAATACCAATGCTAGTCTAAATAAATGTAGACAGACAATGTACGTATTAAATAAAAAATATATAATAATAATAATAATAATAATAATAATAATAATAATAATAATAATAATAATAATAATAATAATAAGAATAATAAGAATAATAAGAATAATAAGAATAATGCAATAAAAGTCTGAAAATGAAGGGATTATGTCCATGAGTGTCATTTTTAGAAATTAAGGCCTGCCTCTTATATAAGTCTCTCTAATAAAGGCCTGGTGCTCTTTGCAGCTGAGGTAAATAGAACACCACCATTCTGTCTAAATGTACCCATTCTAACATTGCTAAAGATTAGGGGTGTAACGATTCTTCAAATCCCAATTTGATTAGATTTTAGATTTTTAAATACCACTGATGGTCTTGTTTTGTAAAGAAAAATACTTGTTCAGTAAAATAACTTTTATTTATAAATAATTTCATTTCATTTTTACCATCATAAAAGGGGGAGGGAGTGCTGGGAGGGGGGAAATGAATACTGGGAGAATTTGTAAGAACGTTCATTTCTATAGATTTTTTCCAATTGATTTATGTGCATGTGTTTCCCTTGTTCTGTTTATATTTTTGTCATTCTCTGAAAATAGGCTATATTTACAGCAGACCCTGTTATTGTTCCTTGTTGGTATTTTTACATTAAGTCACTTGAATTTTCTTAAGTTCTTACATGTGACAATTATTATATATTTGCCTCATGATAATTGTCATACAATAAAATGGCAATATAATGGTATAATTATCTTTTTTCTCTTTCTTATTAAAAACTTGGCCTATTTGAAAGGAGATTGATTTAATAAAAATAAAAGAGCGAAAAATCTATATACAGTATATATATTAATATGTTATTATTATAGTAATTGGCTATCATACTACAATATAAACTGAGTTTTATAGTGAAAAGAACAGCTTTATTGGTCAAGATTGAAGGCTCTATATTGCAGGAAATTGCACGTACAGGTGTTCATTTAATTTTAAAAAAATCGCTCCGGACCCCCTCCAAACCACCCCTTGCCTGTCACTTAATAATCTTGCACCCCCACTTTCAACTATAACTAGGTGGCCATGATGTGTGTGTGTGTGTGTGTGTGTGTGTGTGTGTGTGTGTGTGTGTGTGTGTGTGTGTGTGTGTGTGTGTGTGTGTGTGTGTGTGTGTGTGTGTGTGTGTGTGTGTGTGTGTGTGTGTGTGTGTGTGTGTGTGCGTGCGTGCGTGCGTGCGTGCGTGCGTGCGTGTGCGTGCGTGCGTATGTGTGCACTGCGGCAGGTGGTCACGAGCTATAGTAGCCTGTATTATATGATGACAATACATTAATCTAATCTAATTTTGATCGGTCGCAAAGCGCTTCCGCCACCATTTTTACACGGCTGCATCGCATCAGTTGCATTTAATAAGCTGGACAGGTGTGTCTAAACTCTCTACTTTTTGCGATTTCATTTGCACACGGCACAGAGCCTGGCTTATAAGGAGCTCTCGGAGGCGTGTCTTGTGTGCAAATGACCTAGACGGGAACGCGTGCTCATAGTAACATTCTTCATCGCCGGCATCCCAGCTGGGATTGTTTGGGCCACTTAAGACAGCTTCCCCACGCGTTGGGGAATCAGGCTGTACTTGTCATTGATTCTGTCTCAGTCGGTTCCAAGATGGTTGACCTAAGAGAAGTCTTTGGGAAATGTTGGAGAATGAGACCCATTGACTACTATGGTATTCTAATATTCAAACCTGTGAATGAGGAAAGTGCTCTAGTTTCAAATTCCTTGTGGTGGTCCTCAAAATCAAATGCAAATCTGACTTTTGTGGTCATGGAGCCCCATCTGTATTCTTAACCATGACAGCTGCTGTCGTAGCTTGAAGCTACCCTCCCCCCCATAAATCATTCAGCAAATGGGAATTTTATGCGCTCGAAAGACAGTTTTCTTCCCCCACTCTGGCCGAGGGCCAAGTATCGAGACACTTTTATGACTCCTTACAGCGTATGCTCCTCACTGGGCTGTCATGGAATAGAACAGGGTACTGTGTGTGCAAATGCCATCACTGTGAAACCCTGGGCGGCCTTCGGTATGAGGATAGAAACAGTTTCATAATACCTCCTATTGCCTTTTCCTTTGCCCTTTCATCTGGGTCACACGCTGGCAACTGAAATAGCTGCTGCCACTGAGTAGTGCGCCTGCAGCCGCTGTATTCCCCGTCTTCAGCAGGTTAGTGCGCCTGCAGCCGCTGTATTCCCCGTCTTCAGCAGGTTAGTGCGCCTGCAGCCGCTGTATTCCCCGTCTTCAGGGGGTTAGTGCGCCAGCAGCCGCTGTATTCCCCGTCTTCAGCAGGTTAGTGCGCCAGCAGCCGCTGTATTCCCCGTCTTCAGGGGGTTAGTGCACCAGCAGCCGCTATATTCCCCGTCTTCAGGGGGTTTGCCTTCTCATGCTGCATGGAGTGAGAATGATCGTTGGCTGTTTGTTTTACATTAAAGCTGTGTATACTCAATGTTCCCTGCTGGGTATGTGATGCCCTTTGGTTGATAATCGTCTGGTTGCCCCCCCAGTGTGTGTGGGAAAGAGAGGCCTGTCTCAACAATTTCACTTTTGGGAACTCTTATACAAACAGTGTAACATAAGGGAGCTCGATGCGCAGAGAGAGCACACAAAGCGTTGTTTATATTATGTAGTAGAAATAATCCATGTACTCACTGTAAGTTCAGAAAGTGACTTGAGAGCAACAGTTTATCGAAGATTCCACCAGCTCATCATCAACATCCTCACGTCAGCCAACAGATCTGTAGACGTCTATGTAATGCAAAGATGATCCCTAGCTGTTCCCATGTGTGTGTAAACACAATTATATAACATATTTGCATTCTGCATAGTTTAAGTTTATTTATTTTATTTTTTACCCAGGGACAGTGCACATTAATCAACATCTTCAGTTTCCACATCAATGTAAATGTGCCAGAGTTAGCTAGTTCTGTATCGTTAGTGGCTTAGCTTGGCATCACACTGCACTATCTCGCGTACGTGCACGCGTACTGAATAAACCACAAATGTACCTCTAATACCAGTATTAGTCTGACCACACCCCTCATCAGCTTACCTTCATAAGCAGGTGTGTGGTCACCTGCTCTCCTCCTTCTCGCTTTCACCACAAGGAAGAAGTGCCTCGGTAGATCCCCACACTTGACACCATGATGGAAGAAATTGGATTAGGAACAGCTTGGGAAACAAGGATACGTTGACATCATATCTTTATTTTCTCTCTCACTATTTTTCGAGAAAATACGGCGATATTGTCTTCGTACTGGAGTGTCTAGAAGATGATGATCATTCTAAAAACCCTCCACCGGTTTTCGTATTGGGAGCATGCCGCTGCATGCTTCTCAACTGCAGTTCCTTGCTGTGTTTGTTGGGGTGAAACCTGTCAGGCCACAGCTGAACTGTCGGACATGCCGCTGTTGTGAGAAGCGGTGCGTTCCAGGTTGGGTGAGTAGTGTTTGCTGGCGGGCTCCACTTGTCTGTTAGTGCTATGGGGGCTACTTGACAAAGTTTATGGAAACCGGCCCCAGGCTAGGGTCCTTTGTTTAGCCGCCTAGGCGACAGAAGGCCTTGGTCTGGAGACCATTATAGTTTTAACTAGTGGGCCGCGACCATTGACACTGGTGATCCCTGTGTGTTCTGGACGAGTGGATTCTCTCTGTCACCGTGTTAAGGCCCCATCTTTCATATCCAAATGAGAGTATTCCTTCACGAGGGGATATGTGCATGTAATGTGCGATAGCGGCAGATTCATGTTCGAAGTCAGCTACACAGGCCAGTTGGTACTGTGCTGATTCCGCCGGATGTGGTAAAGTCACCGTTGTGAAGCGGTGTTGACATCTTGTTTTCTCTTTTCTCTTAAAAAGTGAGGAGAGGTTCAGAACGGCGGCCTGTCTGGGTGAGTGTTATGTCATTGTTTACATGTTCATAGCTTACGGTTAGCCAGTCAGCTGTTAACTGCTGCGTTAGCCTGCTGGATCGCTGCATGGCCTGCTTAAGGCCTACTATTAGCCAGTCAGCTGTTAGCTGCGGGGCTAGCATGTCGTGGTCGCTAGGTAACGTTAGCTTGCTGCTATGGCCATGGCTGGCGCGGGGTAGCTTAGCTTCTCGCGCGCCGCCGGGAGCTCGCTTCTGATCGCCGTTAGCTTGATGCTATTCTGTTGAACGTGCTTTGATTTTAACATGTTTTACACTCTTGACCGCGACGTCATCCTTGACAGGGGATGTTTCGTCGACCCTGCCCTGAGCCTGGACGGGGATTGCGTCAACAAAGAGGACTGTAGCGACTGGTTGGAGCGGCGACGCTGCCCGGATCGAACAACACAGGACGGCTGTGTTCTACGGTGTCTTGTGACTGCACTTCGCTGATCTGCGTTCCGGGTAGGAACGGGGTTGACCAGACCTCATAACACGTCTTCTGGTTTTACTTTGCTAAATGTATTGTGAATAACGGTGTTTTTTCCCAAAACGTGTGTTGTTGCAATGCATTTAGGATACGTTGCGGGTTATGTGTGAGCTGTTTTTGTCACTGGCAGTTAGCTTCTCCGTGCAGATCGTGATGTATTGATCTGGTTGTTGTGTGAGAAACATCATGGTGTTTATGTGTACCGTGTACTCACTACTAAGGCAACTAACCTATGAAGCTATGCTTGGTGACAAGTGAGTAAAAGAATGTTCTTTCTCAGACTGTAATGACAATGAACAGTGTGTTCACACATTAACAGGTTTTCCTGTTTTAACTGGCCGTATTGAGGGTAAAATAGGAGGATTGTGTTTTCCCCCCCGGTTCCCTGGGGACTTTATCACCTCCTATCAGACATGTTGTGCATTAATTGTGTCTTTTGTGTGGTAGGGATACGATGTAACTCTTAGCTTGATTGCTGAGGTTGTGCTAAATCTGCTGGAGAAACTTATTTCCTAAAGGGAAATTGGTTTGGTTGCTGTCATGTGTGCTTAGCAAGGCCTGTGGTCGATACTAATCAAGAATGATGTATTCTCTCATTGTGAAAAAAACGGCGTTCCTCTGTTGAGTGTTTTTGCCATTTTTTGTAGGTGATGATGGGTTGTGTGTGTCATGTGACCTACAACTGGGTTGTACTGGCCACAGAAGCACATGTGTATGTTGGACCGGGGTTCTTAGAGCCCTCTCTATTCTGTGTTTTTCCTTAGTAAAAATCAGATAGCAGGTTAGCTCATGCGCTGTGTGGAGCTGTGAAACGCTTCATAGAGCTGACTATGACTGTGTCATATTCTCTTTTTGTCGTTACGTCGTATCATGGGTGTGGGGTCGTAAAGGGGTGAACTGGTAACCTTTCCTCTCCCCATTGTTCTGTCGGTCAGGGGTACACCCCCTGTCCTTCAAGGTTCCCGTCACGTGGCGGTTCGGCACGTTACGGGGGGGGGGGGGGGGGGGGAGGGAGTTCCTGGTCCCACGGCCTGGTATATTGGGCGTGTGCACCGCAGGAATTCCCCCGCCATAGAGTACGTCACCGTGCGCGTCTCTGTTGGTAGGACTTCCGTGTGCTGTTCAGGTCCATGTGATGGATCTGTTTTCAGGGGGGGTGGTCAGGGCTCCTCCTCACCAAGCGCCTATTCAGGCCTTCTGTGAGTTCGGACTCCTTCTTCCATGTGAGGAAGCCTCCATCAGAGTACAGAGCCTTCCTCCTCAGATTGTCAAAGTGAGTGGACCCTCTAGAAGGGTCCTTTTCTATTGTATGTATATTCGATTCAATTCGTTTATTGAGTGTGTATGGGTTCAGTGCCTCTTCCCCGGAGGCCCTAAAACCAGTTTTTTACATGGCTCAAGGTGCAATATATTCTTTTCAATCTGTACAGCTCGCGTGGGAAGTCTCTCTGGGGATCCCCGTCTCTTTCCTATGGGAGGGTGGTGGGATGTAAAAATGTGAACATTTTTTACCCCGGCTGTGTAGACTGGGATACATACTGTTGATGCTTCCTTCTTTCTATTCCAGAAGTGTTGGAGTTAGGGAGTGTCACACCCCTCTTGTCGTTCCCCTGGGCGCCTTGGGGATTCAATGACAGGTCTAAATAGCCTGTTCATTGATGGGGGTGTGTCCCGACGCACGTATAGTGCTAGCTCGCTGTAAACAGGCGATTGACTGGCACGCCTTGGTTGCTTGTGGTTGAAACAGCGTTTTTATAAAGCAACTGAGATGGGGGTTTTTCCTCTTCCGACGACCACATCCCATGACCTGGGTGGGTTGTCGACGGATTCTCGTTCATGTCTGGGGGATGATGACGGGATGGATCTGAACATATGTAGTGGGGTCTCACGCCCTTGGGGTGGGCCACCAGGCGCGGTTCGTCCGAACGTCTGGGTGGCGCCTTCTTTTCATGTTAAGATCAACACGCATATCTGCCCTTCTCCTGGAGTAGGCATGTCGGCGTGGTTAGGGCACGGGACTGGTTCTGGTCACGCTGGTCCAGATCAGTTGAACCCGTTGTCCGCCGGGGATGCAGATCTGCTGTTCTGGTACCCTGAGGGACTTGGGCTTTTTTCAGGGGGAAAAATGCCAGGTCGGTCTGGGTGTCACAGGGTTAAGCGCTATGGAGACCCTGGTTGGGTATGTTTTTACTCAGCACTGTCGTCATGGCTTACAGCCATGCCATTCTGTACGCGCTCGATCTCGTCGGATCTCGGCCGCTACACAGGTTGGTCCTGGTTAGTACTTGGTTGGGAGACCGCCGGGGAATACCAGGTACGGTGTGCTTAGGGGCTGGTTCTCCATTATTTTTCGCTCCTCTCTCACGCATGGCGAAGAGGGGCCTGTGGGGGTGGTTTTTTGACCTTCTCTGGTGACCCTGTGCTTCCCGTACCGCCAGGCCCGGTCCGAAGTGATGTTTGCGACCCGTAGGCCTGGGTTAACCCTTTTTGGAAACTGAAACACTTGTACTGCGGTATAGCCGGTGTATACCCGCAGGTGTGTTTTGGAGCAGTGTCAACTCCCGGGTTCACCGTTTGAGGGTGCCCCTGCACGTTCATGACGTCTGCCAATCGTGTCAGCCTTCTCTGCCTCGACCCCTCTGGGTGGGGGTTGTTAAATGGAGGCTTGGTCATGCAACACCGCCAGCTTACGCTCCTTCCGCCGGGGCGGCTGTGTTCAGCTGTCCCCTCTGGCGCCTGTCTCGTCCGCAGTCTCCAGGCTAGGGTTAACAGCCTGTTGCCTGGTTTTTCCCCGGTGCGCTGCCTGCTTCCATTGGTTAACCTTTTTTGTGTGCTTACGGCCATGCTGACTGCCTGTTCTGCAGGGTCAGTGTGCCAGGCGGTGTACTATTGGGGGGACGGGGCCCGCTCGGCTTACGGCCATACCGACCTGAACACGCCCGATCTCGTCCGATCTCGGAAGCTAAGCAGGTTCTGGCCTGGTTAGTACTTGGATGGGATTCCGCCTGGGAATACCAGGTGCAGTAACTGAGGGGCCTTTGTCCGAATACGCTGGCGATGTGGGGGGCGGGGCACTACGTGCCCACCTGGTGGGGTCTTGATGCTGGCATCATGGACTTCTCCGGGCCCCCATTCTAGGGAGTCCAGTCCTTTTGGTGGGTCTGGGTCTTCCTTCGTGCTCCGCTGCTACGGCCTTGCCACGGGGTTGGGTTTGCCCTTGACCCCGTGATTCTGGGGGCAGTAACGAGGTTGTTCCTCCGTTCGTTCCCGGGTGGCATGCGGGTTGTGCGTGTGTGTAGTCGTGGGGTCAAGCCACGGTCTGCTCACCCTGTGCGTTGGGTTGCTTGAGTGCCTCTTCGCACGGTCGGGTCCGTCGCCCTCCCGTGACGTCCCTAATAGGGGGGCTACCCGCCATTAGGGGGGGTCGGGGGGGCTCGGCCCTCCCTGTTCTGATGGTTGTGGGGGGGCTGTCAGCGGGGTGTATTTGTCAGCCAGTGGCTCCGCTTGGCCTCCCTTGTGCAGTGTGATGCCAAGCTAAGCCACTAACGATACAGAACGATAGGTTATGACTATAACCAAGTTCTGTTAGTTAGGGGCGATGCTTGGCATCAGACGGCCGCTGCAGCCCTTGTCCTCACCTTGTGGTGAAAGCTTGGGAAGGAGGAGAGCAGGTGACCACACACCTGCTTATGAAGGTAAGCTGATGAGGGGTGTGGTCAGACTAATACTGGTATTAGAGGTACATTTGTGGTTTATTCAGTACGCGTGCACGTACGCGAGATAGTGCAGTGTGATGCCAAGCATCGCCCCTAACTAACAGAACTTGGTTATAGTCATAACCTATCGTTTTCATCTGTACTGTAGTCCCTGCCTAACATGCATGTCTTTATGGTGTGGGAGGAAACCAGAGTACCTGGAGGAAACCCACGTGAACACAGGGAGAACATGCAAACTCCACACAGAAAGGCCCCCTGCTGGGGTTCGAACCCAGATCCTCTGTGCTGTGAGGCAGCAATGCTAACCACTGTGCCACCGTGCCGCCTAGTCTCACCAATAACTCCTTTATTACGTCTTAGCAGATCACAGTTAGCAGTTTATTGTCATCTGATGAATGTAATGATACAGTACACGTCTTACTCACCACCACTCTTGAGGTTGACGATGTAATCTCACAATTAACATTATATACTTTACAACATTAGTCCACCTCACTTCAACCGACCGTCGGAAATAGAGGACACACCAGTGATGACATTACATGCAACAAGTACATCGTTTTATTTATTTTTTACAATACAAATGTCATAGCGCACTTGCATTTCATAAATACCACAGGACAACACATAGGTTGGAACATATTTCATTAGCTCAACGCAAAAACAGTGACAAAAAAAGACAAATAATTGTGCGAAAAATTGCTTGAAAAAGAAACATTTAGTAAACATTCAACTGATACGACAATTTCACTCTGGCCACGAAGCGTGTTCACATACAGTAGGTCTATTTTATTTTGTATGATGGTTTAAAGCAGTATTTATCTCTTGGGTGATATTATTTCCACTTTTTAAATACACATACAGTATATCTCAGAAGAAGTGCATAAACCACCGTCGTCTCTGACCCGAGCTGCCCTGGGAATCTGCTGTGCTGCCCTGGGAATCTGTTGCCCCTTGCTGCCTTCAGGCTTTTCCCCATCCTCATTATTGATAATTACAAAGAGGCTAAACGACTTCTTGTACCAACCAAATCACATCCAAAAATATAAAATATGTTATTGTAGCTCCTATGGTATAGGATTATCACTTTTTTTTTATTATATTTTATGAAAGTCAGTATGTGACCTATTTTTTTTTTACCTACTGGATGTGCATGTTAAAACGTGAAAATGCTCCACCGAAGTGAAATATTGCCTGAACTCTATTTTCCAACAGTAAATTAAACAAACCAGTATAGATTGTGTTCCCCGTTTCAAGGTAGGAGGGGCTAATGTGATAAGCATTATCCTAACGATTGATACATGTGCACATTTCATTTAAATTGTAATTGTTTTAGCTTAATCGTGTTTCGTCGTGTTATTTTTACTTTGTTTTTGTACCGCCTCTGCATCGTCGTAAAACGACAGCAACCTTGATGATCCTCAAGTTTTTAAAGAAAGGCTTGAATTAATTGTCTAGCGGTAGACTGATGGGTGTGGCGGTAAACGTTTCCATCCATGCTGGGCTCAATCCTAAATCTGTTTCAGTGCAAGATCACATCCCATATACTGTCATCGGGATAGGAAACAGAGAACAGGCATTCCTTTAAGGCATGGGTCGTTGAAATAATATTGCCTATTGTGTACAGACTTGGAACCCAGACGACATAGCCTCCACATCCAATGGGTCCAGGTTTCATAGTTATGCTGGTAATAGACAGGAGTTGCCAAAGGGTAAAGGAGGTACGGTAGACTCTGCGCATGGGTGCGCCCCTCGGGTGCAGTTGTTGCACGCCCTGCGTTATGTTTGGAATGTTGCAGTGTCAGCTTCAAGAATCATTGCACATAACGGCGTTGTGTCCTTCAGCGCAGCACATTCATAGTTTCCTTCCCCCTGTTACACAGGCCTTATGGAGGAGGCAGTAACCGTAAAGCCCTCTGGTGCGTTCAATTCAAGGTGCCACGGCGAGGCCGTAGCGCCGGTGTGGGTGTCGATCACAACCGGCTGTGTGTTGAATAAAAAACAAAAGACATGGCGACCAACGTCCACAAATATTATCACCACAAGCACAGAGACACAACATGCAAACCTTCAAGGCTGAGAGGTGCATACAAAAAAAACACATTTTCAACACAGACCTGATGATTTTTTGACAGGTAAGAATCAAAGCTGTTACATTTTGAATGGTCTCCGTCTCGTTTTGTGCTTTATTTGCACGGTGAAACTGTTTAGGAAAAAAAGAAATACTGTACGAACATTTTCTTGTGTGATATTCAGCTTTTACCCCATAAACAGCAACACTAACATTTACTTTGCCATAAATTCAGGAATATAAAAACATACTGAGAAGCTTGTGTTTTGCACACGGCACACATTGACGCATGATGACATGATAATTACGTCCACTGCGGCGGGGGTCGCTGACAGCGGTGCCAACTAAAGCTAAGCGGTAGCCTACAGTATGGAGCTTCCTCCCGGGGAGCAAGGTTCACAGCATCGTCAGCTGACTGTAGAGGCAGTGCCACGTGCACCAAAACACAGGTTCACAAAATACTGATGTAGACCGTCAGACCGTCCCGCTCCCACTCTCTGCTGCTACGTTTAGCATGCCGGAACATTTAAACCTTTATTTAAATCAGGCAAGTCACGTTTTCAAGAGAGACCTGAGTACATAATTGTATCTATAAAATATAACAACAAAACTATTTTAAAATGTACAATATCAATCGTAATAATTAACAACAATACCATAGTAGTAGCAACAATAAGAATACAAATCATACAAATAATTAAAAAGTAATATAATACAATAATAAGTCAATACAAAAAAAACAAGTAGAAAAAATTAAAACTGTCACAGCTAAAAATCAGGGTTTTGACTAGATGTCTAAAATTGACCCATTGGAATCAGAGAGTCAAGCCTCAAAGTTCACTGCAGTTCATTCCAAATGTATGGTGGAAAACCCCCAGCAGCCTTTCCCAGGTCAGTTCTGGGAACCTGCAGCACCAGTCCTGTGAGCGGGTGCCAACTCTCCAGACAACACGTGACACCAAATATAAGGGCAATGTTTTTGGTAGGCCAAACCCATGACGAAGAATACAGTGATGAGTACCATAGATGACTCCAGTTATAAGCTTGGAGGCTGCTGTATGTCTTGTAAATCACATCACCGTAATCTAGCACTGAGAGAAAGATTGCTTCCACAATCTTCTGTCTACAAAACTTAGAGAAACAAGACTTGTTTATATACATACATACATACATACATACATACATACATACATACATACATACATACACACATACATACATACATACATACATACATACATACATACATACATACATACATACATACATACATACATACATACATACATACATACATACATACATACATACATACATACATACATACATACATACATACATACATACATACATATATACATATATACATATATACACATATATTTTACAAAATTAACTTTGTTCTTAATTTTTCTTTATTAGTACATCAATATGTGGTTTGAAGGTGAATTCATCATCATCCAGATGCCTAAATATTTATAAAGTGGGACTCTTTCAATAGCTGTATCATTAAAGTGCAGATCTGGAGAGTACTGTAATGTCTTTGGCTCTGGACAACAGCATACATTTAGTTTTATCGGCATTTAAAACACAAGTTTGAGATCTATAAGTGCACCTTGTGAAGCATTGAAAGAAAGCTGCAGGTTTTCAGTAGCCGATTTTATAGTCAGCCCGACGGTATAAAATAGTGTCATCTGCGTAAGGTGGACATTACAGGTTTGCAAAGACAAGACTATTTACTAATTTATCTAATATTACCCAGTTTTATGCACTGAGGTAACTGTTGAACCATCTATAGGCATTAGGATCAATTCCAATACTTGATCTTGACATCTCTGCAGGAGGAGGGAATGATCAGTGTCAGTCGCTTACTGAGTGAATGAGTGACTGGCGGTAGTCAGTATTTGACTCTATTTACTCTTATTGAAGCAAATATTATGGCCTGAGCGTAACATTAGCTTTAGCTTTGCCTAGTTGTACTAGTAGTTGCCTCTAGCTTTAGCTTAACTTAACATTAGTGATGGTGATGGATGCTAGCTGCTAACATTAGCACCAGCAGGACGCATATTTCTGTAACGTGTATTAATTTAAAAAAAGCTTGGCTTTCTTTTGCATCTTAGCAGCAAAGCACATGGGGGTTGTATGGTGGTTGGTTGTGGCTCAGTGGCTTAACCTTTGCTAGCTAGTAGCCAGTATCCCCCAAACTGTAGTGCAGGCATCAAGTGCCACTGAGCGTTAGACAGGATAAACGGTACTCATGGTTGTTTACATTAATCATATATATATATATATCCTGATTCCCCACTGGCATGTGCCCGGGTCCTGCTTTAACCCTTTCACTACCACACTACCAAATGGTTAACCCTTTCACGGCAACAATACAGAAGGTTAACCCTTTCACTGTCACACAACAAAGGGTTAACCATTTCACTACCACGCTACATAAGTTTAACCCATTCACTACCACACTTCTGTAGTGTGGTAGTGAAAGGGTTAACTATAGCCTTGATTCTCCTCCCTTGTGCAAACAGGAGCCAACTTCCATACTATAGGAATTGTGCCAGTAAAAACAGTTGAAGTTAAAAAACATGTGTTATATGCTCTGAGGTTATGGGTGCAGAGAGCGTACAGTAGAAAAGGGTCCACGTTGTCCTCTCAGAGCTTCAGTAACTACAGCAGGAGGAAGGGATGGAGGGCTGCTAATAAGAAGCAGCCCTTCAGAACCAGCATCATTAATACATGTATTTGCAGAATTGGCTGATCCCATACACTCGTTTTTTCAAAAAGATGGCCGGCTGCGACAAAATGTTTGTTAATCCCTTATGGCAGTTTAGGGCATTACAGAAGAACTGTGCATATTTATTTTTCCTCTATTTACTGCTTTCCAAAATGTTGATGGATTTGACCAAGAGCTGGAGATGGAAGTAATACGGAATATGGAAGATTTAGTTTATCTCTGAAGGTGTTTTATTTCCCAGCTGTCTGAAGGCAGGCCAGCGGGAGGGCTCCCCAGAATGTCTAGCTAGGGTCCAGGTGTGTGTCATAGCTGGAATGGTCCAGGTTTACTGTTTACTGTACGCCTACATACTAGAGATCACAAGCCTGACTGAAGATTAGGGTTTAGGGTAGAGGCAACGCCTCAATTACTCCTCTCAAGAGTGCCTGCTGTGATCCAGTCAGAGATGATGAGTCATTTAGACAAGGAAAGGTCGGGTTACTTGTCTTACAGCAGCCCTGTAATTAAGCACTGATCCCCTCGTAGCATTTGTTTGTGTCTGAAATGCCACTTTACTCCTGAGACTCTAAAGAGGAGTGATAATCGACAGGGTGTCAATTGAGGTTTACCCTTTGCGTTGTGCTCGCTGCACTTTGTTATCTAATGATGTGTTCTCTTGGGAGGTGGCCAGCCAAACTGTGGAGATATTGGATTTATTTGTGTTTATTGGGCTGGGCTCAGCTGGACCGGGACATTTCCTGGAGAGCACAAAAGAGAGATGTGGAGAGAGGGAGAGAGAGTGAGCAGAGAGCTAGGAGATATGGGAAACTGACTGAAACAGCTGGAATAGCAAAGGCAACCACAGTGTCTTCTATCCAACTGTTAGGTAGATGTCCTAAGGATTCAGACATCCCGTTTACATTGAGCAAACCTCTGGAAAATGTTGGCTTTCGGATTGGAAGCGTGACCCTTTTCTCTCATCTCTGTGTTTAGTGGGGTTGAGTGGTCGTCACCTGGAGTCACCAGGAGCTCTGTTATCTGTGTTTAGTGGGGTTGATTGGTCGTCACCTGGAGCCACCAGGAGCTCTGTTATCACAAAGCTATTTCTAAACTCTGTTTATGCGGAGGTGTGTACCCTGCTGCCATGCTGAGGAAACGGCTGCTCTGGTTTCAGTAAACACTGCATGCCGTTGCACAGTGACCGCAGATCTAATCAACAAACAGGCACTTACTGAGCGCAAAACACAGGGGATCTCGGACCACGGAGGGGTGAGAGTGAAGAATAGTGTCTTTGTCTTACGGTCCCCTAATGGCCAGGTATGCATCCTATGGAATTATAGTGGTTTATATATTTTAAATGAAAAAGGCACCATTGAGAAGCTTAGTAATTCGGTTTTTCAATAAACTATTATTTATTCTTGTTTTTCTGGTGGGGGGGGGGGGGGGGGGGGTGCTGAAGGATAAGAGTAGTCATAAAAGTAGACAATTGTGTGCAAACCATAAAAGTGCAAACCTGACATGCTGGTTTTTAAGAGGCCGCATCCTGGGGGCAACAGATTAACAACAACAGACAACAATAACGCCTCTTTTTTGTGTGTGGATTGAAATAATAATAATCTTTAAGGCTTAACCATACGGCAGCCCCACTGATCTATCAAAACTGAACCAATTATCACCTTTTGGCCTCAAGGCGCTCCTCAGCCCCGCAGCGCAGAGTCTGCAGGCAAACATTCCTAACTGCCATATGTTGGCAACAGTCAACCGCAACCCTGTCTGTGAAACATCACACAGCGTGAGGGGGGCGTAGCACCTCGGAACACTTGCCCGAGTGTGAACGCTGGCACCTGGAGACCAAAAAGACAGGTCCTGCCGCACCTGCTGCTACACTCACACTCTCTGGGAATTCCAGGGAAAGATAAAGGAAATCTGAGCGGAACTAAAGGGCGCCTGGGCAGGTGTGGAATGTATCACGTCTTCAGACGAACAAGCCGACTGGGCGTAAAAGTTTGATACGCTTGTCTTCGTGCCACTGATATTATGGTGGTTTAACCCTCTTCCTCGTGCCTTATTAACAATTATAACACACAGACCACTTAGGAACATAGTAAAATGGCCGCTGAGCCGCTGCCCCAAACCGTAAATCAATGTAAAAATAATAAAGAAGTGGATGTTGAAAGAAATGTGGTGAGGTAGATGGAAAAATCAATATGATCTCTCTCTAAGTAAAAGTAACAAAATATATTGTGATCTCCCTACAGTATTAATCCAGCTGTGTTGAACACAGATGTCCTCTTTCCTCCTCCTCCTCCTCCTCCTCCGCAGCCTAACATGTACTTCCTCCCTTCCCCACCTTAGGTCAGTCTCCAGAGAACCCTGCTGTCAGGCTGAGCGGTCTTACCTTCATCATCACAGCCACAGCAGTATAAACATCTCTGCATTGTCCTCGTGAGAAAAAAAGGGTCAGAGTTGAAAGGTTAAAGTACAGTTGTTAGGCCTTTGCTGCAGTTTCCGTTAGGGTCCGTTATTCTGTCCGCACCCCCACAGACCCCCTCTCCCTTCCCCAGACAGCCCTCGTGGGGGTCACTGTCGTCCGAGCTGCCCTTACTCCTCCCCTGTTGTTCACTCTGCCAGCTGTGGCCACTGTAGACGTATCCATTCGAGGGCCCCAGGTTGGGGAAGCGGTTCCTCTTGATGCACAGAATCTCCTTGAAGGCGTATCTGAACTCCGGGCTCCTGCAGTAGATAAGCGGGTTGAAGGCAGAGTTAGCGTATCCTATCCAGTTGAGTATCCTGAAGGTGAGATTGATGTTGTCCACTTTCCAAATGGCCACCACCACGTTGAGCAGGAAGAAGGGCAGCCAGCAGAGAGTGAAGATGCCCATGATGATGCCCAGCGTCTTCAGGGCTTTGTGCTCCCGCAGGCAGAACTTGGTCTTCTTGGCGCTGCGCTTGTCGCTGGCCTCCAAAGGCCCCGAATGGCTGTTATGGAAGCGCCCCTCGCTTCGGTCGATCTTCCGCAGCTGCCGCTTGGCCACCTGGAAGACACGGCTGTAGACAAAAACCATGATGACCAAGGGGATGTAGAAGGAGATGATGGAGGAGGTGATGGCGTAGGCCGTGTTGGTGTGGAAGTCGCAGCAGAAGGTGTTGTTGCGGCAGAGCTTGGCTTCGTCGTCGTCCGACGTCCACCACTGCATGTGGATGGGCAGGAAGGAAATCAGGGCTGCGATCACCCACACCAGCAGGACCACGATGCGGGCTTTACACTTTGTCAGCATGGACTGGTAGCGGAAGGGTGATGTAATGGCCAGATAGCGATCCAGCGCTATGACGCACAGGGTCTCGATGCTGGCGGTCACACACAACACGTCGGTGGCGGTCCAGAACTCACACCAGAAGTCCCCAAAGTGCCAGGTATTAAAAATTATGTAACAGGCTCCAAACGGAACCACGATGAGGCCCATGACCAGGTCGGCGCAGGCCAGGGACGTGACGAAACAGTTGGTAACGTTCTGGAGACGCTGGAAGCGGGCAATGGAGATGATGACCAGGATGTTGCCAAATACGATGCCTAGCACCAGCAGGGAGATGAGTATGCCGAGGAGGGCCATCTCTGCTTCGCTGTAGCCATCGGGCGACCCGGCACCCGCCACGTCCGATGACGAGATGTTTACCTCCACGCTCACGTTGAGGAACAGCAGGGGGGCCAGACTTCCCATGATCTAGATAGACACAAATGTAGATAACAACAGCGAGAGAGAGAGAGAGAGAGAGAGAGAGAGAGAGAGAGAGAGAGAGAGAGAGAGAGAGAGAGAGAGAGAGAGAGAGAGAGAGAGAGAGAGAGAGAGAGAGAGAGAGAGAGAGAAGGGGGGCGGGGCGGACGAGGAGAGAAAGAGAGGATGTGAAAACCACAATAATTTTTGCTATGATGCCAACAGCTCATGGAATGAACTCCAACAGTCTTTAAAAGCTTGAGATTCTCCCCTCTGTTGCATGGTTTAAAACCTTGATCTCCACACTTTGTCAATCAAGTTGTAGGTGTTTTAGTTATCCTTGCTTGTTTTTGTTATATTTTGCCTCGTCTTGTTGTCTTATTGTTATGATTTTATATGCTGTATGTTTTATATGCTTTTTGATTGCTTATTTCTGTATGTACACTCGACACAAGTAAATTAGGGAAACCTCATTTGCCTTTCAAGTTTAAATAAAGGTTTTAAATTAAATTCTATTTAAAGAATGTTAGTGCAAAGTGGGTGTAGATCTGAGAGAAGAATAAAAAATATCTGTACTGTTGACATGATTATGGTTAATTAAATAGAGACTGTAGTTTTATATTGTTATATTAAATGTGTTCCCTCTAATTAACAGTGGTAACAGTAGTTTGATTGACTCATATTAGGATAAATTATGAAGAATCTAAAATCTATTCTACAGTTCCTTGATGCATTTTTTATTTTATAATCTTAACTGGAAACAAAGAACGAGGAGAAAAAAAGCTTAACGTGTAACAATAATCATTTGGTTATATTCTTCTATTAATTTTTTTTGCAAATACAACTTTTAAAGGCGTAATATGTTAATGATAATTTAACTGTAATAAACTGTGATTTTATATGTCTGCGCTCCACTCTATGTGCTAATTTTGTATTGTTTCTGTTGTGAAGCACTTTGAGCTGCAATTCTTGTATGAAAGGTGCTATACAAATAAACTTTATTATTATTATTATTATTATTATTATTATTATTATTATTATTATTATTATTATTATTATTATTATTATTATTATTATTATTATTATTATTATTATTATTATTATTATTATTATTTATAAATAAATAAAATCACAAACCTCCACAGGTAATTGTGCCAGTCCTGGCCTCCCATACAAAGTAAACACAAAACTAAAATAACAAAGCTCAAGTCTTGAGTAGTTCCTGCAAACGATTAGTCTCCCATGTCTCTCTCTCTCGCTCTCCGCGCCTCTCACACTCACTAGTCCCTCGGCTGCTGAGCGGCGCGTTTCCTCAATGTGTCTCACCGGCTATTTTGTCAGAGCCCTTATAACATTCAGCGATGACATCATGGTCGGTGTTCAGCCAATGAGAGAGGCTCCTGATTTGAACAGCCCGTCGCTGCTGCAGAGCTGCAGAACGCAGCAGTCAAAACACAAACACCTCCTGTTTGAACTTTATGTTCTTTCCTCTTTTGTTTTGTTTTAACATCCTTCAAAAAAAAATTCAAGAGCCGGCTTTATAAAAGCACTTTCTGTTGGCACTACCGCTACTTAGTGAAAATCATATATCTTTTTGGTCTAATGAAAGATTGAGTAATATAATCCCGGGTTTGGGTGAGCTTTCGACTCCTGCTAGTTAATGTAAACAGCCCCAGCTGTGTTGAATAAAGCATGAGGCGGAGAGCCCCTTACACGTTGTCCGGGGATGAAGAAGGTTCCTAAAAGGTAATGTAGTTGAAGAATTAAGCTAACGACTCTTTTCCCCCGCTTGTCTGGTGTTTGAAGAGGCTGACGTCTGTGATTTATAACGTGGCTTTTCTGGATTCAGGTTCAGATGGGCTGTTCCCACTGTACCCTGTCAGCTACCATGTGTTCTTATTCCATGGCATCTCTGCTTGTTTAAATAAAAGGGTGAAAGCAACGGTTATTGGAAGAACGCTGAAGGTCTTACGTGCCTCATTCCTGAAGGGATACAATATTAACCTTGCATACTGTAAATGCCATAGGATTTTCGAGTCGGCTCTTAGCGATATTTAAAACAAATGCCCTTAATGATACAGGAGTTCACGAGTTCGCGAACAGACACAAAGGATAGGTTTAACTAATTCCCTCTAAATCTATTAGCAACGTTGCAAGAGCCTGCTGCAGGCGGCTTGGGGAGGATGCACAACATGGATCCGTGTAACCAGGTCAATTGGACATTGTTTATTATTACTATTGGGGTTTGAAATGTCACCAAATCCTGTTATAAATGTCTCCCAGTGGTTACTGTTGTTTATTATTTTATTAAGGATTGAGATGTTATCAAATCCTGTTTACAAATGTTTACAAGTGGTTATTATTATTTATTATTTCTTTATACCAAAGGCACTTTTATTTGAACGTAACTTGGAAAGTTCACGTTCAAGAGTGTAGCACTTCCGGGTCAGGTATTCGCGCGTGTTAGGAGCAGCCTTCCGGTTTGGGTTCAGTTTACGACACGAACTCAACGTGGAGGTATGTGTATTACTGTGGCGCGCCGCACTATTGTGTTTCATACTGTTGTATATATTTTGTATAAGAATTGAATGTCGATAATAATTACTTGCTAGTTGTGACGAACGGTGTGGTTGTATGGTGTGCACAATTGAAGGTCTTGGTCGGTGTACTTCATCGAGGCAATATAGTTAACTAGTGTTCTCTGTCCACAGACGTATTGAGAGCACACATGTTGACACTGTTTTCCTATTGTGGCAATTCCACCATTCGTTTCCATGCAGGTATGTGTTTATTGTGCCTTAATATGTGTTTATTGTGCAATATATTGTTTATGCAGTTTACGACACGAACTCAACGTGGAGACGTATTGAGAGCACACATGTTGACGCTGTTTTCCTATTGTGGCAATTCCACCATTCGTTTCCATGCAGGTTGGTGACTCCATTGCAGATCACCAAATAAAAGACTGAACAGTGTCCATGTGTGCTGACTCCTCACTTCGCATCACAATCAGAACACAACGCAGGAGAACACGGACAGAACATCTGTTACATCCGCACACTCCTGGGCCGGTGCGTTCAGTGGGATTTGAATGAGGTAATTGAAAGAAAGGGGACCTTTTACCAGAGCGGCAGAGCCCCATCTCTAACCGTTAGAGTAGACTCTTAAAGGGGGACCAGCCTCCTGACGGAGCGGCCTCCAGAATGATGAATGAATGAATGAATGAAAACGTTTATTTAAAATGGACACCACAGCTACATTGGACCAGCCACAGTGGACAGACCAGATGTGTTGTTTTGCGTGTTTATAGTCTCTTTCGTACTGTAAATGCTGTATCTTTAAATACATACAGTTTGTTTGTTTTGTTTTATCAGGATCCCCATTAGCCGTCAAATGAATGACCGTTAAGTCTTCCTGGGGTCCTCACAAGAAAATGATACAACAGAATACAAATATACAATGTCATTTGTAATAAATAAAACTGCATTTGCCCTCATGGTCTTAACAGTGCACTTCACCAAAAAACAATGCTGATTTATTATAAATGAACATTCGATTAAGGAAGTCATGTTAAATCCATCAAATAAATGTTCCTACCTAATATGAATTGGAAATGCATATGTTGTGCCTTCAAAGCATCACATTGATTTAATATTGGCATATAATTAATTATGAATAAATATTTTTGTAACGTGCCCATGGCCTGTTCTCCCCTGCTCTACCTCTCCCTGTCCCGGTATGTGTGTTCCTTGTCTCTCTGTCCCTTAGTGTTTTTTATCTCTCCCCCTCTCTCTCTCTCTCTCTCTCTCTCTCGCTCTTCTTCACATTCCCCTGTTAGTCTAGAGTTATAGTTGGGTCAAGAACCTCAATTCCGTGACCATTCTCTGGCTAAGATGTTTTGATGATTGATTTGACTTCTATGGACCTTTTATAAAATATTTAACCCCCATGTCCCTCCCAAAAATCCAGAATTTTTTTGTCAGAGGGCCAAATTCAAAATACCTGCTGGCGCCATCTTGAAAAATGTAATTTAGAACCAGAGCACCTAGAATCATGTATGAATACACTTTTGTGTGTAAGTCGACCATGAGGATTCCGATTCTGACATCAGTTTGACGTTATGACATAATTTTGACCCAGAAATCCAAGATGGCCGCGACCCAGTAGAGCAAAATTTCACTTTTGAATGGGTAAGATGTGGTGTTTGGGCAGCGTGAATACTTTACCCAAGGCAGTTGTCCTTCCGCGTTCGGTTTGCGCGCCATGATTGGCCTCTCAGCTCCCAATCGCGTTAGCCTACGCAGAGCTAGCAGAGTATCGGGTGAAATGTAATATTACTGTGAAGAGAATCACGTCGCTGCAGATGCTCGCAGTTAGTTGACCATGGAGATGGTAAAGTACTACGGATGTAAAACATTTGGAATTGTTTACAATAAAGCTGTGATTGTACAACTTCAAGGCTCCTTTCGATCGCCGTGCTGCTGCTAGGAAGGAGCAATAAGAGGAAAACAATGTCAACATAATTGTACTTACAGCTGTTGTGGTGTCCACAGTCTGATCTGTTTCCACAAGAAGAAGGTTTCGATCCAGATGTGAAGTCTCGGTCCGCGTGAATACTTTACCCAGATGAAAACAATACGTTATTTATATTGATGTGATGCCGATTGATATGAATAGCGCGTTACGTTAATATAGATGAAAACAATACGTTATTTATATTGATGTGATGCCGATTGATATGAATAGCGTGTTACGTTAATATAGAGAGATGAAAACAATACGTTATTTATGTTGATATGATGTCGATTGATATGAATAGCGCGTTACATTAATATTGGGCTGTGGAACTGAAAGCTGATGCACGGCGACAATCAGGGCGCGCAAACCGAACGCGGACGTTCTGCTGCCTTGGGTAAAGTATTCACGCGTTTATCTACATCACTGAACTCATCCATCCCTACACCAACACCCGCTCACTCAGATCTGCCGATCAGCACCTCCTGGTGGTCCCCAGGTCCAGGCTGAAAACAAGGGGTGATCGAGCCTTCGAGGTGACGGCACCAAGGCTCTGGAACGCTCTCCCCCTGGACCTGCGAACTGCCCCCTCTGAAAACTCATTTGTTCAGACAGGCCTTTGGTCAAACATAGGCACTTTTTCTTTTTCTTGTCCTCACTGTTCCTATAGTTTTGTTTTAATTCGTGACTCATGATTTTATCCAAATTCTTTTATTCTACTTTTTCTATCTGGTTTCACTGTCTTTTTAACTACTGTCTGTTGTTGTCATTTATTTGTTTTATTGTGTTTTTATATTAAGCTGTAGTGTAAAGCACCCTGTGCATTCGTGCTGTGAAGGGTGCTATATAAATAAAAGTCATGCATTCATTCATGGACATGGAACTGCTGAGAGGTTACCCTAGTGTCCAGTCGTCGCCCTTTGAAGGGTCTCATCTGGCCATTTTCATCTCTCTCTCTGTACTTGTCATCTGTACTTGTGCTCTCTCTCTTTATTCATATTTTTCACTAAGCTAAGTTTTATGAACTGTCTGACGTTGAACAGACAACAGACTGTTTTGCATAAGCAGGAATGAGGATCATACCGCCCCGGTTCCATAACATCGTTTTTTGTCTGATCATTAAATTGACATGGCCATGTTTTTTTCTTGATTTGGAGTAGTGGAAAGTATATGTTAATAATATTTGGAATGGTGTGTGTCTGGAGAACAAAAGCATCACAATGCACATTTGTATTCAGTATCTTCTATTCATTACTAGTAACTGGATTTGGATTTGTCATCAGGATAACCCATGACAACTCATGAACAGAAAAACAGAACAGATAAACGTTTGAACAGATACAGGTTATCTATGAATCATATTCCTGGAATTGGCGTTGTAGCTGTGCCTCTCGGCAACAGGTTTCCAAAGGCGTGCAAAAACCTCTAGCCCACATGCTTATTAACTCATGATGATTTAAGACAAGCTAGGCTTTCTTTTATCTGACCATTTATGGGAGACCTTGCTCGTCATGGAACAGCTGATTAAGAGAGAGATGTCAGAAACCGCCAGCCTTTTTCTTTATCGCTTTTGACACACAACTTTCCAAATTATGTTTACTAATATTTCCTTGGGTCCAAACAAAGAGACAGGGCAGTCCTACAGGTAGTTTTTGACGGTAGTACAGGTAGTTTTTTTGACGGTAGTCCTACAGGTAGTTCATGACGGCAAACAGATGGTTCCATCCTAGAGGCAAATCTTTCCTGTGACAAAATGGCATCCAATGTAATAAAAAAAAGTCAACCAACGAACTCGATTCTTGTACCGGATCTCCTATTTGGTAAACAAGAATACCCTGAAGACTCTGGCAGGAGCACTCATTCAAGGGTACTACGACTATATGCTTGCACCTCATGGTACCTCAAAGGCGCTAAAAACTAAATTACAAACATCTCAAAACTAACTGGTCAGACTACTGCTTGACCTTACTCCTAGAACCCACCTCACCCCTGCCCACTTTGACAACCTAGGATGGCTTAGAGTAGTCGACAGAGTACAGCAACTTGCAATAGGCCTGGTCTACAAGATACACTACACGACCAAGGTACCCATGTACATGTCAAAATACTTCCCAAAGGTCAGTGAATACCACGACCACAACACCAGAGGGAGCTCCACAAATCATGTTAAACCCAGATTCGGCTCAAACAAGGGACTAAACACGTTTAGCAATTATGCCACATCAATGTGGAACGCCCTACCCAAAGCTGTAAAGGAATGTGAATCACTACCCACTTTCAAAACCACTCTCAAAGAACACCTACGGGAGACTGCAATTCGAAACTGGCCCCTGTAAATGTCCTAACCCAACCCCCTCCAATGTACAGTAAATGACCAAGTATGGTTTTGTCAATATTCCAATGTACAGTTTTGCTTGTACAGTTGTATAGTGTCCCCCACCCACCCCTCCTACCCAACCACCTCCAATGTACAGTCCCCCACCCACCCAACACCACCCCACCACCCAACCTCCTCCAATGTACAGTTTCTACGTCAAATGTATATACTCTCTTTTCTGGACTCTTTTTGTATCACAAACAGTACTGTATTTGCAAATCTGGTATGTCATAAATGTATAGATGTAGCAGTAGGCCTACTATCTATCTGTATGTCGTGTGTGTCATATATGTCCTGATGAATTGAAAATGGGGGACCCTGATGTAAACAAGACGAAAGTCTTTCTCTGGTCTGCATCCCCTTAACAATTGTATGTATTGAGCTGTACTGTACTGTACCCATTCTGCAATCTGTTAATAAAGTTTTCAATCAATCAATCAATCAATCAATCAATCAATCAATCAATCAATCAATCAATGGTAAATGGAGATGGGGGTAGATAGTGGTGCCTAGGCAGAATGGAGCTCTAACATAAAAATATAGTTTTTCCCGAATAATGATATTGATATCTGTAATGAATCATGTCATTATCTGTGCTTTCCTGAATTCATATTTGGATTCATCATTTCTTTTTTTGTGTGCAGAAAGATGTCACTCACCGAGTAGGTATATTTGCAAGGAAGAGAAAACAATGGATTTCTTTATAGAAGGAAATCATTTTTGTCCATTTCTTTGGGCATAATAGTGATAAATAGATGAGAACTAGATGCAGACAAAAGGGGTGAAATGGACACATTTTTCAAGTATTTACAAAAGCACTTGCGCATAGTGTAGCATTACATAATACCATGCAAACACCTAAGCATGTAGATATTCCCGAATCCACTATTTTTTGCATGGGAAGTGAAGATAAGCTATAAGATATCTGCAGCTTGACACAGTAGAGATCGAGCTCTGTGTTAATTATATCTGCAGCTTGACACCAAGCTCTGTGCTGGTGCTAGAGGTAGCAGTTGAAAAAGCCAGGGAGGATAAGAATTGATAAAACCATTGTGGCGTGTAAGTGGTTTTTCAGCAACGGGTTCCAGTTGTGCTCTGTGCTCTGCTTTTCAGCCCTTATCCTGCTCCCAGTCTGGCCCTGATTTCCCTGGCTCTACTGTGTCTCCCTGCAGATACAGTACTACTATACTCTGTGTGTGTGTGTGTGTGTGTGTGTGTGTGTGTGTGTGTGTGTGTGTGTGTGTGTGTGTGTGTGTGTGTGTGTGTGTGTGTGTGTGTGTGTGTGTGTGTGTGTGTGTGTGTGTGTGTGTGTGTGTGTGTGTGTGTGTGTGTGTGTGTGTGTGTGTGTGTGTGTGTGTGTGTGTGTGTGTGTGTGTGTGTGTGTGTGTGTGTGTGTGTGTGTGTGTGTGTGTGTGTGTGTGTGTGTGTGTGTGTGTGTGTGTGTGTGTGTGTGTGTGTGTGTGTGTGTGTGTGTGTGTGTGTGTGTGTGTGTGTGTGTGTGTGTGTGTGTGTGTGTGTGTGTGTGTGTGTGTGTGTGTGTGTGTGTGTGTGTGTGTGTGTGTGTGTGTGTGTGTGTGTGTGTGTGTGTGCCGAATGGAAAGCTGGACAGTTGCTCTCCTGGCTTCGGTGTGTGGTCAGACTGGCCGGACCTTAATGACATGTGTTGCTGGGCTGATGTGTTACCCTGGAGTGGGTGGGGTCTAACTCTGAGGCAGTGGCTGTCTCAGAGAATATTATATCTGACCCCAGTATCTCTGTCAGAGCATCTATGACTGTGTGTGGAATGGATCACCAACTTCCACTGACTAATGCCAGAGGTCGCCTCCTGTGGGCACAACAGCAAAGACAGCGGGAACAATGGACTGAGTTGAGACTGCAGGGGAAGACTGCGTGTCTCACTGCTGCGGACCATTCTGTCTCTCACTCTGTGTTTCTCTCACTCTGTGTTAAAAATGTTTGCCATAGATGAGTGCATTGTTATCTTTACTCTGAAAGCGAGATTACATGTCTTACCATCTAAACTGAATCTCTCCATCTGGTTTCCAGGCAGTCATTGATTGATTGATTGATTGATTGATTGATTGATTGATTGATTGATTGATTGAAAACTTTATTAACAGATTGCAGAATGGGTACAATACAGTACAGCTCAATACACACAATTGTTAAGGGGATGCAGACCAGAGAAAGACTTTCGTCTTGTTTACATCAGGGTCCCCCATTTTCAATTAATCGTAACATATATGACATACAGATAGACAGTACTGCTACATCTATACATTTATGACATACCAGATTTGCAAATACAGTACTGTTTGTGATACGAAAAGAGTCCATAAAAGAAGTATATACATTTGACGTAGAAACTGTACATTGGAGGAGGTTGGGTAGGTGGGGGGGGGGGGTACTGTACATTGGAGGAGGTTGGATAGGAGTGGGGGGGGGAGGTTGGGTAGGAGGGGTGGGTGGGGGACACTGTACAACTGTACAAGCAACACTGTATCACTGTATTCATCATGGCAATGTCCAAATAGCTGAAACCATGTCCCACATCTTAAATGGTTGCCATGTATACAGGGGCCTCTACATAAGTAGGCATGACAGAATAGTAGATTTGATAGCGAAAGATATCTCTTCTATTTTTAGGTCCTCCATCACGCTGTTTAAGCATTCTACTGTGAAGCCAAGCATGTTCAACCTGTGCAATGATGATTCTGTGTTCTCTAATATTACAGCTAACACCCCTGATGTATTTGTTGTAAATGAACACCTTAGGTAGGTGTCCATTCTTGAGGTTGGCTGTACTTTTGATTACAGCTTAGAAGAAGCTTTTCTAACCAAAATGCTGAAATACCAACAGCTACAGCAGACCATCTCACAGCTAGGCTACAGATGCAAACTCCTAGTTTTTATCTTTGGCAGCTAGGGCATGTGCACAAGTTGGTTGTGAGGGGCCTACAAATAGCCGGTCTCCCCAAAAGGAAGACCAAGCAGTTCGCAAGGTACTGCTCAGTATCAGCAATTATAGGAAGCCGATCAATTTGGAGGAGGTGTTGTTTCCTTTTCCCATGATTCTGCCGTCCATGCACCTTGTACCTGACTGTTCTTTCATAATTTCTGACTGCACTGGCAATGTTTATGACCTTTGTATGAGGCCTCCTTGTACTTCTGTTCATGTGGACATAAATAAACATTTCAAATGTGTGTGTGTGTGTGTCTGTCTGTCTGTCTGAGCAAGGGGGGGGGGGGGGGGGGGGGGGGGGGGGGGGTGAGCGTACATTTGCTGAACACAAGCACATGCATGCACACATTTGTGCATGTGGATGAGTGTGCATGTTTTTGAGGGGAGGCAGTGATAATACTACATGATTAACTGTACGCTAACTGTACTGTAGCATATCAGTAACAACACACCCTCCAGATCCCTGCACTCTGCATCTTCTGGCACTCCTCTTCAGGCTCCAGGGAGGTCACTGAAACAAAGCAGGCTATTCTCTGTCCTGCCTCTATGGTGGTGGAACGAACTTCTCACCACAGTCAGCACAGCTGAGCTGACACACACAATTTTCCACTGTTGACTACAAACACACTTCTTCAATCGATATCTGAATAAGTGTACAGTACCTTTTTTGCTGACTTGTTGTACACAAACTGTAAGTGGCTTTGTACAAAAGTGTCAGCTAAATGACTAAATGTAAATCTGACTGTAACCGTATGGCTCTCTCATGAACTGCCAAATAGGACGGAGAGCAATTCTATTATTGTTCTGCACGGAGATCATGATGAGCTCAGACTGAAACCCAGCAATAATAATATTCCAATTTTACAGTTTACATCAAAGGCAGTCTGCTCAGGTTGCTCCAGGCTCTACACGGGAAGGACCCAGCTCATCGCTTCTCTCTGAATCATGTATCTTATCTAACTGTATGTGTGTCTATGTACGTGCGCGCATGCCGTAACAGCACACATGTCGTCAGATTCTATACACATTTCGATTCGATTCGATTTTCGATTCTTGAACGCATTGAAATGTATACATACTAGGGCTGACCCCGATTAGTCGAATAGTCGACTAATCGATCGAAAGGAGCCGTAGTCGACTGCCAACCTCTTAGTCGAATGCAAAAAAATATATATAATAATAATAAATAAATAGTATATATATATATATTTTTATCATTCTTTCCAAAAGCAAAGAGGCCTAGAAGCGTGGCTAATGCTAATGGCGCGCATACCAGCGAGGCTAACTGCCTAAGAAAACACTGAAGGCACTGAAAGAGGATTTCACCCATCTAATGAACACACT
This sequence comes from Notolepis coatsorum, assembly GCF_963971535.1. NCBI lineage: Eukaryota > Metazoa > Chordata > Actinopteri > Aulopiformes > Paralepididae > Notolepis > Notolepis coatsorum. The sequence goes on along the minus strand of NC_140180.1, from coordinate 76,495,914 downwards.
AGACTAGACAAATATCAAGATGTATCCATCAGTGGACCAATTGCATGCTTTTGCAGAGCACAAGGAGCCTTCAGTCGACTCCTTCAGACATTAAGCACCCCCCACAGCCCAAATGGAATGATAAAAAAAACATATATACAGTATATATTAGGGGTGGAACGGTTCACAAAATCCACGGTTCGGTTCGTATCACGGTTTTATGGTCACGGTTTTCGGTTCGGTTCGATATACTGTAGGTTGTTTAAAAAAGTTTAAAAAAAATAAAAGAAAAAGGTTTACAGCGTTAAATAATGTTTGGCACACAAAGACCGAACTCACTGAAAAATATAGGCTACATTTGTCAAAGTATTAACTTAGTGCAAACAAACAAAATAATTAAACCTTTCTATTTGTGTGGCCACATTATAGACAAAGGCCATCAACATAAAGTAAGCATATGCTCAACCAGCACCAGACTTTCCTTTCCTTAAAATAAACACACAAAAACAATGTCAACAATGATTGTCAGTTCTTAATGGAAAGATTAGTTTTCCGCTTGAAATTAAAGTGCAGTATTTGAAATACAATGAAAGGAATATGGCTGGATTTCTTATCAAAAGGAAAAGTGTCACTGTTATTTAAAATAAATAAATAAACAAACAAATCAGAAGGCCATCAATATAAAATGCAAATTTTTTTTACTTAAATTTTTTTGTGACATTTATAGACAAACAACACTTACACCATAACTACAATGACATAAAAATGGAACTAACAACATAATAAGAAAGAATGAAGTGAACAGTTTGGGGGGGGATCAGCCCTCCTACTGGAGAAGCCCACCCCAGAGATGGAGATACCCCCCAAATGAGATTCTCCAAGCCTCTCTTCATGTCCAACATTTTGAATTCTTGTCCTTCATGTTTGTCCATGTGCACATTTACAGCAACTGCTATTCTAACATAACTCAGAAGAAAATAATATAAAATAAGACTAAAGACAAATGGCACTTCCCAGGTAATTCTTTTGAACCCCGTTTAACCCCCGTTGGCGGGTTGGAGGGGTAAGGCTCTCCTGGAGAGGGCCCCTCCTATAACGACATAGATATCCCCAATGGGGATTCTCCAATGTCCCTATTATTGTCCAACATTTTATTAGAATTTTTATCTTTCATATGTTAGTACATTTCCAGAGCTCCCGGTATGGGCTACGAATGTGATTCCCCATGTTCCCTGTCATCTTATTTGTGTGTCCTGTGTGCTAGTGTCTACAGTTAAGTCTAGTACGTGTTATTTGTATTATATGTCCCGAATCCAGTCCCAACCTCCCCAACTAATGCGGTTAACCTTGTCTGTATTCCCAGTGGTCTGTGTGTTATCTGCAGTGTGTCTCGTACCATAACCTCCATCCACTATCAAATAGTATGCTTAGTTGTGCGTCATGTGTGTTAGTTTCTACAGTTTAGTCTAGTACGTGTTATTTGTATTATATGTTGGATATCGGTTGGTGTGTGTGGCCTCCGTGTTCGCCTCTTGGCCGGCCCGGGCGACCTCCGCGCCTGCATCTCGTGTGCGGATGGTCCGGCCGACCTCGATGCCCGAGTCCTGGTTGCTCCGGTTGTATCCAGCGCCTCCCCGTCCCTCCCCTGGGGGCCGTCCGTTTCACCTCTCCCGAACCAGTTTGTATCCCTTGCTGCGTCGTATTCACCGTGTTAACTTCCATGTTAGCTTGCAGCTCCTTCTCCAGCCAGACCTCGCTGCGGTCCAACACCACGTTAGCACGTCACTACCCACTTTCAAAAACACTGTCAAAAAACACCTACGTGAGACTGCAATTCGAAACTGGCCCCTACAAATGTCCTAACCTAGTTGTACAGTAAATGACCAAGTAAGGCTTTGTCAGTATTCCAATGTACAGTGTAAAATGTGTGTGTGTCCCCTACTCAACCCCAACCCCCCCCCCCCCCCACCTCCAATGTACAGCCCTCACCCAACCCACCCAACCCCACCCCACCCATCCAACCTCCTCCAATGTACAGTTTCTACGCCAAATGTATATACACTCCTTTTCTGGACACTTTTGTATCACAAACAGTACTGTATTTGCAAATCTGATATGTCATAAATGTATAGATGTAGCAGTACTGTCTATCTGTATGTCATGTATGTCATATATGTTATGATGAATTGAAAATGGGGGACCCTGATGTAAACAAGACGAAAGTCTTTCTCTGGTCTGCATCCCCTTAACAATTGTATGTATTGAGCTGTACTGTACTGTACCCATTCTGCAATCTGTTAATAAACTTTTCAATCAATCAATCAATCAAGCTTGTATCCCTTGCTGCGTCGTATTCCTCGTGTTAACTTCCATGTTAGCTTGCAGCTCCTTCTCCAGCCAGGCCTCGCTGCGGTCCAACACCACGTTAGCTTGTATCCCTTGCTGCGTCGCATCCATCGTGGTAACTTCCATGTTAGCTTGCAGCTCCTTCTCCAGCTAGACCTCGCCGCGGTCCAACGCCATGTTAGCTTGTATCCCTTGCTGCGTCGCATTCATCGTGGTAACTTCCATGTTAGCTTGCAGCTCCTTCTCCAGCCAGGCCTCGCTGCGGTCCAACGCCACATCAGCTTGTATCCCTTGCTGCGTCGTATTCACCATGTTAACTTCCATGTTAGCTTGCAGCTCCTTCTCCAGCCAGGCCTCGCTGTGGTCCAACGCCACATTAGCTTGTATCACTTGCTGCATCATATTCATCGTGTTAACTTCCATGTTAGCTTGCAGCTCCTTCTCCAGCCAGGCCTGCGTGCTAGCTTGGATAGCCTGTATGTTAGCTTGGAAAGCTTGGTTAGCTAACTCGTTAGCCTGTGTGCTAGCCCGTATGTCCTGGGCGATCTGCATTCCAACTTGGATGTCGGCCTGTATGCTACAGTAGCTGCCCTCCGCGTCATGCTAGTCTGAATAATCTCCAGCGCCACCATTTGTACTTCTTCTGGGGTCGTTTTTCTCTCGCCTTTTCTCGTGTTCATCCCTCCTCCTGTCTTATATCCCAGAATTGTCACTTTTTATTTCGCTCTCAATTGTTTTACTTCCTTTTCTTGATATTCACCGACCGGGAGCTCTTTCATGTGGCTACTCACCAGAACGTCGCAAACCGGAAGACTCCTATCATTGTCTTTCAACACCCTGCCTCTCAGACTCCCATTTTCTCCTCTGCTAGCTAGTAGCTACGGTAACATTTCATTGGCTGTATTAGAGCTGGCGGGCTACCATAGTTAAACATGCGTTGTGTTGTACAAACCGTGCTAACGTTATGGCAAGATGTGTGTAGGCCTATGTAATGTTAATGGCTATGTTTTTAAAGTCGTAATGAAGATTGATTTATATTGCGCTTGCCATTTCCACAAACTGACTAGCACCTGCTGCTGCTGCTGCTGGCAGCCAGCGTGTCACCCTCCGTGCCAAATGATATTTTTTTTCACATCCCTTGAACCGAACAATACACAAAGACCCCGAACCGTGGAGGTCGTGCCGAACGGTTTACGGTTCGAATGCATACCGTTCCACCCCTAGTATATATATTTGTTTTGCATTCAGGGAGGTAGTCGTCAAATTTTTGCCAATCAAAGTCGACTATCCAAATCCTTAGTCGGGGACAGCCCTAATACATACTATGGAGCTCTAATTATAGCGTATGTTGTATACCACGCAGCTCGACTTGGCGGTGAACATTTGTCTTAAACATTATGCTAATAGCAGTGGCCATACTATACCACCAGTTACACTGAGAGAGAGAAAAGTGAGACCTAGAGAAGGGAGTGAAAGAAGGAGAATCAACAATACTGTTTTACATTTTAACACTGTATAGACAGGTTTCTTGTTTATAAACATATCACGTTCAAGGCAATGAGCAATACCCGCTGAATCACGTGACTGCGTTGCACCCTACCTGTGCAAGCTGCTGCGCTAAAAAAGTACAACAGGGCTCTATGGAGAAACCATATGCACTCCCCTGACTAAAAGTATAATGGAGCTATATGGAGAAACCATGACACTCCCCTGACTAAAAGTAGGATTACGGCTGGATGTAATGTTTAGATCGCTAGCATGGCTAACAAATGCAAATATATTGTAGTCTGCCCCGTTGTTCTGACCAGGATTACGTTGCTGACGTGTCTGACGTGGACCAGAAACCTGTCTATAGAAGGAATTTTGTGTGTGTGTGTGTGTGTGTGCGTGTCTGTTCAGCTGGTCAGAAAGTGGGTAGGCCTCAACACACACTCCACACGGGGCATGATCTTTCTCCCATGTGGAGAGGGAGGGCTGGGAGTCCCCAATGTCGAGTGGACCTACATCGCCACCAGGCTAGCCCACCTGCTCCACATGCTTAACAATGATGATGTCACCGTCAGAGAAATGGCCAGGGCCTCTCTCCTGCTGGATCTACGCAGAAGGAAGATCCCCCTGGCCACCGCAGACCAGAATAACTTCCTCGGCTTCAGGAAGAAAGACTCTGGGAAACTGGACTCTCGGGCCAAGGGCTTCGGGGTCTGGTCTGACTGGCCAGATCTCAATGACCTCTGCAACCAGACTGGAGTTCAGCTGAAATGGAAAAGACCCACCAACACACAGAATGAAGTCCCTGTCTCTGATGAACTTATCACAGACCCCTGTGTGGTTGTGAAGGCCAACATCACAACACCGCAGGAAGAGACTGTCGAACTGCACAGAGACTCTGCAAGGAGGGTTCTGCTTAGCATGAAGCAGTCTGAGATCAGGCAGCACTGGTGTGGACTCAGACTACAGGGCAAACTAGCTTGTTTGGAGTTTGCTGACCACTCAGTCTCACACTCAGTGTATAAGAACGCCGCTGTTGGTGAGGATGTTTTAAAATTTACCATCAAAGCAAGACTGCAGGTATTACCCACCCAATACAATCTGTCCACTTGGTATCCTCAAACTCACAGTCCATTCTGTTTAAACCATCAGGATTCACAACACCTAGAATCCATTGCACACATAACAAACGGATGTAATGCATACAAACACCTGTACATCGCTCGTCATGACCGTATTGTGGACATTGTGTCTGATGCAGTACGGAACATATCACCATCTAGTGCAACAATGTACAAACATGCCAGAGTGAAACCAGAGTTTGGCCTTACCAACGATGTTTTTGCTAACATACCCAATACACCGGACGTTGTTTTTGTTGACACCAGCCACGGAGAGGTGCTGGTCATAGAAGTAGGCTGTACCTTTGACCTGTACATGGACCAGGCCTTCCGGGACAAGTATATCAAATACCAACCACTGCTCAGTGTGATGACTGACCTTGGGTATAGGTGTAGATATGGTGTACTTGTGTTCGGAAGTCTTGGCCATGTACACAAATCCACCATGACCGGTCTGAGAATTGCTGCAATGTCTAAAAGAAAAGCCAAACAAATTGCCAAATATTGCTCTGTCTCAGCTATTATTGGCAGCTTAGCCACGTGGAGAAGGAGGTGCTATGTGTACCCTTAAGTGTTCAGTGCTGCTTGGCCCCGATACATTTGATTCCCTGTTTATGTAATATAATTTGTGGAACCAAATAAAGTATTAAAATGTGTGTGTGTGTGTGTGTGTGTGTGTGTGTGTGTGTGTGTGTGTGCGTGCGTGTGTGTGTGTGTGTGTGTCCATACTTGCCTGTGTATTTCTGTCCTCTGCAGTGTAGGGATAAAAGGCCTCACTCAACTAGGGACCTTGTCCATCTCAAACACACAGTGTCAATTATTTACACGTTTATTTTTTAATAATGTACTTATTTATTTTTACTTAGTTTGTTTGTACTACATTATTATTTATTAATTTAGATTTTTTGTGTGCTTGATATTACTTACTCTTCATGTTTTGAAGGCGTGATGGAAGTAAGCGAGGCTAACTGCATAAGAAAACGGGCACAGAGGCACTGAAAGAGGATTTCACACACTAGACATGTATCCATCAGTGGACCAATTGCATGCTTTCGCAGAGGACAAGAAGCCTTCAGTCGACTTCTTCAGACATTAAGCACCCCCATAGCCCAAATGGAATGACCCCCCCCCCCCCCAAAAAAACATTATATGATAATTATATGGGTTATAAAAATAGTAATAATCACGTGATCCACAGCAGTGGCAGATCAGAGGTGAAGCTCAGTTCATGAGAGAACACAGACAGTAGCTGCAACTGTCTTAAAGGGGCACTTCACAGAAAACAACATTTTAATTTCATGCATAATCTCACACATATCCCAAGGCTCTAAATGCATTTGGTTTTATTTGGAACGCATTGATTTTGTTATGGTTTGTAACCGACCCCAATCGCACAACACAAGACAGGTATGATGGTTTGCCAAGAAACAGATATTTATTGAGAACAGGGAAAAAGGGGCACTGTCCCTTTAAGGGAGAACACAAATACAGGAATATAACAAGAGGGGAAAAACTAGGTGCCTTTAAGAGGCGGGCAGGAAAAGGGAACACTAAGGGAAGGTTAATGAACGCTAGGGGAAACATTAAAGGAACGCTAGGGGAAGGTTAAAGGAACAGGGGAACTAGAGACTAGGAGATGTCGGGACAAGGAGAGCTAGGGAACAGGAGAACTGGGGACTAGGAGAACTAGGGACAAGGAACTAGGTGGAACTAGAAGGGGAGAACTTGGGACAGAGGGGACTGAGGCCCGCGGAGGCGGGCTGGGGACAGGGAGGACTGGGAGGACTGGTGGGAACACCTGGGCCGCTCTGCAGAACTCTCTCGGCAGATCTCCGAGGTGGGTAACGGCGGCCGAGAGGGAGAGAGGAGAGGGTTAATGTACAAAGGGGAAAAAACAGAGCAGATGCAGGAGAGGTGACCAGTCCAAATATCAAAGTTAAACAAAGTAAAACTATCTTCGTGAAAAATACACAAAGAGCAAAGTACCAAAACAAATACAAAGAGAATACTATCTTTGGTGTGAACAAACACACAGTGGGAGATGTAACGTCCAAAAATAATATCCAAGTGAAACAAACAGAGGCACAACGCTGGGTGAGTGACTGTCAGATTAAAAAGGTGGTAATTCTTCAGTGTTAGAAACACACGAAAACGGAGATGATCTAGACAGTCAAAACTCACCCAGAACGTATGCGTAATGGTGCAGGAACAGCAGCGGCGGCGAGGGTGTCGCCACCGGGAAGCCGGCTGTCCGAGCCGAGAACAGAGTGGTGCTGGAACAGGCGGCGGTGGCGAGGGTGTCGCCACCGGGTAGCCGGCTGTCCGAGCCGAGGACAGAGTGGTGCTGGAACAGGCGGCGGTGGCGAGGGTGTCGCCACCGGGTAGCCGACTGTCCGAGCCGAGGACAGAGTGGTGCGCCACAACTTGGAGTGATAATATCCACGAGAGAACAAAACAGAGGCATTACGCTGGGTGAGTGACTTAACAATCAAACTCACCCAGGAGGCACAACGCTGGGTGAGTGACTTAACAATCAAAACTCACCCAGGAGGCAACACGCTGGATGAGTGACCTAACAATCAAAACTCACCCAGGCGTATGCGTAATGGTGCAGGAACAGCAGCGGCGGCGAGGGTGTCGCCACCGGGTAGCTGGCTGTCCGAGCCTAGGACAGAGTGGTGCGCCACTGCTTGAGTGCGCACCGGAACCGAGAGACGCATCGGGGTGCGTCTACGTGGAGGAGTGTGCCAAGCACGAAGGTCTGGAAGATGCGCTCCTGCGCGCTGGTCTGGAGAGCGTGCCAAGCTCGAAGGTCTAGGAGATGCGCGTCTGCGCGCTGGTCGGGAGAGCGTGCCAAGCTCGAAGGTCTAGGAGATGCGCGTCTGCGCGCTGGTCGGGAGAGCGTGCCAAGCTCGAAGGTCTAGGAGATGCGCGTCTGCGCGCTGGTCGGGAGAGCGTGCCAAGCTCGAAGGTCTAGGAGATGCGCGTCTGCGCGCTGGTCGGGAGAGCGTGCCAAGCTCGAAGGTCTAGGAGATGCGCGTCTGCGCGCTGGTCGGGAGAGCGTGCCAAGCTCGAAGGTCTAGGAGATGCGCGTCTGCGCGCTGGTCGGGAGAGCGTGCCAAGCTCGAAGGTCTAGGAGATGCGCGTCTGCGCGCTGGTCGGGAGAGCGTGCCAAGCTCGAAGGTCTAGGTAGATGCGCGTCTGCGCGCTGAGGTCTGGAGAGCGTGCCAAGCTCGAGGGTCTGGAAGATGCGCGTCTGCGCGCTGGTCGGGAGAGCGTGCCAAGCTCGAAGGTCTAGGAGATGCGCGTCTGCGCGCTGGTCGGGAGAGCGTGCCAAGCTCGAAGGTCTAGGAGATGCGCGTCTGCGCGCTGGTCGGGAGAGCGTGCCAAGCTCGAAGGTCTAGGAGATGCGCGTCTGCGCGCTGGTCGGGAGAGCGTGCCAAGCTCGAAGGTCTAGGAGATGCGCGTCTGCGCGCTGGTCGGGAGAGCGTGCCAAGCTCGAAGGTCTAGGAGATGCGCGTCTGCGCGCTGGTCGGGAGAGCGTGCCAAGCTCGAAGGTCTAGGAGATGCGCGTCTGCGCGCTGGTCGGGAGAGCGTGCCAAGCTCGAAGGTCTAGGTAGATGCGCGTCTGCGCGCTGAGGTCTGGAGAGCGTGCCAAGCTCGAGGGTCTGGAAGATGCGCGTCTGCGCTGGTCTGGAGAGCGTGCCAAGCTCGAAGGTCTGGTAGATGCGCGTCTGCGCGCTGAGGTCTGGAGAGCGTGCCAAGCTCGAAGGTCTGGTAGATGCGCGTCTGCGCGCTGAGGTCTGGAGAGCGTGCCAAGCTCGAGGGTCTGGAAGATGCGCGTTGCGCGCTGGTCTGGAGAGCGTGCCAAGCTCGAGCGTCCTTGGAAGATGCGCGTTGCGCGCTGGTCTGGAGAGCGTGCCAAGCTCGAGCGTCCTTGGAAGATGCGCGTTGCGCGCTGAGGACTGGAGAGCGTCTGCGCTGGTCTGGATGTGCGTCAGGACGAACAGCTGCGCGGGGGTCTGCAGTGGAACGCTGGGGTGCCTCCCGTGGAAGTACAGGGAGCGCAGACCAGTCTCCCCCACAGGCAACGGCGACAGCTGGCGAAGGCTGGAGCAAACATCTCGACGCCGGAGAATGGAACAGCATAGGCAGACAGAGGATCTCCCGAAAGAGTCTAGATGTTTAGAGAATATGACTCGGCAAGTATACAACACGACCCCACGCCGAAACGAGGGGAAGAGCCCTGGTATTTAAAGCCCACAGGGGAACTAATTAGCCTGCCACCACAGGTGCGAGAGGTAATTGATAATAGTCCAGGTGTGGCCACTGAGAGTAAACGAGAGTAAAGAACGAGAGGGTGGGGGCTAGAGAGAGTGAGTGAGAAGGGAAAATAAACAGTATAGGCTTAAAGAAACAGAAAAGGTGGTGAGCAGCGGGCAAAACCTCACAGATTTCTCGTTTGACAGATACTGAGAGCTAATGAGTTTGAATATGCCCACCAGTGATGGCATCAGAGGACACTGAAACCTTGTGTCTTGTGTTAATTACAGCTCAATGACAAACAAATAGCAATGCCTATTGCAATCCCTATCATTGAGCTGTAATTAACACAAGACCCAAGGATTCAGTGTCCTCTGGTGACATCACTGGTGGGCATATTCAAACTCATTAACTCTCAGTAACTGTCAAGATAAATGAATGTGTGCAAAACAGTTTAAAGCTTTGGGATATGTGTGAGATTATGTGCTAAATAAATCAGACTTGTTTTTCCCACAAAGGTCCCCACCCCCTTAAATGAGTGAACTCATGCATGTTTGTGTGTGAGAGAGAGACACACATATATATATATATATATATATATAGAGAGAGAGAGAAACCATTGATTGATTGAAAACTTCATTAACAGATTGCAGAATGGGTACAGTACAGTACAGCTCAATACATACAATTGTTAAGGGGATGCAGACCAGAGAAAGACTTTCGTCTTGTTTACATCAGGGTCCCCCATTTTCAATTCATCATAACATATGACATACACGACATACAGATAGACAGTACTGCTACATCTATACATTTATGACATACCAGATTTGCAAATACAGTACTGTTTGTGATACAAAAAGAGTCCAGAAAAGAGAATATATACATTTGACGTAAAAACTGTACATTGGAGGAGGTTGGGTAGGTGGGGTGGGGTTGGGTGGGTGGGTGGGGGGGGACTGTACATTGGAGGTGGTTCAGTGGGTGGGGTGGGGACACTGTACAACTGTACAAGCAAAACTGTACATTGGAATATTGACAAAACCATACTTCGTCATTTACAGGGGCCAGTTTCGAATTGCAGTCTCCTGTAGGTGTTCTTTAAGAGTGGTTTTGAAAGTGGGTAGTGATTCACATTCCTTTACAGCTTTGGGTAGGGCGTTCCACATTGATGTGGCACAATTGCGAAACGTGTTTAGTACCTTGTTTGAGCCGAATCTGGGTTTAACATGATTTGTGGAGCTCCCTCTGGTGTTGTGATCATGGTATTCACTGACCTTTGGGAAGTATTTTGACATGTACATGGGTACCTTGGTCGTGTAGTGTATCTTGTAGACCAGGCCCATTGCAAGTTGCTGTACTCTGTCATCTACTCTAAGCCATCCTAGGTTGTCAAAGTGGGCAGGGGTGAGGTGGGTTCTAGGAGTAAGGTCAAGCAGTAGTCTGACCAGTTTGTTTTGAGATGTTTGTAATTTTGTTTTAGCGCCTTTGAGGTGCTTTGGTACCATGAGGTGCAAGCATAGTCATAGTACCCTTGAATGAGTGCTCCTGCCAGAGTCTTCAGGGTATTCTTGTTTACCAGAGAGGAGATCCGGTACAAGAATCGAGTTCGTTGGTTTACTTTTTTTATTACATTGGATGCCATTTTGTCACAGGAAAGATTTGCCTCTAGGATGGAGCCCAGGTAGGTAATTTCATCTTTCCTTGTGACAATATTGTCACACACTGTAACTGAGAAGCCGTCGGTCTTGCTGAGTTTGTTATTTGAACCGAAGAGATGGCACTCCCCTGACTCAAAGTCGCTTTACGGCTGGATGTCACATTGCCAATCCAGCATAGCTGTGAGTGTCTTTCACCTTTGGCATAGATTGATTGTTTAGAACCCTAGCATGGCTACCAAATGCAAATATATTGTAGTCTGCCCCGTTGTTCTGACCAGGATTACGTTCCTTTTTGCCTCCTTGATGCACACTGAGTCTGATGTGGACCAGAAACCTGTCTATAGAAGGTAAAAGTTTTTACAATTTTGGATTTTGTGTTGAGACTGTTACAACCCTGTGTGTGTGTGTGCGTGCGTGCGTTATTCAAGTTCTGGCTGGTCCGGTGCTCGGATCTCGGTTGGTGCGTGTGGCCTCCGTGTTCGCTTCTTGGCCGGCCCGGGCGACCTCCGCGCCTGCATCTCGTGTGCGGATGGTCCGGCCGACCTCTGTGCCCGAGTCCTGGTTGCTCCGGTTGTATCCAGCGCCTCCCCGTCCCTCCCCTGGGGACCGTCCGTTTCACCTCTCCCGAACCAGTTTGTATCCCTTGCTGCGTCGTATTCACCGTGTTAACTTCCATGTTAGCTTGCAGCTCCTTCTCCAGCCAGACCTTGGTGCGGTCCAACACCACGTTAGCTTGTATCCCTTGCTGCGTCGTATTCCTTGTGTTAACTTCCATGTTAGCTTGCAGCTCCTTCTCCAGCCAGGCCTCGCTGCGGTCCAACACCACGTTAGCTTGTATCCCTTGCTGCGTCGCATTCATCATGGTAACTTCCATGTTAGCTTGCAGCTCCTTCTCCAGCCAGACCTCGCTGCGGTCCAACGCCACGTTAGCTTGTATCCCTTGCTGCGTCGCATTCATCGTGGTAACTTCCATGTTAGCTTGCAGCTCCTTCTCCAGCCAGGCCTCGCTGCGGTCCAACGCCACGTCAGCTTGTATCCCTTGCTGCGTCGTATTCACCATGTTAACTTCCATGTTAGCTTGCAGCTCCTTCTCCAGCCAGGCCTCGCTGCGGTCCAACGCCACGTCAGCTTGTATCCCTTGCTGAGTCGTATTCACCATGTTAACTTCCATGTTAGCTTGCAGCTCCTTCTCCAGCCAGGCCTCGCTGCGGTCCAACGCCACATTAGCTTGTATCACTTGCTGCATCATATTCATCGTGTTAACTTCCATGTTAGCTTGCAGCTCCTTCTCCAGCCAGGCCTGCGTGCTAGCTTGGATAGCCCGTATGTTAGCTTGGAAAGCTTGGTTAGCTAACTTGTTAGCCTGTGTGCTAGCCCGTATGTCCTGGGCGATCTGCATTCCAACTTGGATGTCGGCCTGTATGCTACAGTAGCTGCCCTCCGCGTCATGCTAGTCTGAATAATCTCCAGCGCCACCATTTGTACTTCTTCTGGGGTCGTTTTTCTCTCGCCTTTTCTCGTGTTCATCCCTCCTCCTGTCTTATATCCCCGAATTGTCACTTTTTATTTCGCTCTGAATTGTTTTACTTCCTTTTCTTGATATTCACCGACCGGGAGCTCTTTCATGGGCTACTCACCAGAACGTCGCAAACCGGAAGACTCCTATCATTGTCTTTCAACACCCTGCCTCTCAGACTCCCATTTTCTCCTCTGCTAGCTAGTAGCTACGGTAACATTTCATTGGCTGTATTAGAGCTGGCGGGCTACCATAGTTAAACATGCGTTGTGTTGTACAAACCGTGCTAACGTTATGGCAAGATGTGTGTAGGCCTATGTAATGTTAATGGCTATGTTTTTAAAGTCGTAATGAAGATTGATTTATATTGCGCTTGCCATTTCCACAAACTGACTAGCACCTGCTGCTGCTGCTGCTGGCAGCCAGCGTGTCACCCTCCGTGCCAAATGATTTAATTTTTTTTCCGCATCCCCTGAACCGAACAATACAAAACACCCCGAACCGTGGAGGTCGTGCCGAACGGTTTACGGTTCGAATGCGTACCGTTCTACCCCTAGTATATAAATTTGTTTGCATTCAGGGAGGTAGTCGTAAAATTTTAGCCAATCAAAGTCGACTATCCAAATCCTTAGTCGGGGACAGCCCTAATACATACTATGGAGCTCTAATGATAGCGTATGTATACCACGCAGCTCGACTTGGCGGTGAACATTTTTCTTAAACATTATGCTAATAGCAGTGCATGACCATACTATACCACCAGTTACACTGAGAGAGAGAAAAGTGAGACCTAGAGAAGGGAGCGAAAGAAGGAGAATCAACAATACTGTTTTACATTTTAACACTGTATCGACAGGTTTCTTGTTTATAAACATATCACGTTTGAGGCAATGAGCAATACCCGCTGAATCACGTGACTGCGTTGCACCCTACCTGTGCAAGCTGCTGCGCTAAAACAGTACAACAGGGCTCTATGGAGAATGCACTCCCCTGACTAAAAGTATAATGGAGCTATATGGAGAAACCATATGCACTCCCCTGACTAAAAGTATAATGGAGCTATATGGAGAAACCATGACACTCCCCTGACTAAAAGTCGGATTACGGCTGGATGTAATGTTTAGATCGCTAGCATGGCTAACAAATGCAAATATATTGTAGTCTGCCCCGTTGTTCTGACCAGGATTACGTTGCTTTTTGCCTCCTTGATGCACACTGAGTCTGACGTGGACCAGAAACCTGTCTATAGAAGGATTTTATTTTTAAATGTCGGATTCTGTGTTGAGACTGTTACACCCCTAGTGATTTTGTGTGTGTGTGTGTGTGTGTGTGTGTGTGTGTGTGTGTGTGTGTGTGTGTGTGTGTGTGTGTGTGTGTGTGTGTGTGTGTGTGTGTGTGTGTGTGTGTGTGTGTGTGTGTGTGTGTGTGTGTGTGTGTGTGTGTGTGTGTGTGTGTGTGTGTGTGTGCGTGCGTGCGTGCGTGCGTGCGTGCGCGCGTGCGTGCGTGTGTGTCCGTACTTGCCTGTGTATTTCTGTCCTCTGCAGTGTAGGGATAAAAGGCCTCACTCGACAGTAGATGTCCATCTCATTATTTACATGTTTATTTTTAATAATGTAATTATTTATTTTTACTTAGTTTGTTTGTACTACATTATTATTTATTAATTTATAATTCTTTTGTGCTTAATATTACTTACTCTTCATGTTTTGAAGGTGTGATGGAAGTAGGTGTCTGGGATTTGGGGGGGGGGGTCTTGTGTGGGGAGGGCAGTTGAACTGGGGCAGTGGGGGGAACGGGAGTGTTGTGGGTGTGTATGTTTCATTTTATATGAGAGACAGAAAGAGATAAAGTGTGTGTGTGTGTTTGTGTGTGTGTGTGTGTGTGTGTGTGTGTGTGTGTGTGTGTGTGTGTGTGTGTGTGTGTGTGTGTGTGTGTGTGTGTGTGTGTGTGTGTGTGTGTGTGTGTGTGTGTGTGTGTGTGTGTGTGTGTGTGTGTGTGTGTGTTTGTGCCTGTAGCAGTATGATAAGGTCCAGAGTTCTGCTCCTCTCCAGTAAAGACACTGAACCTTCAGCCATGTTTGATTCTGACTGAAGCCTGTCTGCTCCGCCACAACAGGAAACAGGGTCAATGACTGGAGGAGGAATCTCAATACTCAATATACAGAACAAAACCATTACTTAGTATGAATAATATTAAAGGCCCAGTCAGGGATCCCAACAGGTAGCCTCACGCCACTTACAATGAAGAAAACCAGAATGTGTGTGTGTGTGTGTGTGTGTGTGTGTGCGTGCGTGCGTGCGTGCGTGCGTGCGTGCGTGCGTGTGTGTAAAAACTGGAGTGAAATAGACGTACGCTCTGCTTTATGAAGGTTAAGCTTATTTCCCATCTGATCAAGCTCTTCAACAATGTATATGAATAGACCCCACGTTGATAAGATATCACATACAAAAATCACGGATTGATGCTTTAGAACGAAAATCTGTCCAGAGCCACCCATTAGGACAGTTGGCCGGCCATTTCCTGTTAATATACGATAGTATGATGGGGCTCTAGTCAGGATTTGTTTCTATTAGGCCCTAAAGCATGTTTTACTTTTTCTCTTTTTACAAAACATACCTATAAATCCTCTCATGTTTGGTAAAAACCAACGTCTAGCCTTGGATCCTACACCTTGCGTCCAACAGGACGTCACTTTGAGGCAGAGTGTTTACATCATGTATAATGCTTTAACTCCTGTTCAATGTCCTGTTTTCAGGATAGGTGGGCCGAAGCGCGTTCGATTAATCACGAGCGGCTTCCTCGGCAACGTGACACGTGGCTTCCTGTATCCTCTCACTCCTGAGCAAAAGTATTCCACGGTTTGTGAACGCCGATAAGAGGCTTTGGCTCCTCTCCTATAGCAGATGTACACTGCGTGGAACACTTGTAATGTGGCCGGCGGTGAGAGCGAGGAACCCTGACCGACGCTGTTATTTCACAGGACTCACGTGAAAGTCCTGTGAAAGTCCCCCAAAGCTCAGGGAGTCATAGGGGTAATGTTGTGTACCGTGGCGGTTCTCAATGTGGGGCTCGGGGACTCCTAGGTGGGTAGCTAAAGGGGTTCCAAGGGGTCCACAGCGAAAGGGGTGATCATTTAATTTCACAATTGTTTCATTAGGAAGAAGTTGCGCTCAGCGAAAGAACGTATGAGAATATTCTGATCATAGATTAACTCCTCTTTATCTTACCCCCTTCAGTAAAGACAGCTAAGGGGTTCTAGATTAAATTGTATCTATCGACAAAGACATAATCTTGTCAAAGGAGGTTCACAACCTAATGCGTATCAATTTGGAGGGTTCTTGACATGAAAAAGCTGGAGAGCCACAGAGTAGACTTGGGGGCGAGTCCCTGGCCAGGCCGAGACGGGGGGGCCCTTTTTAGTACGGTCCCCGAAGGGCCACACGCACATCTGCAGATAATCATGATATTACCTCTCAAAACAGGTCGTAAAAGCATATCAAAATACGCCTTACATACTAGCTACAGTACACTCTCTCCTCCCTCGGCCCCTGGCCTCTCCTCCTCCTCGCTCTCTTTCCTCAACCACTACGCTACAGCAACAATGCTGAACTACTGACCCCCGCCCTCTCTGCCTCTCCTCTTAATCCCTCCTCTCCTCCCCACCACAGACCCTCCCCCGACATACAAACACACACTTCTCTCTTCCATCCTGCATCTGGAACAATACCTGGAGGTCATGACAAGGGCTCCTCTGGCAACGATGAGGAATGCAAATGAAACGATATGCACCGAATTTCTTAGCGTTTCCTATGAACTGAAACGAGACAATTTTTTTAAGCGGTTCTCCTGCTGCCACTTCTACATGTTTTTTGCGGTTAGGGTTAAGGTTAGGTTACAGTTAAGGTTAGGGTTAGGTTATGTTTAGGTTATGGTTAGGGGATTGGTTAAGATTAGGGGGCAGGGTTATGGTTAATAGCGCTGGGAACAGGCACATTAGTAGGAAATGCAACTAAAAGTAGGAACTCGTGAGAATAGCCTGCTGCTGGAGATCAGTAAGATTGGACTTGCTTCAGGTGGGGGGGGGGGGGGAGGAAATTCATTGTTCCAAGATATAATAAGGGTGATTGGCCATTTCTTCTATTCAACCAGTCCAAAATGTCACACAGTGTCAGGCTCTTACAGCAACACACGACACACCTAAGTGGCACGTTGTGACAGGTCTGTGGGGCCCGTTTCCAATGTTTATTATTATTTCCAATTCATAATTTCTTTTTACCTGAGACTCATTGGCCTTAGCTCATTTTCTGTGAGGAACATAAAGAACACATTTTCATTGAGTGCACTGTGCACCACCTACACTACACATTTATATTACATACACAGTGTTCAAGTCCACTGGACCCCAAAGTGAGGACATAATGTACCAACAAGTAAATATGGTAAAATGAAACAAAAAGGTTCACTGTGTACCTTCACTGTTAAACACTGATAAACGTGATCTAGCAGAGGTAAATGGCAAATATGAACCATATGCTGTCTAGATTGCTTGTAATTGAGATCAAGTTAACATTTGTTAAGTATTTCTACATTCATTGTTATGGCTTTATTGTTTAAAAATCCCAGTAATGTTGTGGCTCCACCAGACCTGTGAACACAAGGTGAGTAACAACAACGCCAACACAAGGGTTAAAGGAGAACACCACACAAGGGTTAAAGGAGAACACCGCACAAGGGTTAAAGGAGAACACCACACAAGGGTTAAAGGAGAACACCACACAAGGGTTAAAGGAGAACACCACACAAGGGTTAAAGGAGAACACCACACAGGGGTTAAAGGAGAACACCACACAAGGGTTAAAGGAGAACACCACACAAGGGTTAAAGGAGAACACCACACAGGGGTTAAAGGAGAACACCACACAAGGGTTAAAGGAGAACACCACACAAGGGTTAAAGGAGAACACCACACAAGGGTTAAAGGAGAACACCACACAGGGGTTAAAGGAGAACACCACACAAGGGTTAAAGGAGAACACCACACAGGGGTTAAAGGAGAACACCACACAAGGGTTAAAGGAGAACACCACACAAGGGTTAAAGGAGAACACCACACAGGGGTTAAAGGAGAACACCACACAAGGGTTAAAGGAGAACACCACACAAGGGTTAAAGGAGAACACCACACAAGGGTTAAATGAGAACACCACACAAGGGTTAAAGGAGAACACCACACAGGGGTTAAAGGAGAACACCACACAGGGGTTAAAGGAGAACACCACACAGGGGTTAAAGGAGAACACCACACAGGGGTTAAAGGAGAACACCACACAATGGTTAAAGGAGAACAGCACACAGGGGTTAAAGGAGAACACCACACAATGGTTAAAGGGGAACACCACACAAGTGTTAACTGTAGTTCAGCACATTTTGTTTGCGTGGCTTGATGAGAGAAACATGGACAGACCAGGAGTAAGTGGGAGACATGAGAGGGACCACGGCGCAACACAGCATAAACAGCTCTGTCAACTCAAAACAGTTGACCAGAAACTGTCTCTCCTGCTCTGTCAACTCAAAACAGTCACCCAGAAACAGTCTCTCCTGCTCTGGCAACTCAAAACAGTCACCCAGAAACAGTCTCTCCTGCTCTGTCAACTCAAAACAGTTACCCAGAAACAGTCTCTCCTGCTCTGTCAACTCAAAACAGTCACCCAGAAACAGTCTCTCCTGCTCTGGCACGGCGCTGAACATTGTGTGGAGAGAGCTCTATCTATGAGAGACTAGAATCAGATCGTATATGTCTATAAACTCAGTGTGAAGAGAGAAACCGCAGACTAAATGAAACTAGCTGTTGAGCCTGACTCAGATCAGTCTACGTCTAGTAGGCTTATTATAAATGCTTTAGTCTTATGTTAGGAAACATTATGACTCACAGTTTCTGAATCACTGGCCAAAGACAAGCTTTGGCACGTATAGGCTACCAGAGACACCCTCTAACACACATTATGGGATGCAGGCAGGCCTATTTAATATCAGTGACAGTCTAGTTGTATATGATTAGTAAGGTTAGTATTATGATAAGGCTTCTGTTAGAAGTAAGCTACTGGCTGGTCTCTCGCTGTTACTTACTAGTGTCGGGAGACCAACAAGATAGATAGTGCTTTGGGGCTTGCAACATTGTTTTCTAAGCACAAAGAGTAATGTCAACAAGATCTAAGCCAAGGTTTCTAAAGATGTAGGCCTGTTATAAAGCTAGAGGTCTATGGATGTAGGCCTGTTACAAAGCTAGAGGTCTATGGATGTAGGCCTGTTATAAAGCTAGAGGTCTATGGATGTAGGCCTGTTACAAAGCTAGAGGTCTATGGATGTAGGCCTGTTATAAAGCTAGAGGTCTATGGATGTAGGCCTGTTATAAAGCTAGAGGTCTATGGATGTAGGCCTGTTATAAAGCTGGAGGTCTATGGATGTAGGCCTGTTATAAAGCTAGAGGTCTATGGATGTAGGCCTGTTATAAAGCTAGAGGTCTATGGATGTAGGCCTGTTATAAAGCTGGAGGTCTATGGATGTAGGCCTGTTATAAAGCTAGAGGTCTATGGATGTAGGCCTGTTATAAAGCTGGAGGTCTATGGATGTAGGCCTGTT
Organism: Notolepis coatsorum; assembly: GCF_963971535.1. Classification (NCBI taxonomy): domain Eukaryota; kingdom Metazoa; phylum Chordata; class Actinopteri; order Aulopiformes; family Paralepididae; genus Notolepis; species Notolepis coatsorum. The sequence goes on along the minus strand of NC_140180.1, from coordinate 76,476,901 downwards.
ATAAAGCTAGAGGTCTACAAATGTACATTCTAGTTAGCCTAATGAAACATAGTTACTGTAGACTACATCTACGCTGACTTGCTGAGTCCATATCTTATTCAATATAATTTTTCGTTTTTTGGGGGGCTAATGGCTATTATGAAATAACAAAATGGTATATTAAAAACTTAAAGAAACATTTCACTTGCTTCACTTCACACTGGAAAAACCCATCGTCAATGTCCAATGACACGGTCCATCAGCTCAACCCTACACTGAAGTATTTTAGAAGTTTTCGCTTATTTTGTTAAATGGGGGGAAAAGGTGTCATTATAGAAAAATCATAGTAAGTATCGCTTTGGTATTAAATCCCAGGTATTCGCACCGGTATAAAATGCTAACATTATGACAGACAAACATACGCACATACACACACATTCACACACACTCAAACACAGCATGATGACTAAATAAGGATTGCTATGTGAAGGTAAACATGTTAGAGTATGTTGTACATACATCACAATGTCGCAGTGTTTTCCTCGTAGCAATCCCTCTCATTTGGCTGTCATATTATGATGTGAACCTGACGGAGTGGAAGAGAGGCTTAGCGCTGTGACCCTGAATCCCCCTGTCATGTTCTTCACCCACCCCCCACTCATCTCCACACAGCTGGCTGATTTCTGTTACCATACATGTATCATGTGTGTGGATAGAGTGAAAAAAACATGTATACCGTACATTTCTCACTCAAGGAATATTTCACGTTAGTAGAACTTTCAGCAGTCTTGCCTCCATCTAAGGTCAAGCTAGCGAACACCACCATTCCTCCCAGGTGTCAGAGTCTTCACTTCACTTCCATTAGTTTTGAGGACCAAGTCTAAATATCATTCGTCCGAAGTATAAACAAACCAAACAAACATCAATATTATTCTGTGTAATATATTTAACACTTTGGTCGCCAAAAACGCCTTACCACGTCATTCCCCGCCATGCTCATTCTGCCAAAGACGCCGTACCACGTCATTGAGATCAATATTTCAAAAATCTGTGATCGCAATCATATTTCTCACCCGGAGACTTGAGATCTACTGTTGATCCCCTCTCAACTCTCCAACGGTTCAAGAGCGCCATCTGGTGGCCGATCGGCGGATCGCCCAAACCGGAAACAGGAAACGGAAGCTGTTGCTCATTCCAATTCGGTCCGATCACTCGCTAATAGTCCCAGGACTTGAGCTAGACACAATGGATAGCAATCCGTTACCAATAACTCGATAAACAACATGATTTGGACGTATATACTATTATACAACCTGGAGATGGATCGCATATTTCTACATCCCATAATAGGAATATTTCTGCTCCACGCTCATCGCCCAACGCTACGAGGAAGCTACGGTGAGATTCAGCGTTTTTTTTTAACGTGTTCGATGTGTGTGTGTGTGTGTGTGTGTGTGTGTGTGTGTGTGTGTGTGTGTGTGTGTGTGTGTGTGTGTGTGTGTGTGTGTGTGTGTGTGTGTGTGTGTGTGTGTGTGTGTGTGTGTGTGTGTGTGTGTGAGTGAGTGAGTGAGTGAGAGGGGGGGGGGGGGGGTTTGGGAACCACTCCATTCAGCCTCCGAGTCAGATTTCAGGAATGACTTCCAGGCCAATCAATGCACGTCCTTATCTAATTCAGTTGAACAAAGACATTCCCCTGAGGCTTACTCCCAGGCCCTGATGACTAATTGCTGTGAGTATCATGGGCCCAGAGGGAACCGGTACTGGGTCCCACCTACACATCAGAGCAGAGAGGGAGGAGAGCAGGGCTGGCAGCTTTTTTGGGCACGAGATCTACAGTACTTTTCCCAGGCTGGAGAGATCTACCATTGCATGCTAAGCAGACAGAAATTACAATGGCCACTGCTTTTAGGTGTTATTATAGGCTGCTAATCAGAATAATTCAAACATATGCATTTTATTATATAATAATAAGAAAAATACTTTTGGGACTTTTGGGATGCTGATGATAGCTTCAAATCTCACTAATGAGAATGAAAGACACATTTCTTAGTTCAAGGTGTTTATTTGAAAACTCAATCATTTCACAACACAAATAATTCATATAGTGCACTCATTCTCTATTATTTCAGAGGCAAAAAAGGAGTCAATCTTCAATATAAAATTAAGACTCAGTCACATAATCGAAAAAAATAAACCCACCACCGTTTGAGCTGCCAAGCCAATAACATGGCATCATATTTTCCAGTTTGTTCATTTCGGGTAGAGAACGTCAACAAAACAGGTAAACATGTACACCTTGCTCAAAGTCTGGACAGTAGGAGAGAATTGTGACATTTTGAATGTTCCAAGCATAATATTGTGAGATCATATTTTCCGGTTGTTGGGTGGAGACGTTAAAGGATTACATCTATGAGAACATCAACAAATTATTCATATAATTATACACAGATTAACCCGCTCTCAAGTCTCAGAAATAGCAGGAGACCATTATGAATGAATGAGGTCATTCAGCTGTATTTCTTTGACCCTCATTATGGGGGCGCATATCCGCGACGCTGTACTATTGTTCACCTGCTTTGCACCAGAGGATTCAGTCCAGCCGCAGGAAAAGGTAGTAAAAATCCGGGAGTCAACATTACATTACACGCAGTTTACTAATGAATGACTTCTGGGGTTGAGTCTAATGAACGACTTCTGGGGTTGAGCAGACCCGGCGCCCTGGGCGGGCATTAGGGGGCCGGGCCCGCCCACTGAGTCACCTGTGCCCACCCTGGTAAACATTTTTTTTTTAAATCAAAGTCGACTATCCAAATCCTTAGTCGGGGACAGCCCTAGTGGGCACTGATGTCAACAACAACACTACTGAAGCTAGCACGGCACTCTGTGAGAATTTGTTTTCTACCCTCAAGAATGTCTTTACAGAACATCGCCTTAGTATGCTTCATCGACGCAAGGCCAATTTAATTCAGTTGGCATTTGAGAAGGACTTAACAAAAAAGTTCAGGAATGAGTGGAGGGGCAGTGTTTTAAGAAGATTTCACTGTCCCCAAACGCTGCTTGCCACTCTACTAATGAGTAGCCTGTGGAGGAATTTTGTTTGCTTTTTTATGCACCTTATTTTTGTCAGTTCAGTTCAGTTTGTCAGTGAATTCAGAAGTGTTGAATAAATGGAGACTTTTCAAAGATATAGAATAGAATAGAATAGAAATGTATTATCCTGAGGGAAATTTGACACTGCAAATCACTCAACATTAAACATTTAGACAGAACAAGTCACGAATAACAAAACAAATGGCCTAAGAATAGAATAGAATAAAATGAAATAGAATAAAAATAGAATAAAAGATACAGTAAATAAATACAGTAAAAATATACTGAAGTCTACAGTAGGTGTAATATTGCACAGTGCTGTTTAAACAGTAAGAGTCCAGGAAGATGGTAACTGTCACTCTGTGCTCAGTGATGCAGTGAGGCACAGTGATGCATTGTATAGTCTGATGGCTGTCGGAATGAAGGACTTCCTGTGCCGTTCAGTGCTGCATTTAGGTAGTGTGAGCCTCAGCCTATAACATGCTCCTCCTGTCAGCCAAGTCTGTGTATAGTGGGTGGGAGGGGTTTTCCCTGATGGCCTGGAGCTTAGCAAGGTTCCTCCTCTCCGCCACCCTCGCTACAGTCCAGCTCCACCCCAACCACGCTACTGGCCTTCCTGACCATCTTATCCAGCCTGTTTGTGTCCCCTGCTCTTAGTTCGTTGCCCCAGCAGGTCTGTTATATATATCCGTTCAGTCTGTTTTTGTATAAGTGAATGTTCTTAAGATAGAGAGAAATTAGATTTTTGAATTGCCTCTCTGCTGTTTAGTTCAGCACCGTGGGCAGCACCAAGCAAGCCACGGCGCTGTTGTCCCAGCTGAAACGTATAAAAGGGAACCATTGTGCCCCCCCGAGAACATTGTATGCCCCCCCCACTAATTTGTTTCTGCAGCCTGGTCTGGGGTTGAGTCTAATGAACGACTTCTGGGGTTAAGTCGATCCAAGCTGGACATAGTCCACATGGTGACGAAAGGTGAGCAGGCTGTGGCCACTCTGCTCAGTGAAATACATGGCAGACACTGAAATACACAAAAGACACTGAAATACATGACAGATACCGAAATACATGACAGACACTGAAATACATAACAGATACTGAAATACACGACAGTCACTGAAATACATGACAGACACTGAAATACATGACAGACACTGGAATACATGAGAGACAATGGAATACATGAGAGACACTGAAATACACGACAGATACTGAAATACATGACAGACACTGGAATACATGAGAGACACTGAAATACACGACAGTCACTGAAATACACGACAGATACTGAAATACACGACAGATACTGAAATACACGACAGTCACTGAAATACATGAGAGACACTGAAATACACGACAGTCACTGAAATACACGACAGTCACTGAAATATATGACAGACACTGAAATACATGACAGACACTGGAATACATGAGAGACAGTGAAATACACGACAGTCACTGAAATACACGACAGTCACTGAAATATATGACAGACACTGAAATACATGACAGACACTGGAATACATGAGAGACACTGAAATACACGACAGATACTGAAATACACGACAGACACTGAAATACACGACAGTCACTGAAATACACGACAGATACTGAAATACATGACAGACACTGAAATACACGACAGATACTGAAATACATGACAGACACTGGAATACATGAGAGACACTGAAATACACGACAGTCACTGAAATACACGACAGACACTGAAATACACGACAGTCACTGAAATACACGACAGACACTGAAATACACGACAGATACTGAAATACATGACAGACACTGAAATACACAAAAGACACTGAAATACACAACAGATACTGAAATACACGACATACACTGAAATACACGACAGATACTGAAATACACAAAAGATACTGGACTACACAAGATAGGGAAATACACAACAGACACTGAATTACACGACAGACACTGAAATACACGACAGACACGGAAATACATGAAAGACACAGAAATACACAAAAGACAACGAAATATACAAAAGACACTGAAATACACAACAGACACTGAAATACACAAAAGACACTGAAATATACAAAAGACAACGAAATATACAAAAGACACTGAAATACACAACAGAAACTGAAATACACAAAAGACACTGAAATATACAAAAGACACTGAAATATACAAAAGACACTGAAATACACAACAGACACTGAAATACATAAAAGGCACTAAAATACACAACAGACACACGGTTAATCACACCAGCGTTATTGAAACATTAATTCATATTACGGCAGCGCTGTTTCTGTTATATAATGGATAAGGCATCTGATGTTGTTGATGATGATGTTGATCAGAGTTCTTTCTCAGCCACAGACCTAAAGTCAATGGGGTCAAGCGCCTGTCTGTAAAAGCTGACTGAAGATAACTGAAATCTACTAACTACAGACTGATATCTACTCACTAGAAAGTGAAATTTACTCACAACAGAATAAAATCTACTCACTACAGTGAGTGCACACAAAGTAGATTTCAGTTAGATTCAGTCAGCTTGTACAGACAGGAGCTTGACCCCATTGACTTTGCATACATTTTTGGCTAACTAATCAGAGGTAGCACAAGGAACGGAATGGATTGTGCTGAGAAAGGACTCTACCGATCATCTCTGGTAAGCAGGAAATAGCAGCCCGATCTCGCTTAAAATATGTAAATAAAGCACAAATCGAACACAGAGAAAAAAAAAACATAATGTATGTTATGTTATAGTAAGTAATATATGTATGTATTATATTGAAAATTTAACATGTACGTATTACAAATGAGTAAATAATATATTCAAAATAAAAATATTTTTAAGTATTCAGAAAATGTTTAAGTTCCCCTGCTGGGGATTGACCCTAACTTGACCCTAACCTTAACCCTAACTTCCTGATGACTTGTCGTACAGAACTTGTAAGTCGCTTTGGATAAAAGCGTCAGCTAAATGACTAAATGTAAATGTAAATGTCTTAACCATAACCGTTAAGCGGATGTAAAACTAACCTCAACTATAACTATAATCATAGTTAGATAGTGGTGAGAGCACTCACTCACGAATGCAATGATTATCGGTTCAACTCTTAGTTGCTGCTATGTATTTTGCCGATACAATACATAATATTACTTGTGGCTATAAAATAAGGTACATCATGTACCTTTTTTCCGATTAGTACTTTTGTCGATTAGTAGGCCTACTTTATTTTAGTTTTCTGATGAGACTGTGTTGTGTTGCAAAATAGGGCTAGGATTCCAAAGAACTATCCCATTTAACCATTTTTCACCTTTTTACTCATTCTCACCCAATCTGTCTTCTTTTTTCATCTCCCTAGCCGTGTTGTTATGATTCCAAAGGCTTTTTCTCTTTCCAAAACAGCAACATTTCTGCGCTACGAATCACCACAAATCATAAAGCATTTCCACTGGTTTGATAATCTCAATAAAGAAATGAATAAATAAGAGTCTATGCCAACGTAAACTGCATCTTGGAGAAGGAGGAGGGCAGAACTTTTCCCCAGCCTTTCTTGGCTCTGTATCTGAAGGGAAGGGACATGGGTGGTCTCCTGGGGGGATGGTCAGTTTGTCTTATGTCTTATTGATCCCGACAGACACAAACACCAACCTTTATGGCCTCAGAGCTGGGAGGGTCAAAGGTTATCCGTTATTATTTGACAGAGAGCCTCATTCACACAGACCCTGGAACTGCATGTAGTCCCCATCACAAGACAAAAACAACATTCTTCTTGCATTACATGTGACTCCAGTATATATGGGATTACGGTATTCATCGACAGCCAAGGCGAGAGTTTATAATATGAAGCACGTTCTGACCTGAGCTCGGTTGAACGATCATGGCAACTCAAACACGTTCTCTCATGTTCGGCTTGTCATTGAAACCTGTGTAGGCATGTTTCACAGAAGGCATACAGTTCAACGCACCAGATGAGATAGATATGTGACTTTTATAGATATGTGACTTTTATAGATATGCGACTTTTGATACATGCTTTTTCTTTTGATACGTACAGTTACTTTTTATATGTGCAATTACTTTGTGAAACATCTCCTCTGGGTTTTCCCACGGGACATCTCGATCATAACCCCTTTGGGAGCTTAGAAAATGATAAATTATGCAATACAGTCCACATGACTAGAGGTATAAGTACCTATATCACACAAGGGCTGGTTGGTTCAGTGAACCCTAATCTTTACTGGGGGAGGGGAAAGGGGGGGGGCACACAAAACAGATATCAGATCAGCATAGAGAGGGTGAATCTTTATCCATCTTTTGTTTGGAATAACACTAGGAAGATTTTTGGGAATATTGTAATCCCTTAATTTTTTTTAAAAGCGATGTGACTGACAACCCGATAGCTGCATAGCTTAGTGCTTTCTGAGAGACATTTCTCACAGCACTTTATTGCAGTCGTGAGGAATACGCGCGTGACATTAGCGTGTTGTTTATCTGAATGCCGGCGGGCTAATCAGAATTTTCCCACAACGAAGTGTTCCGGGCCGGCATTATCAATGTTTAATAGTCACAGGCGGCTGTAGATGTGAGTGGACAAACAATAAATATAGGTATAAATAATTTATAAATAAATTAACGGCTAACATTTTTTTCTCCTGAGTGCTCTGGAAGAAAGGGACGGACCCACGGCAAACGACTGACTGGCAGTCCTGGACGGTGGACCTGTCGAGGATATTAATCATCTATATGAATAGAAAGCATTTTTATTGCCCTCTGCCTGTAGTCAAGGAAGAGCAATATAGACGGATGTGTTTCCCCTTCCAATTATTTAGCTCAAACCTCCATCTAACCCCGGCTCCTCTTTCACTTTTACTGCTTACTGTAATCCATGAATTGCTTTGTTTTTGTCTGGAATCGAAGGGGCCTACCTATTGTCCCCATAGTGATTGATTGATTGATTGAGATAGTGAGATAGTGAGTGAGTGAGTGAGGGAGTGAGAGAGTGGGTGAGCGAGAGAGTGAACAAGTGAGCGGGAGAGCAAGTGAGTGTCGCTGAGTTACCGTTCGGAGCAGAGCGGTAAACCACCGCACGTCTCTTCCTGTGGGGACCGATCGCTCAAGCAGGGCCAGCCGCTCCTGTTATCATCCTCCTCAACACATGTCATCATAACCCCAGCACACTGCCAGTCAGAGGGAGATGGAACTATCCAGATGTCCTCACTCTATAACTTCACATTCACCCATTCACTCACACACCGACGGCAGAGGCGACCATGCAAGGCACCAACCTGCTCATCAGGAGCAGTTAGGGGTTAAGGGTCTTGCTTAAGGACACTTCCACACACTGCTGGGAGGAGCTGGAATCTAAACGGGAACCTTCTACTTAATCAGACGACCGATCTACCTCCTAAGCCACTGTCACTCCACTGTCACGAATGGTTTCTTAACCATTCGTATGATCTTAATGCTGGTACATCATTATAGTTTATTAACCGTTTGTCTGATCATAATGCTGGTACATCATTATAGTTTATTAACAGTTTGTTTGATCATAATGCTGGTACATCACTATACTGTAGTTTATTAACCGTTGGTCTGATCATAACGCTGGTACAACACTATAGTTTATTAATTGTTTGTCTGATCATAATGCTGGTACAACACTATAGTTTATTAACTGTTTGTCTGATCGTAACGCTGGTACAACACTATAGTTTATTAACTGTTTGTCTGATCGTAACGCTGGTACAACACTATAGTTTATTAACTGTTTGTCTGATCGTAACGCTGGTACAGACACCAAGCAAACAATCCTCCTTTAAAGCCTTTGACATTTTCAGGTTCAGGTTCAGGTCTGGCTGTGCAAGAAGAGCCTAGAAGCCTCCAGGCTGTTCTTCAAGTTCAAGTTCCTTTTATTGCCACAAGGCCAGGCCGGTGGAATTCGAGCACGGTGCAGGTGGTAGCTGTGACAATACACCACAGTCCACAAAGACATAAGAAGACACATGGAACATAACATAACATAACATAAACATAACATAACATAACATAACATAACATAACAGCAGGGGGTAAAATTAGGAGGAGTTGGAGTTAAGTAGTTGTATGGTCTTGGGGAAGAAACTGTTGTTGAACCTAACCGTGCGACTGCCCAGTGACCTGAACCTCCTACCAGAGGGGAGGTGTTGGAAGAGGTGATGAGCTGGGTGCAGGGGGTCGCTGATGATTTTGTGTGCGCGTGTGATGGTGTGATGTTTGTGTATGGAGTCCAGGGTGGGCAGTTTGCAGTTAATGATTTTGGATGCCCTTATGATGATCCTGTCTATTCTGTGTAATGTGTGTTTGGGTGTGTTGCCGTACCATACAGTGATGGAGAGTGAAATGATGTTTTGTATTATGGCTGTGTAGAATTGTATCATTAAAGTCTTCCTAACCTTGTACTTCTTGAGTTGTCTCAAGTGAAATAATCTTTGATTGGCTGTTTTAAGTAGATGAGTGGTGTGATGATCCCAGTTGAGTTTATTGCTGATGTGTGGGGGGATTTTATATTTTATCTTGATATAATGTAATTTTGCTTCCTGGTGAATGCCACATGCAAGCCCCTTGAGGGTTTTTAGGCAATTCTCCTACACATCCCTTGTGGATTATATTGTATTATATATGTAATTGTTTTTATATGTGTAAATAAACAAACAAACAAACATACAATTAGAAAAACATGTGTAAAACTCTCCTTTTCTGTGGTATTGTTATCAACTTTGGACCTGTACTGGATAAGACTTCAGGCTATGGACCCATTGTGTTTTACAGCTAATACCTCTCAGCGAGAACCTGTAAGAGGCAGGCATCTGTTTGCAAAATAATTTCAGTGTGTTCAAACCTCTGTAACTCTATTACAGTAGCACTCAGAATTATTCTTCCTCAAGGCCAGACTCATGCATGTGCTATAAATGGTTCAAGAATAGCTTTCAAATTACTTTGGGTATGCAATGCATGCATTTTATGCAATGCATTTTATGCAATGCATTTTATTATGCAAAATTTGCAGGAGTGGTAAGAGGTTAAACTCTGCAACAGAGGGGAGAATCTCAAGGTTTAACGATTGATTGATTGATTGAAAACTTTAATAACAGATTGCAGAATGGGTACAGTACAGTACAGCTCAATACATACAATTGTTAAGGGGATGCAGACCAGAGAAAGACTTTTGTCTTGTTTACATCAGGGTCCCCCATTTTCAATTCATCATAACATATATGACATACACAACATAGATAGACAGTACTGCTACATCTATACATTTATGACATACCAGATTTGCAAATACAGTACTGTTTGTGATACAGAAAGAGTCCAGAAAAGAGAGTATATACATTTGACGTATAAACTGTACATTAGAGGAGGTTGGGTAGGTGGGGTGGGTATTCTGAAATCATGGGAGAAAATGTATGTGGAAGAGAGCCTTGACATGAAGTGTTTGTAACTACGGCTGTGTGGTGCTGGAGACATGATGGAGTTAATTCCATGAGCTAGGGGTATCATTGCTAAATGCATATTTACCCTGTTCCGAGCAAACTCACAGTCACTAGAATGGGTTCCATTCCATAGGTACCAAATTTGTGTTGGCAATGCTACAAAAACAACTACCAGTTGAGTCAAGATGCCAGCAAGCCAGATAAACTGCAAATAGACAAACTACAGGTGCAATTACAACATCTGGCCCTTGTTCAGAGAGAGTGCGAGCTGTAACAGGAGATGTCTGCTGCCACCAAAAAGACCTGTGAGGAATTGCAGCTGTATAGGCCCTTCCACACCTGCAAGCCGAACGCGGGGCGTTCTAGGGGCCACTCCACGGCCATAGAAAATGGACTATCTTATTGTATCTTCCTAATTTTCATTGATGTTTATTAATTGTGCACTGTTGAGCTATATAATGCTGTCTGTATCATGACAATAAAGAAATATTCTATTCTATTTCATTTTATTTTATTTTAAGCTTAAGCACTTTGGTTTGTGCTATATAAATAAAGGTGACCTTGACCTAATGTAAACCTTAATAGTATGTGTGGTTCTGTTTCAAGGCCCCCAGTGATGTCATCAGGGACATTGAATCCCTGTGTTACAGCACTATGAAATGGGAAAGAATCTCTGCCATTGACTAAAAACTAACTTCAATTAATATCTGAAACTACTAACCTTCATACCGTCTTTTACTATTATCCACTTTACTACTACGTAATCTAACTTGTCTATACTACTACCTACTATGCTAATAATGTCTATACTACTATGCACTCAAGAGTGTATCACTCACAAATTCTGGCACATTTACATTGATGTGGAAACCGAAGATGTTGATTAATGTGCACTGTCCCTGGGTAAAAAATAAAGAAATAAACTTAACTTAAACATAACGTTCAACACTGTTTCATGAACAATATAACTTACCCTTAGCCAGAGTTGTTGTACAGAACATGTAAGTCACTTTGGATCAAACTAAATCAGCTAAATTACTAAATGTAAATGTCATAGAGTGCCACTGCCTAGTTTGGATTGAACGGTTCTACAGTACCAGCCGACCTCGAGCCCTGATGTTGATGGTTCCAAGCTGCTCTGCTGTGTCTCTTCACCATCACATAAACTGTGCTGAAACAGTCAAACTGACAAAAGGCCCAATCTGTGATGCAAAAAAACTAAAACCAATAGTAGGACAGTAATGGGAGACATGTTTTCATTGTCGTTGATAAACCGAGCTCTCGATACAAGATATGGGTTTTTAAAACTATTTGTTTTATTTTGGATCATTTGTTTACATTGGTAAAGTCTGTAAACATTTGAGTAAAACAGACCCATTTTGTTTTTTAAGATGGGGTATGAGAGTTCCACATACTGTAGGTCAACGAGGTCAAGCTCCTGTCTGTACAAGTGGCAGAAGACGAGCCAAACATACACTACTTGGTGTGCACTGTGGAGTAGGGTGTAGGTATCACTGTGTGGAGTAGACCTGATTGATTGATTGAAAACTTTATGAACAGATTGCAGAATGGGTACAATACAGTACAGCTCAATACAAACAACTGCTAAGAGAATGAAGACCAAAAAAATACTTTTGTCTTGTTTACATCAGGGTCCTGAGGAGGGATAACTGTCATGTAGACTTTTCACAGTCATGACATTGTGGCAGCACTTAATTATGTTAATGCTATTCAGGTGAGGGGCGTTGCTGGAGGGGTGTCAGCTGTGTGATGTGCTTCAGCTCATATTCAATATGAGCCTGAGGCTGCAGAGAGTCCCGACACTGTGGAAAACCTCCTGTGTGGTCCCTGTCCCTAAGTGCCCGCGTCCCAGCACGTCCAAGGACTACAGGCCGGTGGCTCTTACCTCTCATATAATGAAGACCATGGAGAGGTTAGTCCTGGAGCAACTCCGCCCGGTGATCAAACCCCACCTAGACCCACTCCAGTTCGCCTACCAGCCCCAACTGGGGGTAGAGGATGCTGTCATCTACCTGCTGAACCGAGCCTACACTCACCTAGATAAGCCGGGGAGCACTGTGAGAGTCATGTTCTTTGACTTCTCCAGTGCTTTTGATACCATAAGGCCTGGGCTGCTGGGTGAGAAGTTGGAGGCGATGCAGGTAGAGGCCCCGCTGGTGTCCTGGGTTGTTGACTATCTGACGGGCAGACCACAGTACAGTACGTGCGCCTACGGAGCTGTGTGTCAGAGAAACTGGTCAGCAATACCGGGGCCCCGCAGGGGACAGTCCTCTCTCCCTTCCTCTTCACCGTCTACACCAACGACTTCCACTATCGGTCAGAGTCCTGCCACCTTCAGAAGTTTTCTGATGACTCTGCGATAGTGGGATGTATAAAGGACGGTGACGAGAGGGAATACCAGGAACTGGTAGTGGACTTCGTCACATGGTGCGGTAAAAATTTGTTTTGTTATTCTTATTTGTGACCTGTTCTGTCTAAATGTTTAATGTTGAGCGATTTGCAGTGTCAAATTACCCTTGGGATAATAAACGTATTTCTATTCTATTCGATTTGTGCCCTTAGTGTTCTAGAAAACAGACTGCTTTACAAGATTTAAATGATCAAAATCATTTTCAAAACATTCTCAGATAAAAAAATATGACACATCATTTGAAAGCTTACATTCTGCAAAAATCTGGAAAATGAAAATGGACACATGTGGCACAAACCGCTGTGCAGTGACACATATATCATCCCAGTTAAGGTACAGACCCTGACCTGCACCTTGTCTATAGTGTTTATCTTTCTCATAGATGAACACTATAAAGGCACCACAGTAACAACTGGGGAATAATGGGGAATAGTGTTGACAGCGTAAACCAATCTTCCTTTCTTTCTCCCACTTCTATGTGAGGAATGTATGAATTAATTGGGTGTGGTCTGATATTTGTTTATCTGCACTGCATAGCACTGGTGTAGGGGATGCAAATAGATGGTTATTCTACCATCGTATTTCTACACATAGTGAGATCATTATGAACAGGTACATGGTCCTATCACAAGCGAGGTGGGAGTTTTCAGAACCAGCCTATCAGAATGGAGTACCTGAGTGGAGTCCCAGAGTGACGGCGTATCGAGGCAGATTGGAAAGTGACATTCAAGTCAAGTCAAGTCAAGTCAAGAGTTTTATTTGTCACGGCATACAAGTATACAATGAAATGCGGGTGGTCGGTCTTGCCCGCAATGATGTGCAATACAGTAGTAACAACATATAATAGAATCCAATAAAACAACATTGTGCAATAAACAGTAACATAGTAGGGCATATCGGTATTTGTACATAAGTTATTTACAGAGCATGGAGGACATGCTAGGTCCTGTGGTAGTGCATACACTGTTAGCTACGTACAGTATGAGTCACTGTGTCTTTCTGTACATTGCTATTTTATACAGTCTCAGGTTATACTATACTATTTTTAAAGTGACCTTTCCTTAGTGGCCATAAGTGTGGGCGTGTGCAGCATGAGTGTGTGCTTGCTCATGTTAAAGTGGCTGCTAGTGTGTGAGCGTGTACAGTGTGTGTATCGTGTGTGTGCTCATGTGTGCTTGAGTGTGGAGAGTTCAGTGTTCAAGGCTCTGATGGCCTGGGGGAAGAAGCTGAGCCGAAGCCTCTCTGTCCTAGTAGCTGGGGTTCGCAGGCGTCTGCCTGACCTCAGCAGCATGAACAGGCTGTTGTTGGGGTGGTGTGGGTCTTTCATTATTCTGCAGGCTCTGGATTTGCACCTCTTGTTGTATAGAACCTGCAGGGGTAGTAGTGCAATACCCGTGGCGGCGTGGTATGCTCGGCTGAGCGCACCACTCTCTGTAGGGCCTTCTTGTCCTGTGCCGTGCTGTTTCCATACCAGGCAGTGATGTTTCCAGTCAAGATGCTCTCTACAGCTCTGGAGTAGAAGGACTGGAGTATCTTCCCAGATACTCTGAACTTCCTTAACTGTCTCAGGTGGTAGAGGCGCTGCTTCGCCTTTTTTACGACTGTGTCTATGTGTGTTGACCATGTCAGATCCTCTGAGATGTGGACCCCCAGGTACTTAAAGCTGCTCACCCTGTCCACGGTAGCCCCGTTTATCCTCAGTGGTGTGTGTGTCTCCTGCTGTCCTCTCCTATAATCCACGATCAGCTCCTTGGTTTTACCAATGTTCAGGAGCAGGCTGTTGTCCTGGCACCAGCGTTCCAGTACCTCAACCTCCTCCCGGTAGGCCTTGTTGTCGTTGTCCGAGATCAGCCCCACCACCACTGTGTCGTCCGCAAACTTCACTATGGAGTTGGAGCTGAACTTGGCCACACAGTCGTGTGTGTATAGTGAGTACAGCAGGGGGCTCAGAACACAGCCCTGGGGGGACCCGATGCTCAGGGTGATGGTGTTGGAGGTCTGACCCCCCACCCTGACCGCCTGGGGCCTTCCGCTCAGAAAGTCCAGTATCCAGGCGCTCAGAGCGGAGCTCAGACCCAGCTCGATCAGCTTGTCCACCAGTCTGGTGGGGACTATGGTGTTGAACACTGAGCTATAGTCAATGAACAACAGTCTCACATAGCCCCCCTTCTGGCGGTCAAGGTGAGAGAGGGTGCTGTGCAGTACCTGGGAGACCGCATCGTCAGTGGACCTGTTTGGCGTTGTGACGTTGACCATGATAGAGGCATGGAAAGACTGTCTCTTCATGAAGAGTACCAGAAATTGACTAAGCTAAAACAAACTCTGAAAAGAGGTAATGGACATCAGAACGGACAGTTCAATAACAGTGTGTGATCACATTGTTATCGTAACGTGAGTTTTAAGCGACAAATATCCTTGTGACTGTGTGAATATCATGCTAACCGCAGTAATGGCGGCGATCGTTTCCGGAAAATAACATCGAATGAGGGCGAAAGAGGCTTAGTCAGTGTGTGTAGTGTAGTGTAGTGTTTAACGTAAAATGAAGCTTCGCACCTTGAACGGCACGCGCGGTAAATACCAGTGAGTGCGTTACTGCGGTCGTGTATGTTGACGTTCATATCGTATCGAGTACAGAAGATGAAAGACAACCTCAGAAAAGACTGAATTGTGCATTCGTTTTGGATTGAAGAAGAAGTTGTTGCCTGCTGTCCGGACAGTCGCAGGATTTGAGGAAGACAGGCTGTGTCTACCAACAGCCTAACATGCACACACACACACTAACACACACACAAACAGACTGGAACACACGCACACACAAACAGACTGGAATACATGCACACACAAACAGACTGGAATACACGCACACACAAACAGATTGGAACATACACACATGCTCAGTGACTGAAGCAGTTACGCGCATCATTTAGAACTTTAGAAAAATAACGTTTCCCTGCCATCAGAAGACATCTTCCAGTGACTCACCACATCTCGTAGGCAGTCTACAGGAGTGGTAATTGTATCAAACCCTTGTCAGTTGTAACCGACTGAGGTAATGTGTTTAAGTGATAGTTAATTGTATCAAACCCATGCCAGTTGTATAAGACTGAAGTAATGCTTTAACCCTTAGTGGGTGGGTGACTGATATCACGTTTATATCCAGAGTGAATACTCCCTCTGTGAAGTTTATAAGAGAGCTTTTGTTGTGAGGTAATTACAACTGTCATAAGTGAACCGTCATAATTTTATGCAACTGTTACAGGTGAACTGCCATAACATTGGGATATATTGAAGTTATTGAGTTACACTGTGAATCGATTTTTGAAGTAGAAATAACTATCCATATTGGGTATTGATTATATGGAGAACTGAGAAGGATGTTGCTGCTGTACAAGTGAATTGTTGTTGTGTTTTTCTGAATAGTTTCCCTTTTCAAGGAATAGGTCCTAAAGAAAGAGGACTAAGATAAAGAGAATATTTCTCTTCATGGAAAATAAAGATTCCATATTCATTTTCATCAAATTAAAATAACTTCTCAGGTGTTTGATTGAGTACTGGTTTACTTTGGAGTAGGGGCGTCTCATCTATTCTGTTAGAGCTGGGGAGGGAGGGTTTATGCTTCATATCGTACTGTTGAGAGTTGAGCATAATTGTACACTTCAGGTTGCCACTGTGTCAGTTAAATCCTGAAGCCCACCTCGTCACATCTATTGACTCCTATAACTGTAGAGTACAGGATAGTTACAAACATACTTACACACGTAGGTACTGAGGCTAATTGCATTGGGGACGGGGACTCAGATCCTTTTGTTGTCTCAATCGTCCAAGGTAAGAGAACACCATATTAACCCCTACAGGGCAGACATACTTACCCCCTGCTACACTGGCTTGCCTTCAAACAGCTCAGAAACAGCTGTACCCCAGCTATGAGAAAGGCAACATCACATTACCAATTAGATTTATTACAAGTTCCTACACAAACCCGGCTCAGTTTTGGAAGGCAGTTAACTTCCAATTCACTACCTGCTTGTGTTGACGATTGTGTTATTTTTGTTATGGTTTGTAACCGACCCCAATCGCACAACACAAGACAGGTATGAGAGTAAGCCAAGAACTGGGCATTTATTGAATACAACAGAAAAGCGGCACTGTCCCTTTAAGGGAGAACACAAAATACTGGAAAACAAGAACTTGGGAAAAATAGGCACTGTGCCTTTAAGGGGGAACACAAAACACTGGAAAACAAGAACTAGGGAAAAAAGGCAATGTGCCTTTAAGAGGCGAGCTGGCTAAGGGGAAGGCTAAGGGAAAGGCTAAAGGACAGGGCCAGGGCAAGGGACAGGGCAGGAACAGGGGCACTGGAGAGGGGAACAGGAACAGAGGCCCGCGGGGGCGGGCTGGAGACAGGGACAGAGAAAACAGGGTTAAGGCCTTGGACAGGGCGAGGGACAGGGGCACTGGAGAGGGGAACCGGGAACAGAGGCCCGCGGGGGCGGGCTGGAGACAGGGACAGAGAAAACAGGGTTAAGGCCTTGGACAGGGCGAGGGACAGGGGCACTGGAGAGGGGAACCGGGAAGGGGCTAGCAGAGGGAAAGGGTAGCTGCCAGGGCACTGATAGCTACAGGGCCTATGCTAGCTGTACTGCTACATTAACATAGAGGCTGCGCTAGCTGCCGGAGCTAGGCTAGCAGACAGGGCTAGAACAGGGGCACTGGAGAGGGGAACAGGGAAGGGGCTAGCAGAGGGAAAGGGTAGCTGCCAGGGCACTGATAGCTACAGGGCCTATGCTAGCTGTACTGCTACATTAACATAGAGGCTGCGCTAGCTGCCGGAGCTAGGCTAGCAGACAGGGCTGGAACAGGGGCACTGGAGAGGGGAACAGGGAAGGGGCTAGCAGAGGGAAAGGGTAGCTGCCAGGGCACTGATAGCTACAGGGCCTATGCTAGCTGTACTGCTACATTAACATAGAGGCTGCGCTAGCTGCCGGAGCTAGGCTGGCAGACAGGCAGGGCTGGACCAGCATGAGAGAACAAGCTAGCTGGAAGGACAGTCCTAGCTGTGGGAAACTGACCTTGCTAGCTGAAGGGGCAGTCCTAGCAGTGGGGAAAACTGACCTTGCTAGCTGAAGGGGCAGTCCTAGCAGTGGGAGAAAACTGACCTTGCTAGCTGAAGGGGCAGTCCTAGCAGTGGGAGAAAACTGACCTTGCTAGCTGAAGGGGCAGTCCTAGCAGTGGGGAAACTGACCTTGCTAGCTGAAGGGGCAGTCCTAGCAGTGGGAGAAAACTGACTTTGCTAGCTGAAGGGGCAGTCCTAGCAGTGGGAGAAAACAGACCTTGCTAGCTGAAGGGGCAGTCCTAGCAGTGGGGAAACTGACCTTGCTAGCTGAAGGGGCAGTCCTAGCAGTGGGGAAAACTGACCTTGCTAGCTGAAGGGGCAGTCCTAGCAGTGGGAGAAAACTGACCTTGCTAGCTGAAGGGGCAGTCCTAGCAGTGGGAGAAAACTGACCTTGCTAGCTGAAGGGGCAGTCCTAGCAGTGGGGAAACTGACCTTGCTAGCTGAAGGGGCAGTCCTAGCAGTGGGGAAAACTGACCTTGCTAGCTGAAGGGGCAGTCCTAGCAGACGGGGCTAAGCTAGCAGACTGGGGCCATGCTGTTAGTAGAGGCCTAGCAAGCTGCAGGGGAGCTAATGAGGCTAACAAGGAAGCTACAGGGGAGTCAACAGGCTAACAGGGGAGCTAACAGGGAAGCTAACAGGGGAGTCAACAGGGGAACTAACAAGGCTAACAGGGGAGCTAACAGGGGAGACTAAACAGGCTAACAGGGGAGCTAACAGGGAAGCTAACAGGGGAGCTAACAAAGAAGCCAACAGGGGAGACTAGGGCCAGAGCTGCTTACAGGGATGGAGTAGGAGGGCGCAGGCTAGACGTCTGGAGTGGAGCGCGTCGGCTTGGAGAACGCGCCGGTTCGGAGAGCGCGCCGGCTCGGAGAGACACATCCTCCCGTAGAGAATTAGAGAGCGATGCGCGTCTGGAGTGGAGCGCGTCTGCTGAAGGAGCGCATCAGCGCGGAGTCTGGAGTGGTGCGCGTCTGCTTGGAAAACGCGCCGGTTCGGAGAGCGCATCTGGCGCGGGGTCTGGAGTGGTGCGCGTCTGCTTGGAGAACGCGCCGGTTCGGAGAGCGCATCTGGCGCGGGGTCTGGAGTGGTGCGCGTCTGCTTGGAGAACGCGCCGGTTCGGAGAGCGCATCTGGCGCGGGGTCTGGAGTGGTGCGCGTCTGCTTGGAGAACGCGCCGGTTCGGAGAGCGCATCTGGCGCGGGGTCTGGAGTGGTGCGCGTCTGCTTGGAGAACGCGCCGGTTCGGAGAGCGCATCTGGCGCGGGGTCTGGAGTGGTGCGCGTCTGCTTGGAGAACGCGCCGGTTCGGAGAGCGCATCTGGCGCGGGGTCTGGAGTGGAACACTGGAATACCTCCCGTAGAGAATTAGAGAGCGCAGTACTGTGTCCCACTCCAGGCAAACGGCGACAGGTGGCGAAGGCTTGCACCTCGTCTCACGCCGGAGATGAAACAGCATACAGACAGATAGGGAATCTCCCGTAGGAGCTTACAGATAGAGAATCTCCCGTAGGAGTTTGCAGAACGACCCGACGAGGACTGGGGGGGAGATCGAGCTATTTAAAGCCCACTGGGGCGCTAATTAGAACACACATCAGGTGCGAGATAGTAATTGATACTTGACTAGAAGTGTGTGTTCGGCACGGACCAATCAAACACATAATGACAGGTAGTCCAAGGGTGTGGGCTGCTGAAGAGCAGACGAGAGTAAACGAACGCGAGGGTGGGGGCTGGAGAGGTGAGGAGAACAGGGAATCAAAGGTCCAGGGAACAGGAATTAAAGGTCCAGGGAAGAGGCGAACCTCACAATTTTTAGCCAGAAGGAATTAGTCTTGCATTTAATAAGCACTTTGCAGTGGCTGGGAACATTATTAAGTATTAGACACTCTCCAATCCATAGATCCCAGGACCTCTACTGGTGAGGATTATTTGGACTTGTTCTTCTAAAACTGTTGGTAATTACAGATCAATCAACGCATATTTCTATCTCAATGGGAAGATTTGCTAGTGTGTGGAAATCAGCCCCTGTGATCCCATTGCAATAAAGGTGGTGTTAGAGATTATTTCAATAATTACCATCCTATTTCCAAGTGACCCTGCTTAGTGAAAATCTTGGAGTCTTTAGTGAATAATCAACTTAAGTCCTTTCTTTCAAATCACTCTGTACTAAACCCACACCAATCTGGATTTAGAGCCAACCATAGCACATTATCAGCCATCTCATTAGTTACTAATGACATAATATCGGCTTTAAACACTGTGTTACCCTCTTTATTGATCTGTCAAAAGCTTTTGATACAGTTGATCACCATCTACTCTTAAAAAGATTAGCTACTATTGGTTTGAATTGAAAAGCATGTGATTGGTTCCAAGATTATCTGTCGGGTAGACGTCAGTGTGTAAAGTCGGGTTATGCACAATAGGATTTTTTATTAATTACTAAAGGTGTGCCACAGGGTTCAATTCTAGGTCCTGTCCTCTACACTATTTGTATGCAAATTATACTGTTGTGTATTGGATTGCTGAATGGTACAGTTGGCCATTGAGAACTTACTGTACAACTTTCCTTTATTTCCCTCCAGGAAGCTCTTATTGAACTTGAATAGGTTATTATTATCCCTCTAAAGCACACATGACAATAGACATGTTTTGCAAAACATTAAATATCTTTAATTGGAACCGTTTGTGATAAAGACTCACTTTAAATTGTATCTGAATCGGGAGATTCTCTTCTCTCTGTCGAAATTGTGTATCCGTTGCTCACAGGCTGACTGGCTGTGTGTGGAAGTAAGGCATATAATCTTGAAATATCTAGATTGGTTGTTTTCTCTTCCGAATGCATCTGCATGTAATCTGCTGTATCTATCTATCTATCTATCTATCTATCTATCTATCTATCTATCTATCTATCTATCTATCTATCTATCTATCTATCTATCTATCTATCTATCTATCTATCTATCTATCTATCTATCTATCTATCTATCTATCAGCCTCTCCCTGAACGTCAGCAAAACAAAGGAGATGATTGTGGACTTCAGGAGGTCGGGGGTCAAGGACTACAGCCCCCTCAGCATCGACGGGGCACCGGTTGAGAGAGTCAACAGCTTTAAGTACCTCGGAGCCTACATATCCGAGGACTTGACATGGACCACACACATTGACAGTGTTGTGAAGAAGGCACGACAACGCCTCTACTTCCTCAGGCGCCTAAGGAAGTTCCAAGTCAGTCAGAAGATCCTTAAGAACTTCTACTCATGTACAATAGAGAGCATCCTGACTGGCAACATCACCTCCTGGTTTGGGAATAGCACTGCACAAGACCGAAGCAGACTACAAAGAGTGACACGTTCAGCCGAACGCACAATTGGAGGGGGGCTCCCCACCCTCCAGAACATTTACAACAAGCGGTGCAGGGGCAAGGCTAAGAGAATCATTAAAGACTCCAGTCACCCGAACAACTGCCTCTTTGAACTGCTGCGGTCAGGCAAGCGATACCGGAGTCTCAAGGCGAGCACAGAAAGACTCAGAAGAAGCTTCTATCCCCAGGCCATCAGGCTGCTCAACGAACAATGAACACTACACAACAACAACCATCAAACGCACATAGCACACACATCCACACGCACACACTCACTTTAAACAAACACACTGTAGCACCCACTCCACACACCTTATAGCACACACTCACTTTAAACAAACACACTGTAGCACCCACTCCCCACACTTTATATTTATTGATGAAGGATTTCACTACAACTTGTACACCTTACTGTAAATTGTACCTAAATTGTACCTCATCCCATTTCTGCTTTGCACTATATAGTATTGTACATTAGTACACTGCATAGTATTGTATATTATATGGTAACTCAGTTACGTCTATTCTGCATCGAACATTGTACATATGTCTATACTGAACACTGTGACCTCATTTTCTACTTCTAATTTACATGCTATACTATGTTATTTGATACTATCTTGTCTAGCACAGTCTCTGGAGCGTAACAGTAAGAAGCATTTTGTATGAAAGTATTCTGTACTTCTGTATGACAACTATTAAAGAAACTTGAAACTATCTATCTATCTATCTATCTATCTATCTATCTATCTATCTATCTATCTATCTATCTATCTATCTATCTATCTATCTATCTATCTATCTATCTATCTATCTATCTATCTATCTATCTATCTAAACAATGTGGCCTGTTGGGATGTTAGATCCTAATGTGAAAAACTGTGATTTTATATGTCTGCACTTTAACCGCTTCCACCCGGAGCCTATTTTCTGAAAATCTGCCCAAAATACATACCTAAGTAAATGGAATATTGCTCCACTTCTACAAGGACCATTTGCATATTCTTGGTATCTAGGGACATCTATGGACCTCTGTGAATGTATTCCCTGTGTCAGAAATATTGTGTCTATTACTAGGCTTGCTTAAATTGTGATGAAACAAAGGAGAATATGAATTATGATTTTTCTTTGCATCTTTAACAGTGAATAACACCATGCTAATAATGACCAGACAAGAAGAACTGCCACTGATCTCGTTCAGTACCTTCTTGAGATCACGTGTACAACAAATCTAAGGAAATTAATAAAGGGAAGATGATTAAACAGAAGGTTCTGTAGATACAGTACTGAATTCTCCCATCCGGACCAATGCAATTTGAAATATTATTATAGAATATAGAATAGCAGGCTTATAAATTACCTTATTATAGCCAATTCGCACATTTATATATATACATATATTATCTTTCAAGTGGCAGAGTTCAATTTGGATTTAGTATCACCAGGCATGCATAAGAACAGATAATGAAATCTACTGTACTTTTTTTATTTTGATCAGGGTGAAACCTTTTTGAAACTAATTTCAAATCTAATTGTTGCTGCATGCTAAAAATAGGGAAGAGAAACTAACTGTGCTTCAAAATAATGCAATAACGTTAAGTGTTGTGGTTTATTATCCCGAATAATAAGAGATATAAAAAAAAATCATACAGAGGTATGACGCTTGAAACCCCATAGAGGCTTTCATGGAGTGTAGTTCTGAAAAATTCTAACGCAGATCGACAGCTAGCTATGTCCTTCACAAAATGGCCGCCAAAAAACTACAATTCCCATGGTTAAAAGTTTTCCAAAATGGTCGCCTCTCGCGAAATAACCCTGACCAAAACTAAATGAAAATCTATCTAATAACACTTTAACCTATTCCTAAACTAACGTATTGATGATAATATACATTATAAATGCTGTTGTGACATGGTTATGATGTTTATACTTGAATGCGTTTGGGAAAAAAACGATACTTTTGTCAAACAATCGGCCCTGTTTCATGTACGTGGTTCAACTAAGTCGATCAACATGTCCATTATCCAGCTTCAGTTAACCCGATGTTCAAAGCCGGGATTTTCCTGTTTCACAAAGGAGGATTCAGTCTCGTTAACTCAAGCCAGACTTGAGAGTCAGGCTCAAGTCAGGCTAGATGCGCGCTCCCGTTTTAGGTGGAAAGCCAGCACGTATCGATGGCAGAGACCCTGATTCTCAACGGCATTGATTGATTAATTGATTTAAGACTTTATTGACAGATTGCAATAGGCTCAATCGCCTCGCCGACAAGTTAAATGCGTTATCTATAGGCTAATTCTAAGTCCCTCATTACCGCAATCAATCAGATTATATTTCTTTAAACTTGCCTGCTGGATTGAATAATCAAATGAGATCTTGCTAGCGAAAATAACTAGTTAACTGTTATACAGAATTACGAGACGGCTTTCTTGCCCATTGATTGATGTATAGTCAATGTTTAACTTATCTCCAATGTGGTCCAACGGGTTGTTCTTTTGACTTCCACACGGACGACCCGGGTTCAAGACCGGGGTCCTTCTTTTTGCAATATAGGAATAATTCAATTTGGTGCACGTTGAGAGCTATATAAAGAATGACATCCTCAATGCATGTAGATTTATAATATTTTAACTTAAAACCAGGCTACTTTGGCGTATAATCATTAATATTATATTCAAAAAAATCATATTGGAAACACCGGGATTTGAACCCGGATCGCTAGGTTGGCAGACTTGAGCGCTACCGCTGGGCCACTGTGCCAGATGGGATAGATTCATTGTTTATACATTAATGAACGAGAGACCCGTGTTTAGAATATCCCTTATTTTGAATGAAGTTTTATTTCTTTATCCTCATTCATTCATGTGACGTCAACGGCTCATTCAATTTCTCAAATCCGTCAAACAGCGCATCTCATCAGACATCTTAATCCCAGTTACAATTAAAATAACCACATCATGTGTACGTCGCACGAGCGAGCGCCACCGTCGCCACGGTATATATAACGTGCATTATTTAGGACAAAGTGAATTTAATATCAGCATTTTGGGTCTATTTTACATTTCAAAAGCCCCCTCTGGAAGAATGGAGCACAAAAACGTAATTCAGAATGGTATAATGCAGATCGTAGACTGTGGGAATAGTTTCAGGAAACGGGCTGTCACTTCTTTGCGGGGGCGTGGCGATAGTTCAGGCTAACTTGAACTTGAACTCTGCTTTCGAGCAGGCTCAAACTTTTGGATCTGTTGGCATGGTGATCTGGGAAATCCACGTATATGAAACCGGAAAGTCCGGCTAACCCAGTTATCCAGCTAAAGTTATCCGGCTAACTCAGTTATCCAGGTACATGAAACGGGGCAGGAGAGATTGATTTATGACATGATGTAATTTGCGGTCCACCACAGACCGCACAGGCGGAACTTCGGAAGAGGTTAAGTGCTCATTTTGCCTGTCTTTTTTCTTTGTGAAGCACTTGAGCTGCAGTTTCTGTATAAAAGGTGCTATACAAATAAAGTTTATTATTATTATTATTATTATTATTATTATTATTATTATTATTATTATTATTATTATTATTATTATTATTATTATTATTATTATTATTATTATTATTATTATTATTATTATTATTATTATTATTATTATTATTATTATTATTATTATTATTTTCTACATCTGTCACTGAGCTTTTAGCATATAGCCAATGGAAATTATATAAATGGTCACATGGGCTCGGAGAACCAATGAAAAATTCCTATTTCTCTATACTCCAGGGCACTTGGTGTTAGAATTCTTAACTGATCCCTAGTGACAGAATTCCAATGCAACCGTCTATATGTGTTAACGTTACTGCCTAGAATTCTAAGCAGTAGTATCAACAACATCATCACTGACCCTATTTGAGTGATCTATTTCTAGCCCCAGGCTGAGCTGTCAACAAAGCTATGGAAACCCCCTAAAGGCAGAGAGATGTGGAACTCCTGAAGATACTGCGGTCACCAGCTCTGGAAAGATAAGCAGACCTTGGCCTATGTGAGATGAATGGAGTGCAGTAAAAGTAGGATGCTTTGATTTGATTTTGATTGAGAAATAGATTTGCCATGTTTAGGGTCTTAGAAACATATTGCCATTTTAAACTCAGAATATCATTCAGCGGATCTTTTTTCTTTTTTTTAAATTATCTTTTTCCTCCTTTTTTCCGTTTTTCTCCCATCCCAATGTTAGTCGTTATGCCAATTCCCAATCCCCTTCCTGGTCGTTGCGCACTCTACCCCCATACCGTCGGCCCGGGATGGCGGAGACTATCACATGCTTCCTCCGACACATGTGTACCCAGCCCACCGCTTCTTTCACCTGGCAGCGCGGACTCTCACTGGGAGAGTGTAACGTGTGGAAGGTCACACTACCTCTCCTAGATCCTTCCCTTGCTGTGCAGGCGCCCCGACCGAACTGTATGAGTCGGTGTTTACAACGACCAGGACCCACCCTTGCCGAGTTTTCCCACCCGCTAACACCGCCAATTGTGTTAGTATGGACGGTCGGCCAACCCGGAAGCACCACAGCAGGATTCGATCCCGCTGTCTCTGTGGTGGTAGACAACCGCTTAGTCCGCTGCGCTACCCGGCCGCCCCAGCGGATCTTTTTTAACACTTTGATCGCCGGGGTTAAATTCATAATTTACCATCCCTCGCCAGCCCTATTTAACATGGAGAAGTTCCCCTTCTTTGCAGGGCTATAACTTTTTAAATTGTATTGCTAAATTGACATTACTATGGCCCATTCAATGTCCTATATCTATTGTTCAGGGTGTAGCAACGTTATACTTTTTCATTCACATATTCATACTAAAATACGGTCTAAAGTATAAGTATGTTTTTATCGTTTTCTGCAGCTTTCTCCAGAACTTGATTTATAGCCCTAAATGCATTATATTGATGATCAAATACAGTTTGGTAGGAATCTGTGCGAGATAAAAAATTTCAACTGGACGTGCTTCTAGGAGTTACTACGTATGATCTGATGATGACCGGATGGGGGGGGGGTCGTTTATAATTCCGTGGGCAACGTTATATCATTCATCTAGTGTGGGTGATATGATCATTAGAGCAGTTAGTATTGAAGACATTAAAAAATAACGCTGACACTCACCGTAGCTTCCTCTCGCCGTTGGGAGATGAGCGTGGAACAGAAATGTTTCCATTATGGGATGTTGAAATATCCGATCCATTTCCAGGTTGTATAATAGTATATACGTCCAAATCATCTTGTTTATCGAGTTATTGGTAACCGATCGGCATCCATTGTGTCAAGATGGAGTCCTGCTAATGATAGCGAGTGCCCGGACGAAATATGGGTGAGCACCACTTCATCCGCATCACTTCCTGTTTGGGCGAGCGGCCGATCGGCCACCAGATGGCGCTCTTGAACCGTTGGAGAATTGAGAGGGGCTCACCAGTACATATAATGTCTCCGGGGGAGAAATATGATTTGGATCACAGATTTTTTAAATATTGATATCAAAGACGCTGTCCAGCGTCTTCGGCAGAATAAGCATGGCGGGGAAAGACACTGAACAGCGTCTTCGGCGATTAAAGGGTTAAAAGGGTTCATTGTTATGTTTTAGGTGCATACTGGTGATGACGTATTCACCTTTCCTTTGACGATTTACTAACAACGAGGGTAAACTAGGCTAACGATTTGGTTAGTTTTTACATCAAATTGAGAAAATATTTTTTCACAATATTGAAATTGACATTCCTGATATTTAAGTAGTTGATTGCTATTTGCACAAGTCAGTTTCGCTAATGATGTTAATGAGTGCGATCAGTGACGACATCGCCTCCTATTCATTTTTCCACCTGTATTACCTTAGTCTTAATATATTCCAGCCTCTTTGCTAAAGACTCAATCCCCAATGTGAATCTAAACAAAGGGGTGTCCCTCTACTGGAGATTGAAACATTTTATATAAAACATAAAATATAAAATAAGATAAGACAAGAGACAAAAACACAGGGTAAACATGAGACGTCAAAAATCATGGAACGGGTGGAGACACGAAAAAACACAACAGGAGTAAGGTTAACATGATGACGAAAAAAGCATAATGGTAATCTCAAGATACTTGCCAGGCCGTCAATAAACAAAGATCTGACGCTGATGCATGGAGATCCTGGTCTTCTTGTAGATGGTGTGTTGATTAGACTGCAGGTGCGGAGTCTCCATCCATCAGCGTGAGGATTATCAGCTGCGCCGAAGTGCAGGGAGTGATTGGGACACACACAGGGTTAGAGACAGACACGGGGGTTGTGTGAGGGAGACAGAGAGGCTTGTGCAGGTGAAACCGTAACATAAACAGTATAAACAAAGGTGCAGATGAGTGTCTGTATGCTCTATTGGTTATAATATTTTACAATAAAATAAATATAGGTAATACAAATGATTTATTAATGCTTTTAATATAAATTTGTCACGAACATGGTTGTGAATTATTGTGTTTTGAAGCTTTGAATGGTTTGTTTATAACTTCAAATAATCAAGTGGTCTCATGAGTGTGGAGGGACACGTTACTACAAACAAGTATAGTCTCATACAGTCATGTTGGCTCCAACATATTTCTCATGCCATCAACTTCTCCGGTCCAGCTCCTATAGATGGGTTTCTCGTCCACGTCAGACTCAGTGTGCACACGCTTCAAGGAGGCAAAAAGGAATGTAATCCTGGTCCGAACAACGGGGCAGACTACAATATATTAGCGATCTAAACAATCAATCCATGCCAAAGATAGTTAAGTTAAACATTTTTATAAACTAACCTTACTGTCTTTTATTATTATGTACCTTACACCACTATGTACTATGTTACTATGCGTATATAGTAATACCATCATGGTAATATGTCTATACTACTATGTACTATGCTATTATGTCTATACTACTACCTACTATGCTACTATGTCTATACTAATATCTACTAGTATCTACTATGCTACTATACCTTTACTACTACATACAATGCTACTATGTCTATAATACTATCTATCTACTATGTACTATGCTACTATACCCATACTACTACCTCTACCTACTATGCTAATATGTCTATACTACTATGCACTCAGAGTGTTAACACTCAAGTTTGGCACTCTTTGACGAACAATATTACTTACCCTTAGTTGCCAGAGGTGTACCCCATCTGCTGACTTGTTGTTCACAATTTGTAAGTCTCTTTGGATAAAAGCATCAGCTAAATGACTAAATGTTCTTATGTACAGTACCCCAGTTGCTATTACATGTCCATATTTGTGTTTCATTACACGTACATGTACAGTACATACTTACCAACTGTTTCGCCTGTTTTATAGCAACACTACTATCACCAACATCTAAGAAGGGAGATCCCCCCTTGAACGGCCCTGCTAAGGTTTCTCCCCTCCACATTGCCTATGGTGCTTTTTTCCTATTGCTAGGTTTTTAGTGAGTTTTTCCTTACCTTCGCGTGGGGTATGTCTGGAAGTGTTGCATTTATTTATTTTGGATTTCATGGTGTTTTTTGTTTTGTTCTTGATTTATTGTGATGTTTCTTCTTGGGGGGACATTAACGTGTGTTGTCGGGCCTTACAAATACATTTGATTTGATGTGATTTAAATGTGAATGTAAAAGGTGAAAGACACACTCACAGCCTTGCTGATTTGGCAAAATGACAACCAGTCGTTTTAGTTGGAAACAACTTTTAGTCAGGGGAGTGCCATGGTTTCTCCATAGAGCCCCGTTGTACTTTTTTAGCGCAGCAGCTCGTGCAGGTAGGAGGCAACTCAGTCACAGGATTCAGTGGGTATTGCTGATTGGCTCGAACACGGTTTGTTTATAAACAAGAAGCCCGTCTGTAGGGAAACCAAGACAACGTCACGTCTTTTTCAGCTCCAGGCAGAACTGTGGCTTCTGCTTACATTACCCAGAGAAACAGCCAGACCTGTGTTCTGAGTTATGATGAATAAAAAAATTATTTCTTCCCATCTACAAGTCAGACTCTGTTACAGTGTATGAGAATATGTCCCTTTACTCCACATCGCTCCACAGTGGTGGAATGAACTCCCCACCACAGTCATGTCAACCAAACCCTGCCCTGCCCCAGCACTCAAGTTCTACACTGTTTTGACGAATCACTTACCCTTAGCTGCCAGAGATGTAGCCTTCCTGCTGACATGAGAGAGCATTATTACACATGTTTTACTTACATTGCACAGGCTTCCTGCATCCTTTAGAAATTATTTTAGAGTTATTTTTCTTCTATACAAATCCATAAATGGTTTAGCACCTTCATACATTACTGACTTCCTGTCATTTTATGTGCCAACTCAAGCTTTTAGATCGACCACAGCCGACCCATTGTAAAAAAAAAAATGGGAAAAAAACGGTGAGAGTGCTTTCAGCTACTACGCCCCAAAACTTTGCAACAACTAACTTTTTTTCATTTGATCTATTATTTTTGAATGTCTTATCTTACTGTTATTTAATTTTCTTTTTTATAGTTTACTGTCTAATTTTGCTATTATTATTATTATTTATTTATTTGTATTATCCTTTGTTTCGTTTTTTGTGTAAAGCACTTTGATCTGCAATCTGTATGAATGGTGCTACATCAATAAAGTTATTATTGTTGTAAAGAACTTGTAAGTCGCTTTGGATACAGTTAAAGTGTCAGCTAAATTACTAAATGTAAATATAAATGTACTCGATACGGTCAATATGACACAGGCACAGCTGCATTGATTACTCATGGCACATGGCAGTGCTTTTGCTTTTCAAAACACATGGTGATACAAGATACAAGTGCTTGGGACTTCTATTTTGAAGAGCAGGAGCACTATCACATACCAGAAATAATCAACACACCTCTATAGCATTGACAAGGAGCTGTAGTCTTCTACAGCCTTACTTAATATAGTATCACAGTGTCTGATTGCTGTATAACTTCATTGTACTGCTATGTAACTTCATTTGACTGCTATGTAACTTCATTGTACTGCTATATAACTTAATTGTACTGCTATATAACTCCATTGTACTGCTATATAACTCCATTGTACTGCTATGTAAATTCATTTGACTGCTATGTAACTTCATTGTACTGCTATATAACTTAAGTGTACTGCTATATAACTCCATTGTACTGCTATATAACTCCATTGTACTGCTATATAACTCAATTGTACTGCTATATATAACTTCATTGTACTGCTATATAACTCCATTGTACTGCTATATAACTCCATTGTACTGCTATATAACTCCATTGTACTGCTATATATAACTTCATTGTACTGCTATATAACTCCATTGTACTGCTATATAACTCCATTGTACTGCTATATATAACTCCATTGTACTGCTATATAACTCCATTGTACTGTTATATAACTCCATTGTACTGCTATATAACTCCATTGTACTGCTATATATAACTTCATTGTACTGCTATATATAACTTCATTGTACTGCTATTGCTATATAACTTACAGTAATTGTACTGCTATATAACTCCATTGTACTCTTGTCTTTATTTGACCACACACTAATCACTTCCCTTTACAGCCAAACCACACTGTTAAAACCGATGTACGCAGTACTACATCTATTGAAAGTGATACAGTCTACTTAATGTTGGTCACTGTCAGGCTGTTCCTGTGAAATGCATGTGAGTTGTTCTGTGATTATTGTGTCATATGGGTTTGCACTATTATTATCAAAACATTCCTCTCAATTAATTGTATTTGTGTGAAGATACAGTCAATTTGTTTTTCTGCTGTCAGATAATAATTGTTTTATTGAAATGGGTCAATAATATAATCATATTTTTGCCATGGTTGAAATGTCTAATAGATGGATCTAATTCTGTCTAGATGCCCATCTCATGGCTAAAATCAGGTCACATTTGGTTTGATTAAATATAATTTAAAACGTATATATATAAATATTTAAACATAATGCTGTTGAAATTACGTTGAAACAATGGCTAGGTGTCCTAGACTAAATGTTCCCTTTTATACCAAATCTAGCCCTATTTATCTTATCTTATTATCTTAGACGGCTATGTAAATGGTAAATTAACTGTGTTTATATAACGCCTTTATCCAAAGCGCTTTGCAACTTATGCCTTACATTCACACACACATTCACACACCAATGGCGGAGGCAACCATGAAGGTGCCAACCTGCTCATCGGGAGCAACACGGGGTTAAGTGTCTTGCTCAGGGACATTTCAAGACGCTGCCGGAATGCCTGTTCTCCCTCCCGCGCCACTGAAGTCTTTTTGCTCAGTGGAGTTGTCACCAATACCGCAGATGTCACCAAAACAAAGAAAAACGAGGATCTTGCGGATTACACCACTTTACGTAGGTCACAGTAGGAGTGAGTTTACACCAAGGAGCTGCCGTTTCAACCTCGTTAACACATGCAATGTTCACAGAACGCACTCCCCAGGAGAGAGAGAGGTACTTAAGGAAGACTAACACAGTGCCGCTAAGGAGTTCATGACTCAATGATCATGTTTCAGTGGAGTGCTTCCATTTCTTTCAGCAGATTGTAGCACGAACACAGTGATTTATGGTCATTTTAGAGGGGAGCTAATGCAATTTCTCAGCACTCTGTAAATATGTAGCACAGAGAAAGTGTCTGTCTTTCCCCCAAGTGAGCTCTCAGGTCGGGCACACACACACACATGCACACGCACGCACGCACGCACACACACACACACACACACACACACACACACACACACACACACACACACACACGCGCACACACACACGCACACGCACACTCACACACGCACACACAAGCATGTACATTTGGTTATGACAGTCTATTGTTCAGAAGCCAGAGAGCTCTTGTGGATATTAATACACTGCCCTCTGTGGTTTTTGATGCACTCGGACACATCAAAACAACCCCAGAAGATTAAGTCAAATGAAAAAGCAAGAGTGATTTTGATTTCATAACAGTCTTCTCCATTACCCAATGTATCCTCTGAGCCTGCTTCAAGTGTGCGTGTGTGTGTGTGTGTGTGTGTGTGTGTGTGTGTGTGTGTGTGTGTGTGTGTGTGTGTGTGTGTGTGTGTGTGTGTGTGTGTGTGTGTGTGTGTGTGTGTGTGTGTGTGTGTGTGTGTGTGTGTGTGTGTGTGTGCGTGAGTGCGTGTGTGCGTGAGTGCGTGTGTGCGTGAGTGCGTGCGTGCATGCTGGGCAAATATGCTGAGATTGAGTGCTATTGGACTGTTGCTTTGAGAGTTTCATCCTGGCGAGTTGGCTGTGCTTCTGTATATCTGGCAACGTACGGGCCGCCCTGGGATAGAAAGGATCAACTAAAAGCAGGAATTAACACTGGCTACTGCATATCAGTTCTGTGTCTTCTGATGCGATAGGTTAATGTCGACCTTTGAGTGTTTACTTTAGGAGATAATGAACCATTTGAGGATTGTGTAAAAGCAGGGTTTAACACAGGCGGATGTTCTGAAGCTCAACTAATCAAGAACAGGACAGCTCAGAATCCTGTCCCGCCGCCACATCTGCGATAAAACTGCAGGAACTGGCTAAAACTCAGGAGCTGCAGCCTTTAGAGTAATGCAGTAATGCTTTTAAGGACAGTTTGAACCTTTGTCCAAAATCTTTGATGTTTTTTTGCTAACTGTCCCAATAAATCAATGGGTTGTAATCGGATAACATATCCATTTATTTGTATATAAAATGTGATCTAGAGCTACATGTAGGCTGTGTTCACTGTGCTGCTGCTGTGATGATGTTGCTTGCTTGTATTTAATTACAGTCATCGGGGTGCGTATTCACCTTGATAGCTATACCAGACAGATGCAAGCCCTGGACGTGAAAGGCCAACATTATGTGAAATGTGCTTCACCGTCTTATACAGAGGCAGACAAGAAGATACTGTCTCATACAGAGGCTGACAAGAAGATACCGTCTTATAGAGAGGCAGGCAAGAAGATACCGTCTTATAGAGAGGCTGACAAGAAGATACCGTCTTATACAGAGGCAGACAAGAAGATACCGTCTTATAGAGAGGCAGGCAAGAAGATACTGTCTTTTTTTTTTTATCCACTTTTTCTCCCATTTTCTATATTTTCTCCCATCCCAATTTCGTATCATCCAATTCAACCCTCCCCTGTCACGAACGCTGTTTCTTGCCTCCCACAAGCCGGCTGCAATGTGGACTAAGTCATACATAGCACAAGTCCCCTCCGGTACTTGAGGTAACAGCAGTCGCATCTTTTCACCTGCGCAGCTCGATCTCTCAGTGGCGAGGAGTAACGCGTGGGAGGCTCACGCTGCCCCCGACACTTCCTGATTCTACTGCGCAGGCGCACCAACCGACCTGTAGGAGTCGCTGTCCACAACGCCCGATCCCCACCCTTCAGTTTCCCTCCCCGTAATACGGCCAATGTGTATTACTGTGGACGACCAGCC
Source organism: Notolepis coatsorum (assembly GCF_963971535.1). Classification (NCBI taxonomy): domain Eukaryota; kingdom Metazoa; phylum Chordata; class Actinopteri; order Aulopiformes; family Paralepididae; genus Notolepis; species Notolepis coatsorum. Next base: position 76,442,992 of record NC_140180.1, on the reverse strand, counting down.
AAACTGAAAGCAAATGTGGAGCGCTGGGCTCGAACAGGCGAGCCCAGCGTCTCCAGATTTCATGGCGAGTGCCTTGCCCACTACGCCACGTAGCTGCCCGCAAGAAGATACTGTCTTATACAGAGGCAGACAAAAAGATACCGTCTTATACAGAGGCAGACAAGAAGATACCATCTTATAGAGAGGCAGACAAGAATATACTGTCTTATACAGAGGCAGACAAGAAGATTGATACTTCCTCTCTGCATGTTCAGTAGAAAGCTATAGCCGGCTGCTAGGCTAAGCTAGGCCGGATAGCTGTCAACTGAATGGACAGAGAGGAAATTCGCATCTATCTTCATGTCTGACTCTGATATGCTGGGAGCAGTGGTGGGAAGCATCACTTTTAAAAGCAGCTCATTCCATTGAAACAAACGTATGTGGAAAAACGTCCATTAAATGCAACTTGGATTCAAACGTAACCTTTATGTTAGCAAAACTAAAAAGCCCTCGACAATGTCTTGCTCCGTCATATTGAATATGAAGGAAAAACAAGCCTTTGCACATCATTGCATTAGCAGTAATGAAATGATATGGCGACCCGTTCAAGCGAAGTATGAAAGTGATAAGACTGATCCCATTAAACTGAGGAACAATTCAATTCAACGAAGCGTGAAATTGAGGATAGACAAAAATTCTATATATTACCAGTGTCAAAAGGGAGACAGGTAAAAGGAACAACTTATTAGAGCTTAATTTACTGGTGACTAGATCGGGACCAACAGTGGTTGCCGGTTCCATTCCGGCTCCTCCCGGACAGCGTGTCGAAGTGTACTTGAGCAAGACACTTGACCTCTAACTGTCATAAGCTGTAAAGCGCTTTGGATAAAAGCTCTATGAATGCAGTCCATTACCCGATGAACTGAAAGGTTCTGTGTTGCGTTGGGCACCCCAAATGTAACCCAAGCAGTCTTTTCATCATTAACACGGTACCATCAACACTGATTGGAAAAAGAAAAAGACTGGAAAAAGAAAAAAGAGCCAATTACATTTAATCATTGTCACAATTTTTTTTTTACTAAAATAAACATCCAATGTTCAAATTTGACACAGTTACAAATTAAATGGAAAACCTGTAGCATGTATAAAAAGTAAATACTAATACAAAAATGATAATAAAAAACTTGGTCTTCGAGCACCCAAGTGGCGACCAATGTAACGCGCTGCGTCGCGAAGTGGCCGACACAGGTTCGATTCCCGGACCCGGCGTCCTTTGCCGAATGTCTTCCCCCCGCTCTGTCTCCCGTTCTTCCTCTCTCTCTACCGGACTGCCCGGTATAACAAACAAATAAAAATCTACCAAAAACATAATTTAAGAAAAACTCTGTCTTCTCCGTTCGAACCGCAAACACCCCAAACTAATCCCCACTTACATCACTGAGTGTGTTATTAGTCTAAAAGCCAACTGATTTCTAGGGCCACTGGCCTGCGGCCCGGCAGACAGTTGATATGTAAACGGAAACAAGGTCCAAACTCCAAATATGCTAACACAGCTGCCCTGGATGGCCATGTTGTGGTGCACCGTGCATCCAAGAACATCCACTAAAGACACGGCTCCTGAATCCAATGTTCCCCCAATTACACCACAGAAGTCATTGATTTAATATGAACAGGGTTTTGTGGAGATAACTGAATTGTCTGCACTGCCCCCCCCCCCCCCCCCCCCCCCCCCCCCCACGACCATGGTGGAATATTTGTTTTCCTGCATCACCATTGCAAGCACAACCATTGCCATTTTTGGGTAATATATCAAACACAGACATGCCTACGATAGTCCCAAGACAATAAGCATGGAAATAACAAACGTAGAAACTCTAAATATGGGGGTTAGGGAACATTAGACGAGATGATCGCCCCTCCGCTATCGCTGTAATCCTTCCATCTGCGCTTCTGTGCTTCATGTGTTTGGATAGCTTCAGGGTGAATACTGGTAGAAAAGTTGCACCACTGTGAATCTCACCGTGGCCCGAATGCCTGCCTGGCATTGTACTAATATACCCTCACACACACAACGCACAAAAAGGCTATCGCGCTCCTCCCGTACGCTCGCCCCATCAGTCATTTAAGTGGACATTTTGGCAACTCAATAATAGTTTCACGCCCATTCACCGGAGATGAATGAGACTGAGCATTTACTTAAAGGTTAATGGAAAATGTCAATTCCGAGGAATATGATTATTATTAAGTCCTTTGAGGTGCGGCTATGTAAGCTATGCAGTGTAAGCTGCACAGTGTGTGTGTGTCTCTGATAATTTTCCGAGTGGAAAGTGGTTTCCAAAGAAATGTGCTTGGACTTGGGCTTGGAGCGGAGCCCCCTCTGGAGCCAACGCACTCTCCCCCTCCTATCTGACACACGCACTCTCCCCCTCTGGAGCCACGCACTCTCCCCCTCCTGTCTGACATTTAGATCCAAATTAATTAAAGCGCCGCGGGTTGTGAGATCAGAGAGAACCGTATCCACGTTGTTGCGGGAGATTCGTTTTAAGCTCGTGGTCGTATGAAGCCCGAAGGGGTCACATATCCGACTCCGATAAAATGTCATAGCTCTCATTTTGGGGGGATTTCCTGTGGGATGATTGTGGCTGCAACTCCTACGGATGGAAAATGGAAAGTGGAAGGCAGAAGCGGAGATAAGGAAGGACCGCAAAGGACGAGTGGACAGGCCAGCCGGGGTCAGCGTCACTGATAGCCACGTGCCAACATTTTACTTGCACAGTTTGTCCACTGGCTTTTTCCACATGCGGCCTGGTGCAGCTGTGCCAAATTTTGCCGCTGCCTCTCTTGAGCAAAGCCAAAATAAACAGCCTCCATGCAGACATCTCAACAGGGAGCGAGTCTCGTACCCCTGATGTCATGAAGATTATAAAACTCTCTGACCGGAATACTGCAATTGTTTTTGGACATGCATTCTGGTGTTGGTGTGCAGCGAGACAGACTCCGTTCGGACACACCATCTGCTCTCGACGTGTGTGTGTGTGTGTGTGTGTGTGTGTGTGTGTGTGTGTGTGTGTGTGTGTGTGTGTGTGTGTGTGTGTGTGTGTGTGTGTGTGTGTGTGTGTGTGTGTGTGTGTGTGTGTGTGTGTGTGTGTGTGTGTGTGTGTGTGTGTGTGTGTGTGTGTGTGTGTGCGTGTGTGTGTGTGTGTGTGTCTGCATGTGCATCTTGATGTGCATGTGTACTATAGGTGCAAGTGAGAGACATGATATGGGGATCGCTGTCTGCGGTTGTATTTGAATGATTCTAAAAATACCAAGCAGAATCTCTGCTCCACCAGGTCTGCAACCAACACCGACCTCGTGCCCCAGGCGACTGTAAACAAATGCTGAACGCTGAATACGACCGGGGGTGTATATAGTACTCACACAGTGGCCTTGAAGTTCCTCGTAAACATTTCTTCTACATGCTTCTGGGTCATGTGCATGAGTGAACCCATGGTTGCCCCGGAACCTTTGGAGTGGAGCTGTTTGTAATGGCTTTAAAGGGATAGGTTGGCCTTTTGGAACCATGGCCCTATTTCCCCACTAACCGTTACATAACAGTTATTTCCGACCAAGTGATGTGATTGGACAAGAGGCATCCAGTGAGTTCTGATAACAGCACTGGGACTTTTAACTATGCATGCTTTACAGGTGTACTAAATGACCATTAATTAAATTACATTAATGCCTGTTATCTGTTTTAGATTGTAACAAACGTTGCACTGCAAAGATGAATATATTATTATTAACATTTTGAGATACATTATGAATGAGGAGAGGAAAAACGGCAGGAAAGAAGTCTGGATGAAAAGAAAGATGATAAGAAAGAAGCCTGGATGAAAAGAAAGATGAAAAGGAGGTCTGGATGAAAAGAAGGAGGTCTGGATGAAAAGAAAGATGGAAAGAGGGAAGTCTGGATGAAGAGAAGGAGGTCTGGATGAAAATAAAGATGAAAAGAAGGATGTTTGGATGAAAATAAAGATGGAAAGAAGGAAGTCTGGAAGAAAAGAAGGAAGTCTGGATGAAAAGAAAGATGGAAAGAAGGAAGTCTGGATGAAAATAAAGATGGAAAGAAGGAAGTCTGGATGAAAAGAAAGATGAAAAGAAAGATGGAAAGAAAGATGAAAAGAAAGATGAAAGGAAAGATGGAAAGAAAGATGGAAAGAAGAAAGTCTGAATGAAAAGAAAGATGAAAAGAAGGAGTCTGGATGAAAAGAAGGAGGTCTTGATGAAAAGAAAGATGGAAAGAAGGAAGTCTGGATGAAAAGAAAGATGGAAAGAAAGATGAAAAGAAAGATGGAAGGAAAGATGGAAAGAAAGATGGAAAGAAGAAAGTCTGGATGAAAAGAAAGATGAAAAGAAGGACTCTGGATGAAAAGAAGGACTCTGGATGAAAAGAAGGAGGTCTGGATGAAAAGAAAGACTCTGGATGAAAAGAAGGAGGTCTGGATGAAAAGAAAGATGGAAAGAAGGAAGTCTGGATGAAAAGAAATATGGAAAGTAGGAAGTCTGGATGAAAAGAAATATGAACAGAATAAAGCCTGGATGAAAAGAAAGTTGGAAAAAAATAAGTCTAGATGAAAATTAAGAAGTCTGGATGAAAAGAAGGAGGTCTGGATGAAAAGAAAGATGGAAAGAAGGAAATCTGGATGAAAAGAAAGAAGTCTGAGAAAGATGGAAAGAAGGAAGTCTGGATGAAAAGAAAGAAGTCTGGATGAAAAGAAAGAAGTCTGGATGGAAAGAAAGATGAAAATTAAGAAGTCTGGATGGAAAGAAGGAGGCCTGGATGAAAAGAAAGATGGAAAGAAGGAAATCTGGATGAAAAGAAAGAAGTCTGGATGAAAAGAAAGATGAAAAGAAAGAAGTCTGGATGAAAAGAAAGATGGAAAGAAAGAAGTCTGGATGAAAAGAAAGAAGTCTGGATGAAAAGAAAGAAGTCTGGATGGAAAGAAAGATGAAAATTAAGAAGTCTGGATGGAAAGAAGGAGGTCTGGATGAAAAGAAAGATGGAAAGAAGGAAATCTGGATGAAAAGAAAGAAGTCGGGATGAAAAGAAAGATGAAAAGAAAGAAGTCTGGATGAAAAGAAAGATGGAAAGAAAGAAGTCTGGATGAAAAGAAAGATGGAAAGAAGGAAGTCTGGATGAAAAGAAAGATGAAAAGAAAGATGAAAAGAAAGATGAAAGGAAAGATGGAAAGAAAGATGGAAAGAAGAAAGTCTGGATGAAAAGAAAGATGAAAAGAAGGACTCTGGATGAAAAGAAGGACTCTGGATGAAAAGAAGGAGGTCTGGATGAAAAGAAAGACTCTGGATGAAAAGAAGGAGGTCTGGATGAAAAGAAAGATGGAAAGAAGGAAGTCTGGATGAAAAGAAATATGAACAGAATGAAGCCTGGATGAAAAGAAAGTTGGAAAAAAATAAGTCTAGATGAAAATTAAGAAGTCTGGATGAAAAGAAGGAGGTCTGGATGAAAAGAAAGATGGAAAGAAGGAAATCTGGATGAAAAGAAAGAAGTCTGAGAAAGATGGAAAGAAGGAAGTCTGGATGAAAAGAAAGAAGTCTGGATGAAAAGAAAGAAGTCTGGATGAAAAGAAAGAAGTCTGGATGGAAAGAAAGATGAAAATTAAGAAGTCTGGATGGAAAGAAGGAGGCCTGGATGAAAAGAAAGATGGAAAGAAGGAAATCTGGATGAAAAGAAAGAAGTCTGGATGAAAAGAAAGATGAAAAGAAAGAAGTCTGGATGAAAAGAAAGAAGTCTGGATGAAAAGAAAGAAGTCTGGATGGAAAGAAAGATGAAAATTAAGAAGTCTGGATGGAAAGAAAGATGAAAATTAAGAAGTCTGGATGGAAAGAAGGAGGTCTGGATGAAAAGAAAGATGGAAATCTGGATGAAAAGAAAGAAGTTGGGATGAAAAGAAAGATGAAAAGAAAGAAGTCTGGATGAAAAGAAAGATGGAAAGAAAGAAGTCTGGATGAAAAGAAAGATGGAAAGAAGGAAGTCTGGATGAAAAGAAAGAAGTCTGGATGAAAATAAATATGAAAAGAAAGATGCTAATAAAGATGAGATGAAAAGAAAGATGAAAATAAAGAAGTCTGGATGAAAAGAAAGATGAAAAGAAAGATGAAAAGAAAGATGAAAAGAAAGATGAAAAGAAAGAAGTCTGGATGAAAAGAAAGATGAAAAAAAGACGTCTGGATGAAAAGAAAGAGGCCTGGATGAAAAGAAAGATGAAAAGAAAGAAGTCTGGATGAAAAGAAAGAAGTCTGGATGAAAAGAAAGAAGTCTGGATGGAAAGAAAGATGAAAATTAAGAAGTCTGGATGGAAAGAAGGAGGTCTGGATGAAAAGAAAGATGGAAAGAAGGAAATCTGGATGAAAAGAAAGAAGTCGGGATGAAAAGAAAGATGAAAAGAAAGAAGTCTGGATGAAAAGAAAGATGGAAAGAAAGAAGTCTGGATGAAAAGAAAGAAGTCTGGATGAAAAGAAAGATGGAAAGAAGGAAGTCTGGATGAAAAGAAAGAAGTCTGGATGAAAATAAATATGAAAAGAAAGATGCTAATAAAGATGAGATGAAAAGAAAGATGAAAAGAAAGAAGTCTGGATGAAAAGAAAGATGAAAAGAAAGATGAAAAGAAAGATGAAAAGAAAGATGAAAAGAAAGAAGTCTGGATGAAAAGAAAGATGAAAAAAATACGTCTGGATGAAAAGAAAGAGGCCTGCAGTAACATGCAGACCTATAAGGTAACAAGCTAGTGTGCAGGAAAATGTTGGCAACAGTCCAGTCCCAGTCCAGTTGTGGAACTATTTGTGTTGACAGTGCCAAATAAATGATTCAATAAAACAAACAAATAATAATCTGTTGTCACTTATTACTGTTAACTAATAAATGGCATTTGTAGAGCTGAGGTTGTGCTGTTATGTTGAATATCGGCACGGCTGTGATTCGGTCATCGGTACGAGGCTGCAGGCTGACTATATTCAGCATAACGGCACCCCCTCTCGTGTGATATTGCTTAAATTATTGGTAGAGTCCTTTCTCAGCACAAGACATGCCGTTCTTCATACTGTATCAACCCACAGCTACACTTAGTTAGCCACAAAGTCAATGGGGTCGCACAAGACATGCCGTTCTTCATACTGTATCAACCCACAGCTACAGCTAAGTCAATGGGGTCAAGCTCCTGGCTGTACAAACTGACTGAAAATCAATGTGTGTGAACTGTGGAGTAGGTTTCGGTTACTTTCAGTCAGCTTGTACAGATAGGAGCTTTCTCCATTGACTTTGCATTAGCTTGTGGCTGACTAAAGAAAGGGCTCTACAAACATCAACAACGTCATGATAAGTAGATTCCAAAATTCTGAACTAACCCTTTAATGATTGTATTGGTTGTAAAAAAAAATACAAATTGTTTTACATACTGAATATCTGCTGTATGTTCCTGTTATTGGGTTTTTTATTTTATTCAATTTATTTATTTAACCTTAATTTAAACAGGCAGATCAATTAAGAACAAATTCATATTTACAATGACAGCCTGGTGAGAGGACAAATGGCCTCTCAAAGGGTAACAGAAAATGGGATTTAAAAAAAAAAATATTTAATAATAATATATCAAATTCAATAAAAAAATTTAAAACAACAATCCAAACTATTGGACACAGACAATTGAGAGTTAGAGTTGTTGAGAACAAGAGTTATGGGAAATAATTAAAACACACACCAAACAAACACCCACATAAAATTACAAGGTATGTAATACATGAAGTAGAACAGACAATTTACATATCAGTTAAGCTGTAGCCCTATTTTCAGAAATCTCGCCTAAAGGTACATGCCTAAGTAAATGGAAGAGTGTTCCACTTCTACAAGGCCAATTTGCATGTTCAAGATACAAGATACAAGAGTTTTATTTGTCACGGCATACAGTGAAATGTGGGGGGTCTTGCCCACCACGATGTGCATAATACAATAGTAATAATATATAATAAGAATCCAACCAATAGAGCGACATTATGCAATAAACAAGTAAACAATGTAGGGCATATCGGTATCTGTACATGAGTTATTTACAGAGCATGGTAGGATATGCTAGGTCAGTGGCGGCTCGCCACTAGGGGCGCTCGGGCGCCGCCCCCCCTCAGGCCCTGCCCTGGTTATATGAGAGAAGAACAAGAACATTTTTTTTTTAGTTTTTTGTTTTATAGCCCTATAAATACATACTTGTACATGTTTGCAAAATGTTTGGTATAGCGCCCCTAGTGGAGAAGAATCCAGCAGCCGCTACTGTGCTAGGTCCTGTGGTAGTGCAGTACACTGTTAGCTACGTATGAGGCACTGGGTCTTTTATGTACACTGCTATACAATGCTATATTATACAATCTCAAGTTATACTATACTATTCTTAAAGTGACCTTTCCTTCTGTAAAGTGTCCATAAGTGTGAGCGTGTGCAGCATGAGTGTGTGTGTATGCTCATGTTAAAGTGGCTGCTAGTGTGTGAGCGTGTACAGTGTGTGTGTTGTGTGTGTGCTCATGTGTGTTCTTGGTATCTAGGAACATCTAGGGACCTGGGGGTATGTATTTCCAGTGTCTGAAATATTGTGTCTGTTACTAGGCTTGAGTAAATTGTAATGAAAAAAGGGAGAATATAAATTATGATTTATTTTTGCATCTGTGCCGGTGAATAACACCATGTTACAATTGTGAGCAAGTGCAAGCTCACTCACTGAGCTCATTCACCACCTTCTTGAGATCAAGTGTAAAAAAATCTAAGCAAATGAATAAAGGGAAGATGATTAAACAGAATGATTTGTAGATACAGTAATAAATGATAATCGATTTTAATTATAAATTCATATTTGACCTTGAACTTGACCTTATTATGGCCAAATCATACATCTATGGATAGGGAAAAGGCTCCTCTTTCCAATGGCAGGGTTGAATCTGGATTTAGTCATGTCCTTGCGGTTTTACAATAAAAGAGATATAATTAGAATTTTTTCGATAAATTCGTATTTTCGGTAAATTGTATAAAACATCGGTAAAAATGAAAATATACACTTTGACTACTGTTTTGATAGGGTTATGTATTTACTCTTGGCTACAAAAAAAGTATAAAAAAAACAGAACCTCTTAACATCCAAGGGCCCACATGTTGGCCCTCATGAGGACGATGCGCGACGCGCCACTTTGCCGACCTCTAGCGGCAAAGTGTATAGATAGAATTAAAGCCCTATTTGTTGCCTGTCAATTTCCCTTTCAGGTGACAAAATCCGTTCAGCGGTTCTCGAGTTACATGCTGATATGTGAGGCGTGCGCCAAAGTACACATTACCACCCCCGAACTCCGGGGGCTCTAGCTCCATCAATCATTTGGCGATCTCGAAAAAATTTGGACAGGGTTGTAGCCAATGAGTGTGGCTTTCCAATGATACCCCATGATATGATAATTGGGGATCTAATACGGGCTCTATTGATCGATTGATCTAAAGAAAAGCAGGGGGTCCTAAAGGGGGACCTACAGTACAGGCTTAACAGGCAGGCTGGGTGACAGTTGCAGGTGTGTGTGTGTGTAAACAACTCTGCGACATGAGTCCAAGTAATGAATCAATTTGTATCTCGTTCCAACACTTGGGAGCAGCAAATTAGAAGGGAGGTTGACCAAAGGGAATGTTAACACCAAAGGAAGTGTTTTATTCCTGATTTGTTTAGAAAACAACAAAGTAGGGCTGGGCGATATGGCAAAAACCGCGATAAAATTATAAAATTATTTTCATATAACTCGATATCGATAATTATCGTCGATATAATGTCTGTCAAGTTTAATTAACTTCTTATGCCCGGCGCCGATGGACGGGCTATTAATAGACTTGTTTTGCTGCTGCGAATGTCTCGAGTTGATGTCGTCTTCAGTCCGCGCACGTTAGCAGTTAGCTAGAGCAAGCAGTGTATCCCATGACAATGTACTAAATATGACCATAAAATACTCTGTTCCGCCCCAATACATTGCAACGACGTCCACCGTATACCCCACACTACTATAACCGTTACCCTCAGAATTCAAAACACACACCAACTCGGCAGGTAAACTATAAAATAGCACCGTGCAAGCTAATTATCCTAGCCAGCCTTGTTTCCAAGCGGTGTATCCCATGACAATGTACTAAATATGACCATAAAATACTCTGTTCCGCCCCAATACATTGCAACGACGTCCACCGTATACCCCACACTACTATAACCGTTACCCTCAGAATTCAAAACACACACCAACTCGGCAGGTAAACTATAAAATAGCGCCGTGCAAGCTAATTATCCTAGCCAGCCTTGTTTACTACTTGAGTCATACCTCTCTACGTCTCCTTCCGCTGTCGGCCATCTCCTTCACTGATTGGTTGTTAGTGCGTGTGCTCATATCCAAGCTTGGAAAATCGATATATCGAAACTTTGCGACCACGTTTCATGTTTATTTCGAGGAAATAATTTATCGCGATAGTTATCGTTATCGTTTTATCACCCAGCCCTACAACAAAGGCAATCATTTTCATATCCGTCCCCTGCACAAATTGGTATTCAGCAAGACCATTTTCCTCACCTATATTGTTCCAGAAAAGCAACACTTTCCTCCTTGGCCAACGCAAGGAGAAACAGTTTGAAGTCCACACGCATGAGTAGACACCCAGACAGTCGGACCCGTGCTTCTCAGGTCAGCGACCTCATTTCCTCCTCTGAGGTTATTGAGCAGACAATGAACACACCCAATCTCAGAGGCACTGATCCCGTTCAATTGTCCGACCTCTATGAAGTATCTGGAGTCGACTGAAGGGGGAGATGGGACGAGCCCAGAGGAGGACATACTAATTATATGTACTTTAACCACCTGATGAGGTATAAAGGCAAACCTTGTAATTTTAGGCTACACAAATCACTGCTAAGTATCACTTGAAGTGTTTTTTCTTCTTTGTTTTATTATCTACCATCCAATTGGCCCTTCTATAGGATTTAGAGTACTAGGAGGCGGCTCTACTTCTCTCAGTGTGCTTTCCTGTTCCCTGAGAAGAGGAGGCAGAGGGTATTAATTCCCTGGAAGGCGACTCCCAGATGTGAAAACCGCAGTTGTCTGTCGATAATAATGACAAACGGGAAAATAACACAGTGTGTATTAGGCCATGTCCAGACTAAAAACGATTTTGGTCGTTTTAGGCAAAGTATTTGATCGACACAAACCTGTCTATCTAAAGAGAAGTCTGGTCACTCTGCCGCCCTCTTGATAACAGGGACTAATGAGACTAACAAGACCTGACACCTCTCTCTTTGAAGGGGGAGTCATCCGTATCTCATACATATCATCAATTTTCACTGGTAAATTACTAATATATAATGGTAAATTTGGTCATAAAGCACAATTCTGTGATAAAAATGCCTAGTCCTTAGTTACCATGGCAACCAGTCACTGCATGATTCCCAGCGTTTAGGGATGGGACCCAACACCTCAGCCCCTCTGACCCTCAACACAGGAGACCCCCAGACCTGTGTCCTGAGCCCACTCCTCTACTCCCTGACTATAGCCACACACAGCTCCAAAAAGGTGATTAAGTTTGCCGATGACACAACAGCGATAGGCCTAATCACCAACAACAATGAGACGGCCTACAGGGAAGAGATTGACAACCTGGCACAATGCAGGGTGAACAACCTTGACAAGACCAAGGAGTGGGTCGTGGAGAAAGGCTGGACCGTATCACCATCAATGGATCTGCTGTGGAGAGAGTCAGCAGCTTCAAGTTCCTCTGTGTTCACACCATCCACCCAGATCCTACGGCTCTTCTACAGAGGAGATCTGACTGTATGCGTCACCGCCTGGTATGGAAACTGCTCTGCCCTCGACCACAAAGCGATACAGAGGGTCGTGCGAACAGCCCAGAACATCTGCGGTTGTGAGCTTCCCTCCATCCAGGATATGTACAGCGGACGGTGTGTCAGCAAAGCCCACAGGATTATTAAGGATCCCAGCCATCCCAACCGCCAACTGTTTCAGCTGTTGCCGTCCGGCAAACGGTACCATAGCCTCAAGGCCCAGAGCAGCACATAGTTGTTTCCCCCAGGCAGCCCGACTCATGAACAAATAATACTAACAGCCGGCTATCTATCTCTGCTACTGATTTGCACACACAAAACTTGTATTGTAAATCTATACTACTCTTTTTCTGTCAATTGTCATTGCTATGCTGCTAATTATTTTAAATACAATACTGTTTTGCTTCTTTTTTGTACTACTTTGTGTTGATGCTGCTGCTGGGCTAAGGAGCTAATAAACTAAATAATTTCACTCATTAGCATTATACTGCACAGTACACAGACCTGCACATGCACACAAACACAAGCACGGGCGCAATACACATGTGCACACAAATACACACACATTGGCAGACACCCACACACACACACACACACACACACACACACACACACACACACACACACACACACACACACACACACACACACACACACACACACACACACACACACACAGTGCACCATATCATGGATACACTCAGACACAGAATCAGACACACTATGACATGGAACCACCAACACACACAGACACGCACCAGAGACATGAGTTGATAGAGGAAGGTCAACACAGTCCTTAATGGGTTTAGAGCTTTGCAGCGTGCCAGCAGATTCCGAAGCCTGTGTCCTGTCTGCAGCTGACCACCACAGAGTAGTAAAGTGCACCATTAGGTATTACATGTAAATACCACGTCAGACTGTATATGGTTATATCCTCTCCGTGGAAATCTGCAGGAAGCTCACGATTTGGATTGGATTTCAGTTCAAACGGTTACAATTTGACTAACATGATGGATCACAGTAATTTATAGGCCTACTATTTGTTATGTAGCTGTTTCTATTACGTACCTTTCCAACATCTGACTGCATGATACCTCTACGGACATGCTGTAACTGTTAAAGGCACACGTTAACATTATGGGAAATGCGCTTACCATCTGTTTTCAGTAGAAAGCTATCCGGCTGCAAGCTAGCCTAGCTTAGCACAAACAAATGGAAGCAGATATGGACCACTAGCCCAGCTCAAAACAGTTTTTGGTCAACGGCTAGGTTAGCTGGTCCGTATCTGCTTCCGTTCATTTGTGCTAAACTAGGCTAACTTACAACCGGATTTGCTTGTTAAGATTGCAACCTGATTAAAGTCACACAATTCATCTTCTCTATTTGGGAGCATGTCTATGTTTCCCGGGTCCTATGTTCCCCGGGTTCTATGTTCCCCGCTTGTGATAAAAAGGGTACTATGTTCCCCGGGTTCTATATTCCCCGCTCCCGCTACCCGCTCCCGAAAAAGCGACTGAGTTGCTTCATTTCTCGGTCATTACGGTAGTGTTCTCAAATGTACACATCGCGAAAAAAAAAAGGTTGTTTTGCTCCGATTTGACGTCAGCTTAAAACCCTTCTACTCCTATGGCATATTTAATTCCGCCTGGATCTTTTATTTTTATTGTGCGCTGTAGCATTGTCAAAGAGTAATTGCTTTTGCCCTTTTCCCTTTGTAACTTCATCCTTTATCTTTCAATATTTTATTTGACGTTACTGTACGATATAATTGTGTATTAAAAGACGGAGTTGTTAATGCGTATTGAAGGTTTGGGTCCCAGGGCAAGCTATATTCATGTATTCACGTAACTCGCAAGATATAATCGTTATACGATATGCAAAAAGACAATGATAATATGTGGTGTATTGTGTAATAAATAAATTAGTTGACCTCGCATTGTGCCAATATCTCTCCGAACTCCTCCACTTTGTTTACCGTACCTGTATATAAATGCCTGTATATAAGTACATTAATATGAAACGGTACATTAATATGAAACTGTGGTACACCGTACAATCAATAACACTTTAAAATACTTGAGTGGAGGGGCACCGGAAGTTATGCTGTTGTCATTGGTTACACGTGAGAGAACAGCTGTGTGGACATAACAAGCAAAGTGTTTTGGACCCAGGGGCGGACCTAGCACATTTGGCGCCCTAGGCGACTGCCGTCGTGTGGCAGTGAAAGGGTTAACAGTTATACAGTAAAGTACTGCACCTTTATTTTTTACAAGCAAGAACAAGAGCTAAGAATAAATGTAAAGTGCACACTAAAGAATTAAAACAAATAAACAACTTAGCTAACACACAATAATAATAATAACAATAACAAACAATAAAATAATGTGCAAATTTGCTTTCAAAGAAAATTAAGAAGAAATGTAAAGTGCACACTAAAGAATTAAAACAAACAACTTAGCTAACAATCAATAATAATAATAATAACAATAACAAACAATAAAATAACGTGCGAATTTGCTTTAAAAGAAAATTATGTATTGTAAAATATGTTATACATATATAATCAAAATATAATATGCTAAATAAACAAACAAATAAATAAAAATGACAAATTCACTTTGTCTAAAGAACTATTTACATTCCACTCCCTATCATCACACTTCAAGGTTAGCCTGTAGCTCCTACTGGTTTTTACAGTGCAATCCTTCTGCCCTTCCTCGCTGCAAAGTCATCACTCACATCAAATTTTCCAACTCCTGAGCCAGCTCCTTCCCATCCAAATCAGATTGCCCTCCATGGTTTAAGGTGTGTACAAGTTCCTCTGCTTGCTTCATCAGCTCTTGGTGTGGCAGGTCTTGGAAGTTGTACAAAATTGCATACCTTTCACCTTGGCACGTTTCTAGTCTTCTTCTTTTCTTCTCTTTTTATACTGGATGGCCGGATGGCTTTTGCCTCTTCATAGTTCTCTAACGTTAGTCTTTCTTTCCTCAACGCTCAATTCTATAAACACTTGACCGATACCCATCAATGCACAGCGCTCTAGCATGTTCTGACTGTGAACACCTAAAGCTGAGGCTCAGACCGACCGACCGTTTTAGATTTTTGGCTCATTTTCCCTTATGTTAGATTTTTTTTTAATGTAAAAATAATGGTTGCAGATATAGAGGGCGCCAAAACTGCGCAGAGCAAAAAAGAAATTATAAAAAAAAAAAAAATTGTCTTTTATTTTGGCGCCCCCCTCTGGGTGGCGCCCTAGGCAACCGCCTATATCGCCTGTAGGAAGCTCCGCCCCTGTTTGGACCTCTCCTCATTCTTCAATGACGGTATGACATTTTAAGTTCAAATAAAATAAATGTAATACAATTTGTAACATTCAATTTTGTGTTTTCTGAACAAACATGGCACTGAGTAGTAGTATCAGACTAGTTCTCACGTACACAAGCATAGTATCGGGACATCCCTATCCCAGACCACACATGCAATAAACCACCCACACAAACTGAACAAGAATGCCACCAGACATGCTCAGCGAGCGCTGCTGTGAGAACCAGCTTGAAAAGGTGCCAAAGAGCCAGCGTAAAAATAGAGGATGATTGCATTTATCACGACAGCCCTGTTATTAAGATAGCTCCTGCCTCGCATTCAGTTCAACGTGTCCCAGTGTTTGCTTTTGATGTAGGAAGCTGTTTGAAAACAAATATAATTAAACTTGTTAGTTCTTGTTTCAAGAGCAACTAGAACGACTAGAATGTCTTGGGCATCATAGCAGCATGGGGGATGGGGGGAGGGGAGGTACAGGTATGGGCAGTGTAAGAAATTAAATTTAAATGTAAATTTAAATCTAAATATAAAAATATGAGAAGAATAAACAGTGTAAACAAAGGTGCAGATGAGGTACATGGTTACAATGTACGTTATAATAAAATAAATATAGGCAATAGATACAACTTTTTTTTATTGAATCTGAATATGAGTACAAGTAAAAAGTGATCGATTTGTTCACTGTTTATGTGGGTTTTATTTTAGGTTATTCTAGTGTGCTTTGGATGCATTTATTGGTTTTCTCTGGTGAGCTGTCAATCACCAGACATCAGTTAATTGCCATGCGGCATGGCAGGTGTGTGGGCTTGATTGCAGTGGCGAATCCTTATGGAAGCCAACGGAAGCCAGGCCTCCCTATCAAAATATTAATTAATATCAAATATGAAATATGAAAAAAATAAAATAAAATATATATATATATATATAATATTTTTTTAATATAGTTTACATTCTTTTTCATCTGTGCATCTGTGTTATAATTTTTCTTTTTCTTTTTAAATGTCTCCCTCTTCTCCTTCTCACTCTCTCTAACACAGGGGTTCCCAAACTTTTCAGGCCAGGACCCAGAAAATAAGGCGTCAGAGAGCCGCGGCCCAATGCACATCGTCAGCCTTTTTTTTTTTTTTTTTTTTGCCATGCGACCGATTTTTTAAGCCAAATATCACTTCAATCCTATTAAGTTAGTTCAAGTTAGTTATTCATTTATATGTGCTATTTATGAGAGGGCTAACTTGTTGCAAAATAATAATGATAATAATAATAGCCTCATTAAAATACTATTGTTGCTTCGGTTGTTTTCAGCGTTTTATGTGCATAATCTGTTATTTAGTTTGAAATGTTCGTTGAAATAAGTAGATTTTTCGTTTTTGTTTATTTATTAAGTTAATATAAAACCATATAGTCACATTTTAGAATACAATTAGGGATGCTCGATATTGGCTTTTTTACCGATACCGATATTCCGATATTGTCCAACTCTTAATTTCCGATACCGATATCAACCGATACCGATATATGCAGGGTTTCCCCGTCCAAAAAACTGAATAATTTCAGGTAACTAATAATTTCACTGGATATATATATAACAAATATTGTTATTGTTTTTTTTTGTTTTTAAACCGATACCGATATTTTCCGATATCACATTTTACTGCCGATATCGGCCGATAATATCGGTCGGCCGATAATATCGGACATCCCTAAATACAATGGAATAGAATTTTAGAATACAACTAGAAACACTGTCCTGGCCTGCTTCTAAGTTCAGTGGCCTGACAATTTTTTACATTTTTTTTTGGAAATCATCTCGCGGCCCACCCGTGGCTGCTCACGGCCCACCTTTGGGTCGCGACCCCGATTTTGGGAACCACTGCTCTAACACACTGTCAGACTCACTATGCTCACTGCAGCTAGAGGAGAGGCAGGGGGTAGGTGTCTTTCTCCAGCCTCAACCATGTGATTCATGTATGTAGAGTCCAAAACCGATACTAGCCAATCAGATTCGAGCTGACTGCCACACCTTAAAAGTTTAAAACGGGGCTGTGAGCAGAATAATTAGTCTGGCATCCCTTCTGCACACCTACCCTCTGCACTCTGAAAATTGTATTAACCCGTGACTGCTCCCACGGGCCGAATATTACCCCGATCCTTGCGAGATTAAATCCACGGGTACCTCTCGGCCAGGGGTGCAGTCGTGCACACACACGGTTACACGGCGTGTTATTAGTAGTCACTCAGGGCAGAAGTGCGCGCAATGATAAGTACCCGGCCGTTGTAGAAAGCTACCCGGCCGGCGGCCGGGACTTGTCACCTAGACTTTGCATAATAATAGGAACCTACGAGAAGGTGGGGGGCTGCTTGATCTCCATTGTTATGCATAATAATCATCTGTTCTGTGCGCAACTGAGGGAACATGTATGCGCGTGCACGTGTGCGGGAGCGCGCGTGCACGTGGCGTGTAACCAGTTCCCATATTACGACTGCACCACTGCTCTCGGCGTGCCGAAGCTTTTCCTAAATCACTTCCATCATCGAAAACGAGGGGAAAAGGTCGGCTCGCGACCCTGAAAATGTCGCGTGATTTTAAAAACGCTGTATTAAGTGAGCCTATTATGGGATCCACGCGAGCTTTCTATCGTGGAAACATCTGGGCGTCCCGCAACTTTTACTCATTCAAATGTAGCCCCGAAAATGCTTGGAAAAGGAAAGCCGAAAGCGTGGAATAAACTCGCCAAAACGGAAAAGTGTCCCACGGGCGCGCCGTGATTCCGATCCGCGTGAAAATATTCAGGGCCATAGAGGAGACCGCGGGACACCTTTTTGCAACCGAATATGTGTCTCGAATTTGCTCCCAGACGGCGCGCAAAATCGTGCAAGGAAAAATCGGACCAAAAATGAACCAATGCTCCAGCAGTATTAATGACCCTGATGTAAACAAGACAAACGTCTTTCTCTGGTCTGCATCCCCTTATACAATTGTGTGTATTGAGCCGTACTGTATTGTACCCATTCTGCAATCTGTTAAATAAATAAAAAGAAAGTTTGACTGGCCGCCGAGCCATACTGTAGTGTACATGGTGACTGCTTGACTTAAAAAAAAAAAATAAAAAATATTAATAAAAATATTTAATAAAAAAAAATGTATACATTTTCTTTGGCTTCCCCTGTTATTTTACCCACGCGACACCACTGCTTGATTGCCACCTGATTGGTGTCAGGTGTGCAGTGCCTTTAAGTAGGCTTGGTTGACTGTGTTTGGATGCTTGTCCATTTCATGTTTTCCCTCAATAGTAGAGTGTCCGTGGCGGCTGGGTGGCGCAGCGGTCTAAGCGCTCGTCACCAACACGAGAGACACCGGTATCGAATCCGGCTGTCAGCGTTGCCTCCGGCTTGGGCCGGCCGTCATACTGACTCAATTGGCAGAGTCAGTGGGAGGGGAGTCGATGGGTGGTAATCTGGTCGTTGTAAACAGCGACTCCTACAGGTCGGTCAGGGCGCCTGCACAGCAAGGACAGGAGATGGCGGGGGTAGTGTGAGCCTCCCACACGTTACACCTCGCCATTGAGAGTCCGCGCTGGCAGGTGAAAAGATGTGGCTGGCTGACTCCGTATGTATCGGAGGGGACATGCGATAGTATCTATCAACCATCCCTACAACCGACCAGTGGGGGGCACATGCGAGCAACGATCAAGACAGGGGAGGGGGGAATTGGCACGACAAAAAAATTGGGATGGGAGAAAAACACAGAAAAAGGAGGAGAAAAAGTGGATAAAAAAAAATAGTAGAGGAGTGTCCCAAGCTCATGCTTCTAGGGTTTTCTCTGTCTCTATTGATCTCTCTGTGCTATTGATTTTCTTGTTGTTTTCAACTGCTAGGCACTGACAGTGGTGGTTATTTTATTCCCCCCCCCCCAGTTATTTTATACTGGTGTTTTGTGTTTCCTTTTATTTTGAATAATTTTATTCTTGTGTTTTCCCCCACCCTCTCTCATCGCGTGTGTGTGTCTGTGTGTGTGTCCTACACCCCCCCCCCCCCCTAAACACCATGTCATACTGTATATGGTTATCTCCTCGCGGTGCAAAACTGCAGGGAGCTCACAATTTGGATTGGATTTCAGTTCAAAAGGCTACAATAAAACAGTTTGTGATGCATCACAGTAATTTATACTATTTGGTACATAGCCGTTTCTGTTAGCTTTCCAACATCTGACTGCATAAAACCTCTAAGGACATTCTCTCTCACTTACAAAATAAAATTGACACAATTCACAACCAACTGGGCAATTCCTCCACCTCCATTGTCTCTGATCCAGAACCCGACCTCCCCCCACCTCCAAATCCCCCACTCTCATCCTTCTCTGAAATCACAGCATCCAATCTATCCACCATCATGACAACTTCAACCTGCATCCTGGACCCCATCCCCTCCCCCAGGACCGCCTGGGAGAAATGCGAGGCCCTATGCGAGATTTAAACGCGAAAATGTATATAAAAAAGAAAAAAATGTCATACAGTCAACATATTCTTAAATAATAGCGCTGCCCGAGAGAGAGAGAGAGAGAGAGAGAGAGAGAGAGAGAGAGAGAGAGAGAGAGAGAGAGAGAGAGAGAGAGAGAGAGAGAGAGAGAGAGAGAGAGAGAGAGAGAGAGAGAGAGCTCCCGTTCTACAGTCAATATACAGTGTTATCGCTGCACAGACCCCGCAATGCCCCTGACCAGAGGAGAGAGAAATATAATATAGTTAGTAAAAGCACTATATAAGCTCAGAACACAGCTCAGAACACAACACAGCTTAGAACACAGCTCAGAACACAGAACACATCTCAGAACACAGCACAGAACACAGCTCAGAACACAGCTCAGAACACAGAACACAGCTCAGAACACATCTCAGAACACAGATCAGAACACAGAACACATGCAGAACACAGCACAGAACACAGCTCAGCACACAGCTCAGAACACAGCTCAGAACACAGAACACATGCAGAACACAGCACAGAACACAGCTCAGCACACAGCTCAGAACACAGAACACAGCTCAGAACACAGAACACATGCAGAACACAGCACAGAACACAGCTCAGCACACAGCTCAGAACACAGCTCAGAACACAGGACACCTCAGAACACAGCTTCATCTAACGAGGCGTCGCATGGTTTAACTGAGGCTAACGTTAACATGATGGCACACACACAGTGGCACACCCTCCACCAGAGCAAGGCCAGAGAGAGAGAGAGAGAGAGAGAGAGAAAGAGAGAGACACATTGGAAAGAAACAACCCAAAACCAGAGCAAATTGAAATGCTATTTGGCCCTAAACAGAGAGTACACAATGGCAGAATACCTGAGCACTGTGACTGACCCAATTCTAAGAAGATCCTTGACTAGGTACAGACTCAGCGAGCACAGCCTAGCCATCGAGAAAGGCCGCCATAGGCAGACCTGGCTCCCAAGCGAAGACAGACTATGCACCCACTGCACACAAGATGAGGTGGAAACCGAGCTCCACTTCTTAACAACCTGCCCACTATACCAAGACATCAGAGACATATACTTCCCACAAATTGCAAACACCCAAAGAGACTTTGAAAACATGGACAATAACTCAAAACTCCCATACCTACTTGGAGAAATACAAGAATGTGCAAACACAGCAGCCAGATTTGTGAGCTGCTGTGACAAGAAAAGGACATCCAACGAAATACAACCACCATAAAGACTGTACAAGAAATGCCTTCTGTAATGTACTGATTTCTTTTGTTTTATCTGTTTGATTGCTTTGTTTTGTTTGGCTTTGGCAATGTAAACGTATGTTTCCCATGTCAATAAAGCCCATTTGAATTGAATTGAGAGAGAGAGAGAGAGAGAGAGAGAGAGAAAGAGAGAAAGAGAGAGAGAGAGAGAGAGAGAGAGAGAGAGAGAGAGAGAGAGAGAGAGAGAGAGAGAGAGAGAGAGAGACAGAGACACACCACGGTTGGTGCAGCACAACAGAAGAGAGAGAGACTGAGAGACAGAGACCACGGCGGGAACTGAATAGATAGCATGAAAAACTCACCCTAACGCAGAATCAATGGCAAAGTTGGAAGGAGACGACGTCGACGCATTTTCCTACCGTGGAGATGAAAAGGTTCACCAGCATCCATGATATTGTCCCCCCGTTGGGATGAATTTGGGAGTCCTAGTTTATTTGCCACACGTTAGCACTCGATAACGTAGCTAACGCTAGTTAGCCTTTAGCTAAGCTACTAGCCGACATGGCTAGCCCGACTGAACCACACGTTAGCACTCGATAACGTAGCTAATGCTAGTTAGCTAGCGTTAGCTAACACTAGTTAGCCTTTAGCTAAGCTACTAGCCGACATGGCTAGCCCGACTGAACCACACGTTAGCACTTGCTAACGTAGCTAACGCTAGTTAGCTAGCGTTAGCTAACGCTAGTTAGCCTTTAGCTAAGCTACTAGCCGACATGGCTAGCCCGACTGAACCACACATTAGCACTCGATAACGTAGCTAACACTAGTTAGCTAGCGTTAGCTAACGCTAGTTAGCCTTTAGCTAAGCTACTAGCCGACATGGCTAGCCCGACTGAACCACACGTTAGCACTCGATAACGTAGCTAAAGCTAACTAGCTGTCCCTGCCTTTAGCTAAGCCGACATGGCTAGCCTGACTGAACTTTCTAACATGCAACAACTTTCATCTTCAGTCCATCTGCCGAACGACCGTCCTCTTTGTCTTGGCTGGCATAACCTCCAATGCTGCACGCGCTCCCGTGGAAATAGTCAGACGCACGCCGGCCGACTGTACCTTACCTGTAACCCCTCCCCTCGTTGAAACCAATAGTATATCTGCTGCAGAGCCGCAGAGCTCCAATAGTGTATCTGCAGAGCCGCAGAGCCCGGAACAAGTCAGACACATTCTACAAACGTGTCTAATGTGAAATATATAAGCATATAAGCAAAACTAGATTTTAGGTCTGTGATGAAAAAGGGCCTCGCGGGAATGGGGGCCTCGCAATTTTTTTTTTTTTTAATTTAAAGAAATTAAAAAACTAAAAATTAAAAACTAATTTTTTTTTATTTTCCTTTTTTTTTTTTTTTTTTTGAGGCCCCCCTTCCCGCGAGGCCCTGTGCATCCGCACTGCTCGCACACCCCCTGAGGCGGCCCTGCCCTCCCCTTAGTCAAGGCCTGCCTCCCCTCACTCTCTCCCCTGATCACTACTATCATAAACTCCTCTCTGCCCACTGGCCTTGTCCCCCCGCCCTGAAACTCTCTGCCATTAAAAAAAGCTGACTAAACCCTGACACCCTCAACTACTTCCGCCCCATCTCTAACCTTCCCTTTCTGTAAAAAAAATATAAAAAAACGAGCTGTTGCCACTCAGTTAAAATCCCACCTTGAATCCAATAACCTCTATGAACCCTTCCAATCCAGCTTTCGCACCAAACACAGCACAGAAACCGCTCTATTAAAGGTCACCAATGACATTCTGCTATCTGCTGACTCTGGTTCACTCTCCATCCTCATCCTCCTTGACATCAGCGACACCATCGACACCATCACCCACTCCATCCTCATATCTCGCCTCCAGTCCACCATTGGGATCACCGGCACTGCCCTCTCCTGGATCAAATCATAGCTCTCTGACAGACACCAATTCATCTACACCAACAACTACAAGTCCCCCATTGCCCCAGTCCCCCCACGGTGTCCCCCAGGGTTCAGTACTTGGTCCCCTGCTGTTCATCCTCTACATTCTCCCACTTGGACAGATCATCCGCAAACATGGCCTCCGATTCCACTGCTATGCTGATGACACACAGCTCTACCTTTCCACCAAGACCATCACTGCCGCCACCCACTCCACCCTCATCACCTGCCTTTCCGACATAAAAATCTAGATGCAAAAAACATTCTTAAACTCAACTGTGACAAATCTGAACTACTCATCATTGGCCCAAATTCCCTGACCCGCCCCACCCAGGATTTTTCAGTCAACATCGACTGCTCCATTGTCACGCCCTCCACTCACGTCCGCAACCTAGGTATCATTATTGACCCCACCCTTTCCTTCCTCCTGCATGTAAACCAGATCACAAAAACCGCCTTCTTCCGCCTAAGGAACATTGCCCGTCTACGCCCCTCACTATCCTTCTCTGCTGCTGAAACACTGACCCATGCACTCATCACTTCCCGACTGGACTATTGCAACAGCATTCTGTATGGCACATCCACCAAAATCCTCAACAAACTACAATACTTCCTAAACTCTGCTGCTCGCATGCTCACCTCCACCCGCCGCTCCGACCACATCACCCCCATCCTCCACGATCTCCACTGGCCATCATATACAGGATTCAGTTAAAAATTCTACTCATCACCATCAAAGCCCTCAACAACCTGGCCCCCTCCTACCTCTCTGACCTCCTTCCCCACCACACACCTACCCGCTGCCTCAGGTCTGCAGATGCTATCCTCCTCCAACCCATCAGGACTAAGCTCCGGACCTGGGGCGACAGGGCCTTCGCTGCAGCTGCCCCCACCCTCTGGAATGCCCTGCCCAACCATATCCGTCATGCAGACACCCTCTCATCATTTAAAAAAGCCCTAAAAACCCACCTTTTTACCCTTGTCTTCAAGCCTTGAACTCCCTCCTCTCTCACCTTTTATATTATTATTTTTTTTATATTATTATTTTTTTCGACTAAAACTGTATTGTTTATTTTGCTCTGTAAAGTGTCTTTGAGCATTCCGAAAAGCACTATACAAAATGTATGTATTAATTTATTATTATTATCATTATCATTATCATTATCATTATTATTATTATTATTATTATTATTATTATTATTATTATTATTATTATTATTATTATTATTATTATTATTATTATTATTATTATTATTATTATTATTCTGTAACTGTTAAATGAACATGTTAACATTATGGGAAATTAGCTTACCGTCTTCTCCAATTTCCTCTCTGTGCGTTCATTTGAAAGCTATTAGAAAGGAGTTTTAAGCTAGGCTAGTGGTCCGTATCAGCTTCCATTAATTTGTGCTAAGCTAGGCTAGCTTGTACAGTAGCTGGATAGCTTTCTACTGAACACACAGAGAGGAATTTGGTATCTATCTTCTATCTATCCTACCCTCGCTGTGCAGGCGCCCAGGACCCACCCACGGCTTCCCTCCCCCTAACTCAGCCAAACGAGTTAGTATAGCGATCAGCCCAAGCCAATTAAGGCAATGCTGACTCTCCGAGGTATCTATCTTCTTGTCTGACTCTGGAGAAGACGGTAAGTACATCTCCCATAATGTTGGTGTGTTCCTTAAGTATATATTGTATGTATCATGGCTGCACACAATAATCATGACCATGACTTTGCTATGAGTCTGAGTTTTATTCGTTTTAAGTTCCTCATGGAAAATAAAGTAATTTGAGTCGAATGCAGGCATGACCACAGCGAGGCTTGGGTCACAAACTCACTTTTAAACCATTCACCATTCCATTGCTATCATAAGGGTCAATCGTATATCAAAATAAATGATATAAGTTATAGTTAGTTATAATCATAATCATAATCAACTTTATTTATATAACACATTTACAACAGTTGTGACTGTACCAAAGTGCTTCACAGATAAAAGCATAGGGC
This sequence comes from Notolepis coatsorum, assembly GCF_963971535.1. NCBI lineage: Eukaryota > Metazoa > Chordata > Actinopteri > Aulopiformes > Paralepididae > Notolepis > Notolepis coatsorum. The sequence goes on along the minus strand of NC_140180.1, from coordinate 76,418,146 downwards.
AAAAAAAACATATACTATTTGCTCTAGTTATAAAATTAGAGAGACGAAATTGGTATCCATCTTCTCATTTATCATAATGTCGGCGTGTTCCTTTAAGTAGCAGCGAGTCTGGCTGTCTCCGAGGCCACACACAGGAAGTGTTGAATGTTGTTCTAGGGGTGCTGACATGTGCCATTGGGTGGTTCTGTATTATTCTTTTCTGCCTCGCTGCCACTTCTTGTTCCCCTTTCTCTCCTTTTGGACGCACGGCACGCTGCTAAGCATTTATCAGATATTCACCACCACAGAGGACGACGCAAATCAACGTTGCGTAACCACTTAGGTCCCCTGAGCGAGGACCATGATTTGCTAGATCGGCCTGGTATGGCCTGTCAACACCTATACATTGTACATTAGACTGATGGCTCTGATGATATGATAATTCATGTTGACAGACTATTGGAGACGTTTCCAATACATGAGTTACTGTAGGTGGTGAGAACGCTCAATTATGTACTGTAATTTGTATTCCAATTGTTCAATTAACACATTTCACAAAAAGGTTAACTGAAAATTAAACATACACCCACAACAATGAGTTAAACGATTTCCAAATAACCATATTTTATACAGATCAAACTATTAAAGAAAAAATAATCACGTATCAGGGCTTTAAAATAACTATCCAATGAGCTTAGACTTTATAGTTTCACTCCAGCGTGATTGGCACAAACTCCCAATGTGCTGGACTGAGTTTGAACTTCATCACAGCTTTTACAGTGAGATTAGCTCTGTGTGATGAGGTCATCCTTCACACACCAAATAAACATGTCAGCACCCTGGCCAAGCGGCTGCACGACAGCAGCGCCATGTGCTGATCTCACTTACAAAACATCTCCCCCAAAAACCTTATTAGAATCTATACAAAAGGTGCATCGAGCTGTCAATTCTATATGGAGTACTATGATATTAACAAGGACAATTTTCAAATCTACTGATTTGTGAAATAATTCACAAATCAAATAATTCACCCCGAGGTTATGTCACCTCGGGGTGAATCTCTGTCATTGCTAATATATGTCTATAATACTACTACCTACTATGCTAACATTGTCTATAATACTACTACCTATATGTCTATAATACTATGCTTAATATGTCTATAATACTACTACCTACTATGCTTAACCTTTTCACTGCCGCACCACCAAACGGTTAACCCTTTCACTTCGACAATACACAGAAGGTTAACCCTTTCACTGCCACACGACAGCCGGTTAACCCTTTCACTGCCCCTTTCACTGCCGGCGACCGTCGGTTGTGTGATAGTAAAGGGTTAACCTTCTGTCGTGTGGCCGTGAATGGGTTACGTGACGTCATTGTTGTTTCTGGCCGGTCCACCTCGCTTGAAATTGCAATGTATTTCCAATGGACACATTTCTAAATCGTCTCGTTTAAAACAAATAAAGCATGAACATTGGCATGGTGTACTTTTCTGTGTGTATTCATCCACAATCTACATGAAACAATTCACAGTTAATGGTAAAATAATTACGTATAATTGTATTTCAACCAAAAATGCTTAAACAATAATGTTAGTGATAGAAGGGAACTCATTTTGTGCAAAAATGGAAAGCTTGCCAATGTTCATGAGGCAGAATTATTACAATAGCCGATAAAACATTTTCCCAAAAATAAATCCCTATACGGGTGGACCGCGCGGGAAACTAAAGTGACGTCAGACTACAACCTCCTATACTACTACCTACTATGCTAATATGTCTATAATACTACTACCTACTATGCTTAATATGTCTATAGTACTACTACCTACTATGCTAATATGTCTATACTACTACTTACTATGCTAATACAGGTATGTATTATGCTGATTAGGTCTATAATACTACTACTATGCTAATATGTCTATACTACCTACTATTCTAATACAGTATGTCTATACTACTACATACTATACTAATATGTCATATATGCTAATATGTCTATACTACCGAATATGCTAATATGTCTATACTAGGCCTACTACCTACTATGCTAATACGTCTATACTACTACATACTATGCTAATACTGTATGTTTATACTACTATGCACTCAGAATGTAATATTCAAGTTTTACACTGTGCTGATGAACAATACCACTGACCCTTAGCTGCCAGAGGTGTACCCCTCCTCCTGACTTGTTGCACACAATTTGTAAGTCGCTTTGGATAAAAATGACTAAATGTAAATGTAAAACATGGGATATTTTGCCTTGATTCTTAACAGTATTCTTATGACGTTACAGTTTACTTAGCTCATTCACACACGCTCCTACACAGACAGTATTCTTATGACATTACAGAGCTGTCTCTACGCCTGTACACCAGAGACACGCGACCAAAGAAAACATACTTGTATGGCTGTGGTCATGAGGGGCCGCACGTCTGAGTATGTTCTTTTTAGAGGTGGAGCTGGAGGAAAGGTCACAGGGTCACCAAAATTAATACATTTACCGCTTATATACCAGCACGTCCGATCATGACGCTATCTTCCTCTATCCCGTTTACAAACAAAGATCACGTGACGCCGTCGTGTCACGTGAGACAAAAAAATGGACCGACCAATCAGAGGCCACGCTTCAGGACGCTCTCGAGGACGTCGACTGGGGGATGTTTCAAGGAAGCGTCAGCGAGCTCGCGGACACCGTTGTGAGCTTCATTACAACACTGGCTGATAGTATTGTACCCTACTAAAAGGGTGCGGGTCTTCCCAAATCAGAAACCGTGGGTGGATAGTACTATCAGAGCAGCTCTGAAATCCCGCACCACTGCCTACAACCTGGGCAGAGAGTCAGGAAACATGGAGTATAAGGCTACAGTCTATACTCTGCGCAAGGCTGTAAAACTTGCAAAACGGACATATGCTGATAAATTGGAGACACAAATGGCACAAAACGACACAAGAGGCTTATGGCGGGGACTGAGGATGATAACTGACTACAAAGTCAGCGCCCCCTGCAGCTGCTGGCCCAGATGGAATAACAGGACGCATTGAGGTACTGGAACGCTGGTGCCAGGACAACAGCCTGCTCCTGAACATTGGTAAAACCAAGGAGCTGATCGTGGATTTTAGGAGGAGACAGCAGGAGGCACACACACCACTGAGGATAAACGGGGCTACCGTGGACAGGGTGAGCAGCTTTGAGTGAGCAGTACCTGGGGGTCCACATCTCAGAGGACCTGACATGGACAACACACATAGACTCAGTCGTAAAAAAAAACGAAGCAGCACCTCTACCACCTGAGACAGTTAAGGAAGTTCAGAGTATCTGGGAAGGGACTCCAGTCCTTCTACTCCGGAGTTGTAGAGAGCATCTTGACTGGAAACATCACTGCCTGGTATGGCAACAGCACGGCACAGGACAAGAAGGCCCTACAGAGAGTGGTGCCCTCAGCCGAGCGTACCACGGGTATTGCACTACCAACCCTGCAGGTCCTATACAACAAGAGGTGCAAATCCAGAGCGTGCAGGATAATGAAAGACCCTCACCACCCCAACAACAGCCTGTTCATGCTGCTGCGGTCAGGCAAACGCCTGCGAGCACCAGTAACGAGGACAGAGAGACTTAGGCTGAGCTTCTTCCCCCAGGCCATCAGAGCCTTGAACACTGAACTCTCCACGCACAAGCACACATGAGCACACACACAACACACACCCTATACACACTTACACACTAGCAGCCACTTTAACATGAGCACACACACACTCATGCTGCACACGCTCACACTATGGACACTTTACAGAAGGAAAGGTCACTTTAAGAATAGTATAGCTTGGGATTGTATAATATAGCATTGTATAGCAGTGTACATAAAGACCCAGTGCATCATCCGTAGCTAACAGTGTACTGCACTACCACAGGACCTAGCATGTCCTACCATGCTCTGTAAATAACTCATGTAGAGATACCGATATGCCTACTTTGTTTACTTGTTTATTGCACTATGTCGCTCTATTGGTTGGACTCTATTATTATTATTATTACTTGTATTATGCACATCGTTGCGGGCGAGACCCCCCGCATTTCACTGTATACCTGTATGCCGTGACAAATAAAACTCTTGTATCTTGTATATATATCCATGTCTGAATATACCTGCATAATCCTTCTATATACCTACTTATACACCTGCATATAACCCATATAACTCTGTAGCATGTACAATAATGCTGTATATACCGTATATATATATATATATATATATATATATATATATATATATATATATTAGGGATGTCCGATATTATCGGCCGACCGATATTATCGGCCGATATCGGCAGTAAAATGTGATATCGGAAAATATCGGTATCGGTTTAAAAAAAACAAAAAACAATAACAATATTTGTTATATATATATCCAGTGAAATTATTAGTTACCTGAAATTATTCCGTTTTTTGGGGTGGGAAACCCTGCATATATCGGTATCGGTTGATATCGGTTGATATCGGTATCGGAAATTAAGAGTTGGACAATATCGGAATATCGGTATCGGTAAAAAAGCCAATATCGAGCATCCCTAATATATATATATATATGTATATATATATATATTAGGGATGTCCGATATTATCGGCCGACCAATATTATCGGCCGATATCGGCAGTAAAATGTGATATCGGAAAATATCGGTATCGGTTAAAAAAAAAAAAAACAATAACAATATTTGTTATATATATATCCATATATTATTAGTTACCTGAAATTATTCAGTTTTTTGGGGGGGGGGGAACCCTGCATATATCGGTATCGGTTGATATCGGTTGATATCGGTATCGGAAATTAAGAGTTGGACAATATCGGAATATCGGTAAAAAAGCCAATATCGAGCATCCCTAATATCCCTAATATATATATATATATATATATATATATATATATATATATATATATATATATATATATATATATATATATATATATATATATATATATATATATATATATATATATATATATATATATACAGGTATGTAGAGACACATGTGGATGAATATATATACAGTAAGAATATATATATATATATATATATATATATATATATATATATATATATATATATTCTTACCGTATATATATTCATCCACATGTGTCTCTACATACCTGCATATATTTTCATTTACATATCTGCAGATACTATATCTATATCTGTACATGCCTTACCTACTCTTACACGTCATTGACGTGTCAATTACCATTGTGTCTTTATACCTGTATCACTGTACATAATAATACTACAACTCTGTACGTATACTGTACATCTGATTAACTGGGTTTTTGAGGTGATGAAATCACTACTACGACAATACAGAATGTTAACCCTTTCACTGCCACACGACAAAGGGTTAGCCCTTTCACAACCACACTACAGACGGTTTCTGTAGTGTGGTAGTGAAAGGGTTGACCTTCTGTAGTGTGGTAGTGAAAGGGTTAAAGTGGCTTGTAAAGGACATCTATTGAGTAATTGTGCAGTGGGGACCACTTCCTCCTAAGAAAAATAAACATTAACTTTTCTCTTCCTTAATTTTCCTTCCTGTTTTGAAATAATATCTCAGTTGGTTCAATGTGTGTCCTTTCCTAGACGTTTCACATACAGTATGCAGTATGCTCTATTCTTTGGCCAGCCAGCCCAGTCAGCCATGTGTTCCGTGACATGAGTCCCACCTAACTATTTATGGATCATTCCAGGAATGTACATTTTGACTTCTATAAAGTTGCACAAAAACTAGGTGATGTCTTTGTCTTTCATTAAGGTTGCTTTATTCTCATAAAACATTTATAAAATGTAAATATTTTAATGGTAGGGGGGAATCCATGCACTGAAAATGTGTCAACTCCGTTAACACTAGCACTATAAAAAGAAATTGGGTCACATACTGTACTATAAAATATAATTAGTGCAAAACAAGACTATAGGCAAGCCCAGAGTCTTAGAGAGAGAGAGTTCGGACACTCTCATAGGCTTTCATTGTTATCGTGGAATGCGGAAGTGGAGCGCATCATGTGGCGGTCGTAGTTCCAAGCTCTGCGAGCAGGACAAGTTTCCAGCTTTGAACGCGATTACTTTTCATTGTTTACGAGGCACTCTTGCTGGTAAGTTTACTTTACTTTACTTACTTTGTACATGTTAACGCATTAGCAGACCACTCATGGATTTAGTCAATATTGGTATTTTATGTAGAAAGCTTTGGTTAATGTTTATCGTAAGTTAATAGCTTGTTAGATTCTAAATGCAGTTAGATAACGTTACCATACTGATTGGCCTAACGTTATATTTACCAAATTATTTGCAGTTATTGGTGTTTGTTAGTTTATCTTTGTTTATTAGATTTATTGTTAAAGTGAGCAACACGAGATAGACTGGTCTTCATGTGACCGGTGTACTTCTGACGGCGTTGTGTATTAAAGATGACAGACAAGGATGACTGTTGGTTGTCTTTATTTTCTCCTGTTAGGTTACAATGCAACACAATGCACCAGCATTAGGAATAGTCATCTGCAGCACGTGAGCTACAATTGGGAAAAGACGTGACTCCATTAACTAACATGTCACCAGCGCACGTGTGTGTGCAAACCCCCTATATGCTAGGCTACTAATGTGCATTTATAAAGTTCCCTAACACAGTCAAACCTCCCACGAATCTACACAATTTTATCAACAGGAGTTACATTACAAACTCGTTTTACAGTTTAGGAATGTAACATACAACTTTTAACAACTTTTAGACCGAAGTCTATCATTGAACATAAGAGCAAGACCCTTACCTCTCAGCATTCCGGGAGAGACTAACGTATCAACCAGGAAGCAGGCAATATGTGCACTCCGGAAAGGAAGGGTGTCGATTTCAAAATAAAAGCCTTAACTCCCTAAGGTGTAATAAAATAAAACGAAAGGAATGAAATCAAATCAAATCAATAAAATAAAACATTAAGGATTATTAGTGGAATGTATTAAAGTGTATTTTGTGATGGGGTGTAATTATCCATACAAGGCAACAAGGCACTTGTTACATTCATATAAGGTACAGTAAGGTTATAATATATAGACAATAACACATGACACTAGATAGACTGGTCTTCATATAAGGTACAGTAAGGTTATAATATATAGACAATAACACATGACACTAGATAGACTGGTCTTCATATAAGGTACAGTAAGGTTACATAATATAATATATTATATAATATATAGACAATAACAGTGGATACAGACCTGTCTGGCTCTCCTCTCGTGGTCTTGACTCTAATGAGAGACGTGTCCCAGTCATTTGGAGTTGTGAGGTTGATTATTATTAGTAGTAATGTAGTTTGTATATTATTAGTAGATATGTAGGTTGTATATTATTAGTAGATATGTAGGTTGTATATTATTAGTAGAAATGTACAGTCTCCTCCCCACCGTATGTATATTTCTCTCCCACCCATACCCACCCACCCCCTCCTAATGTACAGTCCCCTCCCCATTATGTATATACTCTGTCAGGATCTATGGGTAACAGTACTGTATATTTGAATACCGTTTATGTCACAAATGTATCAGTACTAAATACCTGTATGTCCCTATGCCATAAATGGCATGTATGTTGTGTATCGGGGAGATCAGGTCGTTGTTCCTGCTCCACCATGAATTTCAGGCCAGCACTTTTTGCAAAGAACCCGGACTCCCACAGCCTCCTCCCGTATCCCTCTCCCTCCCACCGTAAGCTTTTCAAACATGCTGTAACTGTGGGGGACACTATCATTACTATCAGACACTATCATCTCTGTCAGGCCATCTACCTTCAGCTTGTCAAACACCTCCCCTAATACTCCTGGTTCCATCTTTATATGTTACAATCTGAAATGATATTGTCAGTGTTACAGCGAGGGTGTGTATGTATGCTATTGTATGTCATTGAAATATTATATAAATTACAACTTTACGTTATTCATACCAACCTGTCTCATACCAGACTTTACCCCATAATTGTCAATCACAAATTCATTGTAGTCATGTACAGTACATATTACAGTAAAACACATTGAACCTGTTTAAATGAGCCAAACAGTGAAACTGTAGAAATTGAGATGAGTCAAATTGTATCAAAAATAGAATAGTTTATTATCTGTTTCTATGGCCATAGAAAGATTATGCACATAAAATTTGACAAATTAAGATGACAAATTAATAACAGATAATGACAAGAAAGGTAAACAAAGGTGAGATTATGGGTTTTGTCGTATCTGTCACAAGATTGATATGAAGACAACGAGAAAAAAAACATGATGTGATTTACTTGGACATGTCATATCTAAGTCACGCTGGCCTGACCTTTAAGTTGTTGTCTGAGCTGTATACTAGTTAAACTATATGAACTAGTCAACCTTTTTCTTCTCCTGTCTGTGTCCAAATGCTGCAAGCCAACCATGGTAAGATGTCGATCTATAAAAGTTAGATGTTATGATTAAGCAAGCAAAATATGTATACTAAAATATCAAGTTTCGCACAGCAGAAACTGGTAGGTGAACTCTAAACCCTCTAAAATATTTAAATCAAATCGAGTTTTGTTGTCACATACACAATCATACACCTCTTGAAGCAGGATGCTTGCATGCTGTGGAATGGAAATGTTAGAGATGAGAAGAGATACAAGATGTGTGTTGTTGTGCATGAGCAACTCCATAACTCTCTATCTCCCTGTTTTGTTTTCTAGGATAAATTACCACTATAATGACGTGCGTGTGTCCAGTCTGAGGTGAGCAGCAGTCGTGACAGAAAGGCCCTAGCACTACAAACAACGGGAGTGGAAGACTGGACCTCTACATGGCCATATTATAGGCCTATAATAATAAAAAAATTGTGGAATGCAATTGGTTGCCTTGTATATTTTGTACTGTTGACCAAACTTCTTTCTTGGCTTAATTGAGTAGTATCTGGCATGATTGATATTTAGATTAGATTCAACTGTATTGTCATTTGCACAGACTACAAGTACTGAAACAATGAAAGACATTTAATCCAGTTTAGCATTGAACCAGAAGTGCAAAAGAAGCGGTGCAGTGTAATTTTACTTGAATATTATGTATGATATATAAATAGAATAAACGGTAAAGGTAGGTAGGAATGTGCTAAGATATACAGTATGAACATTATTAACAGAATGAACAGTATGAAAAGAGTAGTATGAATACGCTAAGATATATACAGTGTGCACAGCGTTTAAGTTAGTCATGGATGTATTATAAGAGCTTTTATAATACATCAATGGTTACAGTATGAAATGTAAATGCTAAGAAATGCAGAGTAAACAGCTTGAGGTATGATATTCACTGCATTTCCATATTCACTTTGTGCATGTATGAATGTCTTATAGATAGCATTAAGATGTGTGTATTTATGACCATAGAAGCACAAGAAAAATATGAATGCATACATACTGTAAATGTTACAGTATGTAACGTTAGCCTATGCATTAATATTTTTCGTAACTTATCCTACGTTATGGGACAGTCCACAGACAACAGAAAAACTGACTAATGCTGTCTCTCTGCCACTCCCCTGAAATGCTATTATGTATATTGAATATAAAGTGTTGTCAACAACTGTAATGTGGGCTGATTAATACAATTATGCTTGAGTGTTTAACAACTACCGTGATATGGCTAATGTAAAAGAATAGTCATCAGTAGCTATAGTAACGTTCGAAATTGCCGTCATCGCCTCGTGATATAAAGTAATATAATGTAAATATTAAAGTAGCAGACATGTAAATGATATAACGCAACAGTGATCAATGCACATTGTGTTAATAAGTACCAAAAATTGCTGTAACAGTAGTAGTTCTGCCGTTCTGTCCCGCTGAAATCAAGTCGACAGCGCTGAGTGCTGCAGTGCTGCAAAAACAAATTGGAACTAAGGGAGCTACGTGAACCACGTGATCGCGTGGCGGCGAGATCAAAGCGTGTCGCAACGCTCTCTCTCTAAGACTCTGGGCAAGCCTATAGCGTATAGTTAAAGCCACACCATGATACATGCCAGTGGGGAATCAGAATATATGTATGATCATTAACCTCTTCCGCCCGTGCGGTCTGTCGGCGGTAAACCAATATCTCCAGAATGTTCTACAAAAGTAGCGTTTTTATTTTCAAACGTATTCAAGTATAAACATCATAACCATGTCACAACAGCATTTATAATGTATATTATCATCAATACGTTAGTTTAACAATAGGTTAAAGTGTTATTAGATAGATTTTCATTTAGTTTTGGTCAGGGTTACAATGACACTATTTAACAACCCATCATCTACACTCACAGCACACACATCCACACGCACACACTCACTTTAAATAAACACTCACCGTAACACCCACTCTACTCACTTTAAACACTTTAAACACTTTAACACACTTTATATTTATTAGCAAAGAGATTTGCACTACAATTCATACCTCATTGCACCTTACCCTAAGTTGTACCTGATCCCATTGCTGCATTGTACCTCACTGTTACTCTTTTTTTTTTTACTCTGTATTATATTGTATATATTGATTGACTGAACACTTTTTGTTTACGTACTCTTGACTTTTTCTATTTTATACTTTTTATCTATTTTATCTAGCACACTCTCAGGAGCTCATACAGAAAAAAGCTTTTCATGGAAAAGTATTCTGTATTTTTACTATGACAACTATTAAAGAAACTTGAAACTTGAAGCTACAGTTTGTGTGTGTGCATGTGTGTGTGTGTGTGTGTGTGTGTGTGTGTGTGTGTGTGTGTGTGTGTGTGTGTGTGTGTGTGTGTGTGTGTGTGTGTGTGTGTGTGTGTGTGTGTGTGTGTGTGTGTGTGTGTGTGTGTGTGTGTGTGTGTGTGTGTGTGTGTACACACACACACACACACACACACACACATACTTGGCTACAGTATTACCGTTAGGTCACAGGGGGGAAATGATTGTGGGTGCAAGCGTGGGCGTATTATGCAGCACACTAACTGAGGTGTTAAAATGCCAACCATCCCTCCCCCCCTGAAATCCACCGGCTTATTATATGCCATGCATATTGTATGTAGAGGTATACTATTGAATAGAGTTATGACGTTATGACTCATTTCAATAAACACTAATCCTATAAAGAACACATAACTGCACGGCACACAATCACACAGGCATCTTAAAATTGTCTTGCCAGAGGGCACGGGAGCACATGGGGGTGCTGATGTCTCTCCCATGAAGAACGTAGTTTAGTAAACAGGAGGCCTGGAATGGCTGGTGTGTTCCAACAGGAAAGCTCCATGACGCAAGGAGACATTATGAGAGTGTCATGCTGCCTGACAGACACATGAACAATGACCTGAGGACGTCAAACATTATGCAAGGAGACATTATGAGAGTGTCATGCTGTCAACAGACACATGATCAATGACCTGAGGACGTCAAACTACCCAGGTGGGGGGAAAAAGTATACTAAATGAATGTACAGTATGTGTGCTATTTTCAACCTACATTTTCGTACTTAAGTCTATTTACACGATATGCTTAGGACAATTTAGGCTGTAGGCCTACTTAAGTTGGACCTAGTGTTATGGGAACAGAGGAACGGGACCCAAATAAGAGAGTGAAACAGTCCAACAGTTTAAACGCTAAAACAAGCGTGTATTTATTTTTACAAACAGAGACAAATTCAACAATACGAAAAATATACAAGGCATACAAACAATGAACGGTGGAAATGTGGTGTCAGCAGGTCGGGACCTGGGTTATGAGGTGTGTGTTAAAACCCGAAGTGTGTAGCAGACACGCTGGGGCGAAACAATAACTGATTCCCGAGAGGGAAAATAACACGAGGGACTTGGCGAGGCAGGAGGGAGGGAGAAAATAACAAGGGAATTAACGGGCGGATGAACGCGACGAGTAACCGAGACGGCGTCTTCCAAACTAGATGGAAGAGAGAAAAAGAGACACGATATTAGTTGACCAGTAAACATCTACCCACGCTGGAGGGGGAGAAGAAAACGAGGTCAGGGTTACAAGCATTTGAACACACGCATCAAAACAACGAGGTTAGGTAGCAGAAAAATTATTGACAACAATCAACGAGAACTAAGTGAGACAGAAATGTCAGAAGGAAATAATTAAGGCGCAAGAAACCTACTGTTCCTACAGAACGAACTCGCATCGACTGCTGGGCTGGTCAGGTGTTATAGTCCAGGAAGAGGCAGCATTCTCTAATTGTTCATTAGCACCAGCCGTGAGACGTGAACGTCTCGAGAGACGTACGCCTCAGGGTCGTGTCAACGTGCAACGCGTCCTCAGCGGGGGGCCAACAGGCTGAGGTACCTGCTCAAAAGCAGCCCTCACAACACCTAGTACAATTTACTGTGTACTGTGTATTTTGGCAGACCTTTAATTTGCAATTAAGTATATTTAGATATATTTTCTGTACTTAATTTAAACTAAAAATATACTTTGAATGCACTCAAAATAAATGTTCTAATATTAGTTACGGTAGTATGATATTAATATATACTTCAATATACAGGACATTTACTTTATTTAGAATACATTCAAATCTTACAAAATAATGTTAGGAATTGACATTTGAACACATTCAAAGTATATTTTATTATGTCTAAAGTAAGAAATGTATACTTAAAGATACTTAAATACAACTTAAGGCTGTGCCAAAATACCACAGTAAAGTGTACCTATTACAACAAGTACAGCTTAAGTTGTATTAAGTATATAGCGTAATTTAATTCATTCAATCATTATTTAATCGAGAATTACACTGAGGGGCAGCCCTCATTGTCGGTGTCGTCGGGCACATTATCACCATACATGTTGTACAAAGTACAAAAATAATAGAAAATAGAACAATTAAAACATTGAAACACAAACAATTTTGTTCTTGCACAGAAGCCAAAGGTAGATCTACCAAGTTCAGCATAAACTCTAGACTTTAAGTGGAAGCCAATGATTTGTTTATGTACTATAGGGTCCAGAGGTCCATTCCAATAATGAAGTAATGTACTAATTTGGACAATCTCCAATCAGGCTTTATATAGAAACAGATGCCAGTGCAAATCCTGTCTCTCTGCCAGAGAGCACCACCCAACCCTATTGTACAGGACAGAATGGTGAGTATTATAATCACCTGTGATCAATTTGATGGCCACACCTATTGCCACAGCCCCTTTTAGCCAACTGGCATGAACAAAAACACACACACAACACACACACACACACACACACGCACCTTCACGCACACACGCACACACACACACACACACACACACACACACACACACACACACACACACACACACACACACACACACACACACACACACACACACACACACACACACTCTTAACCTCCATGCCAAGAGCACTCACCCGTGACTGCAATGATTGTACATTATGTACCTTTTTTCCTGTGATCCATATTTACATTTTCTGATGATACTGTGTTGTTTATGTGTAGAGAACAACTATTGAATACAAAGCAGGAGTACTCTGATTGGCTAAACTCTGCCCCTACAGCGACTCGTGTTGCCATAGTGACACAAATTGATTTAAGACCAGGCAGCCTCTTCCTTGAAAGCCTGAATGAGTCTCTCCCATAGTGATCTTCAGGGCCATGTGTTGATCAGCTGGCCAGTGTATTTTACATTATGGGGTCACAATGCCTGTACTGCTCTGTAAATGTTATCAGGAGAGGTTAGTAATTTTATGTGTATGGGGTCTACTCATTATGAAGAATCAGAATCACTTTTATTCGCCAAATGCATCATAATGAACACACAGGAATTTGACTTGACATATCAGCATGACATAAAACACCTGATGTAACCATATATTATAGGCCATGTACTGGATTGCTCATATGAAAAGATACATATCCTGTCTGTTGCTAAAAATACATGTGCATCGTCATGTAAGAGTCTAAAAACACAACAGTGTTGATAGTCCAAGCAATAAATAGAAAGTACAGCAGTTAAAAACCATTATAATAAAATGTCTGATCAGTAAAAACATACATTTAAAAAAGTAGTCATAATAAGGTTAAAGGTGTTATAGATAACATTCAGCCACCATATGGCACACGAGAGCACCAGCATGTAATTTATCCAATCAGGTTAATTCCATGTGGGGGAATGATAAGTAGGGAGGGGATACATGCCTGCAACATGTAAACAACAACATTCATTTTGGACCCACAAATATTTTTTAAATAATAAATTCATTAATCAATCATTTCTTTGTGGGGGGAGCAATACTTTTACTCCACAGAGTCCAGACCTTTCTAAAATCTCTGTGGGTGTATTCTTTTTTTTTAATGATAACTCTATAAAATGTTATCTATAACACCTTTAATTGTTCTGATTAAAGTCAAAATATGGTATTATAGGCTTATCTGGGCTTCCAGTATGCCATTGAAATAACCTGAGAAACTTACAATGATCAATTGGTCTCTGACACTTTTGGATGTCATCTATATGGAGATCTCCACTGCTCGGGTGATTGGAGTTGGGCAGTCCAACATTGAACTGTGGGCCTCAGCGGCCGAGAAAGTAAAGGCCATGATCTATTGGCGAGGCGGGGTCCTGTGTTTCCATGTAGTTACTGTACAACACTTTGCAGATATGCTGGGGGCTTGAGTCGTGCATGTGCCAGAACACGCAAATGTATCCAGGAACCTCCCACTCTACTCGACCTGTTTGTTGGCGAGCCGGTTAACAACTGAACCACAGTGTGTCATTGACTCACCTGTTCCTCCCCAGGCACTGTGCTGCCTCATTTCTACAAATGGAAACTGCACCTGCGTTTGAAAAGAAATCCATTCAACGGCATAGTGTGTTACATCATGTTGAATATTCCTCTTTGACTATGTCAAATATTTACGGCTGTCGATATTAACACATACATTTTTTCAGATTTATTTGAAAACCTTAACGGGTTATAACTAGACTGACTATAAACTTTATAACGCATCACTGTGCCTCACTACATCACTGAGCACAGGGTGACAGTACAGTCTGGCAAAAAAGATAACATTTTTTTTTACACTTACTGTACATTTTACTGTATATTTCTGTATATTCTGGCTGTATATTTTATATTATAGAATGTATATACAGTACATATCAGAATGTATATCCTGGACCGTATTTTATTCTTTATTCTTATTTTTATTCTTATTTGTGACTTTTGTTTTTGAATACCTAACTGTTTACTGTTTACTGTGTACTGTGAGCGATATGTAGTGCTGAATTTCCCTCGGGATAAATAAAGTATTTCTATTGTGACCCCTTTTTGACCCCACCTGCTTTCCATAGCTTCGACATCCAGCCGCGGCGGCTGATGCGTTCTAAGTTCCTGATCACATGCAGTAAAATAATGACTGACCGGACGTTCCCTGACCGAAATTACATCATACAAAGTTTCTGAACGGACATTAAACCAATTTGTATGAACGATGCAGTGATGAACAGTCTTTCCCAGCAGAGCATGTGGGAAACATGTACACAGGTCGAACTACGCTATGCTCACATTAGGCAGCATAGAGATTGTCTGAAGGATTGTCTACCAAGATCACATCAGACATCAGATAACTAATTTATCCACCGTTCAAATGTTATCGAAGACTCCTGTGCCCGATGAATACTTATAACCCTGTTTTCCCCTACTGAATGATGCATTTTGTATTTTGATTTATGGTAATTGCGTTAATGCAGGCGTATCATGTGATTAATGCATTAAATTTCTTAGATTGACAGCCCTAAAAATATGATGTGGCATTTGCCGGGCACCGTAGGGAACAGGAAGTCTCAATATTCCCAGGCTATATTCACCATTACAAGGTCACAAGGAGGTTGGTATGAACTGCTTAAGGGGCACTTCACCAAAAAAACGCTTTATTGTGCACAATCTCACACACATACAAAAACTCTAAACAGTTTTGCACACATTCATTTAGTTTGACAGTTATTGAGAGTAAATTTGTTTGAATATGGCCACCAGTGGGCGGCTGGGTGGCGCAGCGGACTAAGCGCTTGTCACCAACATGAGAGACACTGGTATCGAATCCGGCTGTCAGCGTTGCCTCCGGCTTGGCCGGCCGTCATACTGGCTCAATTGGCAGAGTCAGTGGGAGGGAAGCCGGTGGGTGGTAATCTGGTCGTTGTAAAACAGCGACTCCTACAGGTCGGTCAGGGCGCCTGCACAGCGAGGAAGGGAGATGGTGAGGGTAGTGTGAGCCTCCCACACGTTACACTTCCGCATGTATCGGAGGGGACATGTGATAGTATCTATCAACCCTCCCTAGACTGACCAGTGGGGGGCACATGCGAGCAACGGCCAGGAAGGGGAGGGGGGAATTGGCATGATGACTAAAATTGGGATGGGAGAAAAAACAGAAAAACAGGAGGAGAAAAAGTGTAAAAAAAAAAGAAAATGGCCATTGGGGGACATTGAATCATTGTCTTGTGTTAATTACAGCTCCATGAAATGATGTAGATGAAGAAATAGCAGTACATTGTTTTATAGCGACTTATATTAACACTTTGTATGCCACGCCGTGTTTTCCTTTTTACCCCTTTGAATGCCACCATCCACTCCAATGTTAACTTAATATCGCCTAATCTATGTTTTAAATTATGGCTATGTGTCTAATCTGCCCGTCGCTTATCAAAGACTCATTTTCCAGTCAACGTTGTCAAGGCAGATTGTTTTTTTATCGCTTCATTTCCGTTTGATAGCATTTTGAAAATCACTCGTTTTCGCGGAAAAAACAACCCATTCTATGATAATCGTCTTTTACTGGAATATTCCAGAACGTTGTAATTTGTCGGCCTATTTATGAATCGTTTTCAAATAAACGCTAGATGATCGATAGTATATGTGTGCGCACGCACGCTCATGAATCATAACATAGATTCCTTACCTGAGGTCAGATGGTATCCAAATGGTTTATTCCAATTTCCGATCGCCATTAGAAAAAATCGATAATTGTATTGATCCACCGTGTGTACAGTAGAACACATATTCGCCGTGGCTCAGAGGCTCCAGAATGAACTCTGGTAGACCCCGGTTACATCAGTGAGAAGTAAAATGTGGAGTCAGAAATCCTTTCTCCCATTCACTTTCATTGAGTCCAATCCAAAAGGGTGATTTACCATCTGGGAGACGATAGGGGGCGCTGTTTTCACATCTGAGCGCCGGCGGTCCCTGGATCTCCAACGGTAGGCTCGCTTGATGCGCTATGATTTCGGATCGCTAATAATATTTTTTTTTAAAACCAGAGCATTCTCGTGACGGTGGCATTCAACCCGGGGGGTAATAACCCGAGAAAAGCTGTGAGTGGCATTCAAAGTGTTAATACTAAAAAGCCTTGGGTAAGAAGCAGACAACAGACAGGGCACTCAATTTCTTTAAAGGGGCACTTTAAAAACAGTGCTGATTTATTTTGTACATATAATCGTACACACACATCAAACAGTTTTGCACGCATTCATTTAATTTGACAGTTATTGAGAGTAAATTAGTTTGAACATGGCCACCAGTGATGTCATTAGGGACATTGAATTGTGTTAATTACAGCTCAATGCAATGATAAGGTAGCAGTTCCCTATAAGACAAGGTATTGCTATTTTTTCATCTGCATCGTTTCACTGTGCTGTAAATAAGACAACACAAGGATTCAATGGCCCACGATGACATCACCGGTGGCCATATTAAAACCTTTTTGTCAAATCAACTAAATTGGAGTTGAATTAACTTAATAGGAGTGATGTCAACTTGATATTTAATATTCCCTCTCTCCAATTAATTGATTTATCTAAAACAAAATGTCACTACAAAAGGCTAGTATAATGTAATACATTGAGACAACGGGTTACGCTACAGGTCCTACGGGACCCCTGGACATACATCAACCTAACTGCTCTGTTTAACCCGCTGACCTCAGGAGGGCGAGTCCTCCAGGAATTGGCATCACGATAATGACTAAGCCATTTAGGAACAGGGAAATCCCACAGCAGCCATTGTGAAGGAGAAGCCACGTCTATTGACATCATTTACTTAGTCTGTTGGATCCTGCTGGAGGAGTGTGTGTGTGTGTGGGGGGGGGGGGGGGGGGGCAGCAGGCAAGCCCTATTGGTCTGCCAGATGGGAGCAGCTGTCCTCCCCTGATCCCACCCCACTGATCAATACTGATGCAGGGGAGCCAGGCTTTCATTAATACCGGTCCTGACGACATGTCAGATACTCTGGCCTTTTGTCCTCCCGTTACAACATTTGTTTGCATTTAGTCATTTAGCTGACACTTTTATCCAAAGCGACTTACAAGTTGTGAACAACAAGTTAGCAAGAGGGGTACAACTCTGGAAGCTAAGGGTAAGTGGTGTTGTTCGTGAAATAATGTCGAACTTGAGTGCATAGCACTTATTTTTTATTTCGGTTATTGCTTGAAGAAGTGTTTTTAGTCAACAGTGGACATTTGGGTGGGTTCTCGGCTGTCCTGACTGTGGTGGGAAGTTTGTTCCACCATTGTGGAGTGAGGACTGAGAATACCCTGCTTCACTTTGATGGCCCCCCAGGAGCACGGATAGGAGTGGGTCTCAAGCGGCCAGAAGATGCAGAGTGTAGGGGTCTTGAGGGTTTGTAGTTAACCCGTTCACTGCCGCACTACCAAAACGGTTAACCCTTTCACTGCGACAACACACAGAAGGTTAACCCTTTCACTGCCACTCGACAGCCGGTTAACCCTTTCACTGCCACACGACAAAAGGTTAACCGTCGGTTGTGTGATAGTAAAGGGTTAACCTTCTGTCGTGTGGCAGTGAAAGGGTTAAAGACCATTAACCGGAGGTAGGTGGGAGGCGTTCCCCTCGCTGCACTGTGTGCCAGGTCAATGACCTTGAAGAGGATCCATGCCGCAAGAGCGGCAATGCAGACAAGAGCTAGGATCATAGAGCAGTTTTAAGTAAGTCTACCCATGCAAGGTATTAATCGAACTTTAAAAGAATGAAATGAAAAAAGGCATTCATGTTCCAGCATGGTTATTAATGACACCAACGCCAAACAGTGGTTAACGGTCTTTATTAGTATTTTGCACTGCCCGGCGCGCCGAAGAGGGTCTGCTGGACGCTCCCTCCTCCTCCTGGGTGTCCACGGGACTGGGCAACTCAGAATAGGCAATTTTATTAAGTTTTATTTATTTGCTAGAAAGGTTTGAAACCATACGGTTAAATATTGTTTCAAATACAAATATTCTTTGTTATGTTCCCTAATAAAATCGTTGACAACTAAATTATTTCTATGTCGTCTTCTTTACTGATGTGACAATTCCTGTATGAAAGGTGCTATACAAATGAAGTGTATATTATCCTGTTAAGCTGTAGATTGTAGATTTGGGGACCCTGTTGTTTTTATCATACATCTATCAATACAGACCGTATTAGATCCCCATGAGGGGTATCATTGGAAAGCCACACTCATTGGCTACAACCCTGTCCAAACATTTTTAAGATCGCCAAATGATTGACGGAGCTAGAGCCCAGGGAGCAGTGGCGGCTGGTCCATAGAGGGCGCTAGGGCACCGCCCCCCCTGGTGGATGAGAAGAAGAAAGAAGTGGTTTTGGATTTTAGATTTCGACCCCTAAACATATTTAAAAAAAAAATTAATAAATAATAATTACTCATTTTAAGTATGTTTCTGTTTAAAATGCACAATAACATGTAATATACCAAATATAAATCATTGTTTGTGTGTCCTATTCACCCCCCCCTGGCCCCCTCTCTCTTCCCGGGCACTAGAAATCAACGCCAGCGTCAGTGCGCAACACAGCAAATAGAAAAATAAATAAATGAACCTAGCAACTAAATGTAATCCAATCAAATACGTCTTCAAATATGATGGCTGTGGGCGCTTTTCTCTAGTGCCTGAAGTAGAGTCATTGTTGAATTGTCGAATTGTCTATTATATTCACTCTATTGGCTGAGCGTGGCACGTCCACCAGGAAAATCCCATATGCTCTGCTCGGCTACTAGTTGTTGTCAAAGGTCTATGGTGGTTGTAACTTGTCGTCGGAAAATGATAATAATAACAAGATACTGTACATTCAGGCTAACAAAATGGACATGTTTATGGAAAGTTCAAGCTGCGAAATGGCTTCTTATTTTTTTTAAGTGGATTGACTCAATGGCCGCCAACAACGATTATATATGTGTTTGGCTGCCAACCGTTGAACGCCAACCACATATATATACGTTATTTGATCGTTTTTAATATCCTATTCAATGCCAGGGACCCGTATGTTGCCGGTAGAAGGCATACTGCGACGCTGAGGGTACAGTACCGGCCAGATCCTCCCAGGTGGTGGTATCGAGCACCCTTTGCAACCTTGTATCTTGGCCTGTGCGTCGATCAAATGTCTCCGGGTATTTTTTTTTGCAATCTGAGCGGTTATAACGGTCAGAGTGAGAAGGATCAAATGCTCTCGATGTGTGGTGGATTATATTGGCTACACGATGGACATCAATACTTGGAATCGTAATCAGATAATTGGAATATTCTTTTTGGGGTAAATCCTAGTCAAGGTAAGGGCTATATGATATCAATCTTGCGTTGATCCAACCATGTCTTCATATCGATCCGAACGTGTGTGTGTAACGTTACTCCACAACGTATGCCGTTGGTGACGATCAAAGCATAAAAAAACAACCCCCCCCCCCTTTCATGCATTCATGATGAAACATAATACCTATGATATAGATTTGATTTGAGAATAATAGCGGGTCCAGGCAAGAAACAGCAACGGTTATAGTATAATACACGCATAAGGCTATTCCTCAGCATTTCGGGAATTACCCCAGACCATTCTAAAACCATACTCATATTCACCACAGTATAAAACGGGAATGTATGGATGAAAAATTATTTATTTTTCACATATTGAACGATAGATACTCAATGTCAAATGGGCCATAGTATTGTATCCATAGCTATAATATAAAATATAGTTATAGCTCTACAAACAAGGTGACTCACTCCTATCTTTTAAAGCATGGCAGTGCTACCACAGGGCCAAGGCTAATAGCTAGCAGTCAATGAGTTAAACAACCTAAACCGTCTCATTCTCCTCTCCTTGTGTTCTGCTCTTGGGCTCCAGTTATCGCTACCCTAACAGAACACTCGGATCAATGCTGAGCCCAGCACCACAGGACGCTGGAGAATGGAACCGGGTCCAGTCCATCCTCAACAGTGTAATACATACATGTATTTTAGGCGGATTTTCAGAAAATAGGGCTCCGGGCCAGTGGCGTCGCGTGGGTAAAATAACAAGGGATGCCAAAAAAAATTATTAAAAAAAAATGTATTAAATATTTTTATTAATTTTCTTTTTTTTTCTTCTTTTTTTTTAGTCAAGCAGTCACCATGTACACTACAGTATGGCTCGGCGGCCAGTCAAACTTTATTTTTATTTATTTAACAGATTGCAGAATGGGTACAATACAGTACGGCTCAATACACACAATTTTATAAGGGGTTGCAGACCAGAGAAAGACGTTTGTCTTGTTTACATCAGGGTCATTAATACTGCTGGAGCATTGGTTCATTTTTGGTCCGATTTTTCCTTGCACGATTTTGTGCGCTGCGTCGGCGCAAATTCGAGACACATATTCGGTTGCAAAAAGGCCGTGGGACACTTTTCCATTTCGGCAAGTTTATTCCACGCTTTCGGCTTTCCTTTTCTAAGCATTTTCGGGGCTACATGTGAATGAGTAAAAGTTGCGGGACGCCCAGATGTTCCCACGATAGAAAGCTCGCGTGGAGCCCATAATAGGCTCACTTAATACAGCATTTTTTAAATCATGCAACATTTTCAGAGTCGCGAGCCGACCTTTTCCCCTCGTTTTCGATGATGGAAGTGATTTAGGAAAAGCTTCGGCACGCCGAGAGGTACCTGTGGATTTAATCTCGCGAGGATCGGGGCAATATTCGGCCCGTGGGAGCAGTCACGGGTTAATACAATTTTCAAATGTGCAGAGGGGAGGCCAGACTACTTAGTCTGCTGACAGGCCCCTTTTTAAGGTGTGGGCAGGGCTTTAGTCAGCTCGAATCTTGTATCTTGGGCTATGGCTGGATGAAAAGCTATCTTTTAAAGTGCATATTGGAAACCTCACAAAGAAACTTAACCTAAAACTTGGTTTTTTCTTTCGCAACAAACGATGCTTTTCTTTTGAGGCCAGAAAGAAACTTGTTCAAGCCACATTCCTGTCTGTAATTGACTATGGTGACATAATATATATGCATGCTGCCTCTTCAATGCTAAAAAAGCTAGACAGTGTGTATCATGCTTCTCTGCGCTTCATCACTAGCGCCAAAGGGCTTACTCACCATTGTGTGCTTTACCAAATGGTAGGATGGACCTCTCTGTACGTACGGAGGAAATCCCACATGTTTGTTTTTATATATAAGGCCATCATAGGGAAGCTTCCCCTATATCTTTCCAACCTAATTAGCTTTGCCTCTAGCAGCTACCATACCAGGTCCACAAGATGGCTACTTTTAAAAAAAACGAGAATAAACACTGAATTAGGAAGAACGGCTTTTTCAAGCTTCGCACCTTGGGCATGGAATGGGCTACAGGACCATATCCACTTAGATACCCTGGTCTCCCTCTGCGAGTTTAGGTCTGTATTACATAACTTCCTACAGGAAGAGTGTCGCTGCTTTCTCTAGTCGGGTCCCAACTGCAAAACTGCAGAGTTACTGTATTGCCCTGTATTTTACTGTCGTACACTTTTACTGTTATGTAGACTGTTCTGTTTTGTGTTTTTATGTTTACGTGTGATGTATTGTGTATTGTGTACATGCACTTTTATTATGTTCTTGTGTGATGTACCGCACATTTTATTGCTGTCTGATGTTTTCGGGTGTTATTGCTGTCATCTTGGCCAGGTCTCCCTTGCAAAAGAGATCTTGTATCTCAATGGGACTTCCTGGTTAAATAAAGGTTAAAAAAAAAAAAAAAAAAAAAAAAATTAACACTTTGATCGCCATGGTTCAAATTCATAATTTACCATCCCTAGCCAGCTCTATTTGTCTATGGAGAAGTTCCCCTTCTTTGCAGGGCTATAACTTTTTAAATTCTATTGCTAAATTGCCATTATTATGGCCCATTCAATGTCCTATATCCATTGTTGAGGGTGTAGCAACGATATACGTTTTCATTCACATATTCATACTAAAATATGGTCTAAAGTATAAGTATGTTTTTATCGTTTTCTGCAGCTTTCTCCAGAACTTGATTTATAGCTCCAAATGCATTATATTGATGATCAAATACAGTTTGGTAGCGATCGTTGCCAGATGAAAAATTTCAACTGGAGGTACTTCTAGAAGTTACTACGTATCATCTGATATTGACCGGATGGGCGAGGGGGCGTTTATAATTCTGTGGGCAACGTTATACCATTCATCTAGTGTGGGTCATATGATCATCAGATCAGTTAGTATAGAATACGTTAGAAAATAATGTTGAAACTCACCGTATCTTCCTCGCGCCGTTGGACGATCAGCGTGGAGTAGACAGTTTTCGATTATGGGATGTTGATCCTGATGAACCATTTCCAGGTTGTATAATACTATATACGTCCAAATAACGTTGTTTATTGAGTTAGGGCGAGCGATTGATTATCCAGTGTGTTGAGATGGAGTCCGGCTACCGATCGCGCGTGCCTGGACGGATTATGGATGAGCACTTCCTGTTTGGCGCGTCCCTCCCTCTTGGCCGATCTGCCGATCGGCCACCAGATGGCGCTCTTGAACCATTAGACAGTTGAGTGGAGCTCACCAGTACATCTCATGTCTCCGGAGGAGAAATATGATTTCGATCACAGATTTTTGAATTATTGATATCAAAGACGAGTTACGGCGTCTTCGGCAGAATGAGCATGGCGAGGAATGACGTCTAAACACGTCATCAGCGATTAAAGTGTTAAAAAAGAAAAAATATTATAACACAGATGAAAAATAATGATTTTTTATTATTATTGTAAACTATATACAATCATAATTATTTCATATTTGATATTCATTCATATTTTTATAGGGAGGCCTGGCTTCCGTTGGCTTCCATGAGGATTCACCACTGCTCCGGGCTAAAGAGGTTAATACCAAGGTACCATGCAGACAGGGTTTTTAGAATGAAATAGGAATGTGCGACAGGTGCAAGCAAGAGCACTCCTTGTGATCCACGGGAACATCCAGGCGGGTGGTGTCTCGGGAGACAGCATAGACCGAACGGCAGGCAATCCTGGGCACAGGGAGACAGGGTTAGAGCAAGGCAGGGAAAACAGACAGAGTAGCAAGTAGGTTACGTCCTCGTACCTAGGTAGGTATAGCAACACTCGGACAGTGAGTGGCAGGAAACGTAGGGCTCATATCAGAGCCGGTGATGAGCAGACGAGTCTCAGGTGCGTCGATTGATCCCAGGTGACAGTGTGTGGAAGCTGGAGTAGGAAGCTGCCCATATAAGGGCATGGAAGTAACAGGAGAGAGAGAGGCCCTGGCCGTGGTTGTAACATAGATAGATAAATGGCTTAACAACTGAGCTAACGTTAGCTATCAGCTCCGTCCGAAATCCGAATTTCATGGATATATCCTTGGGTAAAATTGTTTGTTTATTAACGTTTATTCAACATAATTATAATAATACATTTAATTTGTAGTGCACTTTACATTTGGAACCAAATCTCAAAGTGTTAAGGTTTGACTGTCAATACAATGTCAAAACTGTCTGCTTGCTAATGCTAGCTAACTGGAACTGATTTGCTGAAATAGTTCCGCCCTACCTAGAATAATGTTCACCAGCCGCCACTGCCCGGGAGTCGGGGGTGGTAATCTGACTCTGCCGTGTACTTTGGCACACGCCTCACATATCGGCATGTAACTCAAGAACCGCTGAACGGATTTTGTCACCTGAAATGGCAATCGACAGGCAAATAGGGCTTTAATTCTATATGTTGTATTACCCGAGCTGCACACCCAAACCGCTAGAGGTCGGCAAAGTGGCACGTTGCAAATCATCCTCAAGAGGTGGGCCCTTGGATTTTAAGAGGTTAATGTTGTGTTTCTTTTTCAAATGTAGCCAAGAGTAAAGACCTTAACCCTATCGAAACAGCAGTCAAAGTGTATTGTCATTTGTACCGATGTTTTTAAGATTCACCGAAAATACGAATTTATTGAAAAAATGCTAATTATATCTATTTTATCGTAAAACCGCGAGGAAATGACAAAAGCCATTGGAAAGCGGAGCTTTTTCCCTATCCATAGATGTATGATTTGGCCATAATAAGGTCAAGGTCAAGTTCAAGGTCATATATGAATTTATTATTCAAATGGTTTATAATGTATTACTGTATCTACGAATCCTTCTGTTTAATCATCTTCCCTTTATTCATTTGCTTAGATTTTTTTGTACACTTGATCTCAAGAAGGTGTTGAATGAGCTCAGTGAGCGAGCTCTGTGGTTGCACAATTGTTACATGGTGTTATTCACCAGCAAAGATGCAAAATAATTCATAATTTATATTCTCCTTTGTTTCATCACAATTTACTCAAGCCTAGTAACAGACACAATAGTTCTGACTATACATACCCCCAGGTCCCTAGATGTTCCTAGATACCAAGAACATGCATATTGACCTTGTAGAAGTGGAGCAATCTTCCATTTACTTGGGCATGTACCTTTAGGCGACATTTCTGAAAATAGGGCTACAGCTTAACAGGTTAAATTATATTATTACCTTCCATCTGTTGGCTGGATGGCCCAGCCACTTCTTCGTTATTTTGGCCATAGGGAGGTGTAGAGGTTACTTTATTGCTGTTTCCGGCCGGTCCACCATCTTGAAAATAATAATAATAATAATGGATTGGATTTATATAGCGCTCTTCTTGACACCCCAGTGACCCCAGAGCGCTTACAGAGTCCATTATTCGTTCATACACAGTCATACCGGTGGTGGTAAGCTACAAATGCAATGTAATTCCCCATTGACCATTTCTAAATCGTCTCGTTTAAAACAAATAAAGCATGAACATTTGCATGGTGTACCTTTCTGTGCGTATTCATCCACAATCTATAGCTCAACATGAAAATATTCACAACTAATCGTAAAAAAAAATCGCAGAATTTGATTTCAACCAAAAATGCTTAAACAATAATGTTAGTGATAGAAGGGAACTCATTTTCTGCAAAAATGGAAAGCTTGCCAATGTTCATTAGGCAGAATCGTTACAATAGCTTATAATCCATTTTCCCAATGATAAATTCCTATACGAGTGGACCTCGCAGGCGGTCCAAAGTGACGTCAGACTACACCTCCCTATTATCCAACATTCCTCGGACAGGAATTTTCCTTGTGGAATTTAAAGGGGAGGCCTGTTACCTGGTTAATTGGGGGTGGTTCTGTATGCAAATACTTAGAATCGTGCACGAGCGAGGAGCGTAAGAACAAGTGGTATTTATCAACACTTACAGGCGTGCGTACGACCTGTGCATGCACGTTTGATAAATCTCGATTTATCAAAATTCCGTGTGTAGGAGCGAAAATAGAACACTTTCTACGCATTATTGATAAATGAGGGCCCAGGTCTGTTGTATTTTCTTCTCTCTTCTTAGTTCCCGTGCTTTTTTGGCTATGTCGGCATTGCGCTTGGTCAGATGGCCATTCATGTAGACATATGTTCCCCTGAGCTTCTTCCATTGCTTAAGCAGTGCAAATCTCAGAATTACAGTCATTGTCAGCCATATGTCATTGGTTTTTCTCTTGGGCAGGGGGTGACATGCCTCGATGGTATTGCAGTCCAGGTGAATATCCTTCACCTGTTGCTCTGTGGAGACAACATCCTCTTCCTCCGGTTCCCCCCTGTTGTTAGAGGCCACAGCTTGTGCGTATGACCGGGGTTTGATGCGGAGCCCAAAGATGATCACATCATTGACTCGCAATTATTTTCTCCAGTACTGCGATTTTCTTGTCTCTCTCTGTGTTTTCCGCAGGGTTGTAAAAAGTACCCAGAAATTATACTTAAGTGAAAGTGTGGGTACTGTCTCAAAATCGTACTCAAGTAAAAGTCAGAGTATCTGGCTAAAAACACACTTGCGTAAAAGTAAAAAAGTTTCTACTTTTAAATGTACTAAAGTACTCAAAAGTAAAAGTAAATACAACATTTTGAAGGCAGAAATTGCATGGGATCTGAGGAGGCAAAGGAACACTTCATGCTATAAGAATCAGTGTCGACTGCGGCCAAAGAGAACATTTCATGGAGATAGGGCCATGGGTCTTGTCCGTCCACGCCGACCGTTTCGTCCTCTTCATCACTCGTACTATGGTCTGTAGCTTGTCACTCTGACTGTCTATTCTTCTGATAGCAGGTGTTTAATCAAAGATCCCCGCTTTCTAGTCTTGCACAAGGACCAATCAGCATGGGTATGAGCAGGTTCATTTTCCATTGATGGGGATTCGATTGGCTGTTTTTAAATAAGATACACAAATATACTAATTCAAATTGTTGGACCTGCGAGATTTGTACTTGAGTAAAGTACAAATCCCCAAAAATAGTAGTTAAGTATTGTAACAAAGTACAATTACTCAAGTACTTTACACCCCTGGTTTTCCGTTCGTATCAGGTTCATCTGCCCCGAGCAGAGTTAAGAGGGTGTTCTGCTGCACCTTCACAGCAGTAACCTCTTCTGTCAGAGAGTCGATAGCCCTTTTAAGTTCGCTATAGTCCACCTTGGGAGCCATGTAGCCCCCAGTCCCATCTCCTTAGTTAACATGGCCAGCTGTCAACGCCAGCTTATCCAGCTGTCAACGCCAGCTTATCCAGCTGTCAACGCTAGTTTATCCAGCGGTCAACTCTAACTTATCCAGCTGTCAACGTCAGCTTATCCAGCTGTCAACGCCAGTTTATCCAGCGGTCAACTCTAACTTATCCAGCTGTCAACGTTAACTTATCCTGCTGTCAACTCTAACTTATCCAGCTGTCAACGTTAACTTATCCAGCTGTCAACGCTAACTTATCCAGCGGTCAACGCTAACTTATCCAGCGGTCAACGTCAACTTATCCAGCTGTCAACGTCAACTTATCCAGCTGTCAATGTTAGCTTATCCAGCTAGTTAGCCAGTCTGCTAGCCCAGCCCAGCCTCCAGGCTTCTCACAGCTGTTAGCTCCCCAGCTAGTGAGCCAGCTAACTTCGGTCATTTCTCACACAAAACCAAGTTTCAAGACAATCAGAGTCACAATCACACACCACGTTTAAAAGCATCCACAGGGGGGGAATTCCACAGACTGGGAACAAGCGAGCAGAAGGCCAGATCTCCCATGGTATGGAGCTTGGTCCTAGGGGGGGGTTTAGACAGATGAGCATTCCATAAATAATAATAATAATAATAATAATAATAATAATAATAATAATAATAATAATAATAATAATAATAATAATAATAATAATAATAATAATAATAATAATAATAATAATAATAATAATAACTTTATTTGTATAGCACTTTTCATACAGAGGTTGCAGTTCAAAGTGCTTCACAACAGTAAAAAATACAGGCATAAGCGAGCATAAAAAAGATAGACAGGTAGCAAGGTATTGTAAATCACAGTGTTTCACATTAGGATCTAGCATCCCAATAGGCTCTCTGCTTACAGTTTTCAGTAATACAAATAATAAAAATAGTTTAAAATGATTCAGTTTAAAAATAGTCTAAAAATTATAAAATAGAACGGTGTCATAATCACAGCACGGGCCTACTTCACTCCCCCTCCTTTTCCCCTCACGTCCTCCACACGCTCCTCTTCATCCCCCTCTCTATCCACTGCGCACTCCTCATCATCCTCTCTTTCTTCAGTCACCCCTTCCTTCACCCTCATTCACCCAGCTGTATTCCATCCCCCTAATTCACACACGGGCAAACACCCCACTCTCCCCAGCTGCACCCTATCCTCCCCTGATGAGGGGACTATATCTGCACCTCGACGCTGACCAGAAGCTGTCTGGACGTCACCTGTTCCCGAAGAGGAACATCTATTCTCCCGCTGCCACCCAGAAGCTCCAGCGTCCCTGTCTGGACGTCACCTGTTCCCGAAGAGGAACATCTATTCTCCCGCTGCCACCCAGCAGCTCCAGCGTCCCTGTCTGGACGTCACCTGTTCCCGAAGAGGAACACCTATTCACCCGCTGCCACCCAGCAGCTCCCCCGACAAGCACCAGGACCGCTTGCTCGCTCACTCCCGCCGTGGCAGCCACAGGACAGAACATTAACCCTGTTCTATTTCCCCCCAATTCCTGTGTTGCTCAATTTCCATTAAACACCCTTGAAACCGCTCCTTTCTCTTCTCGTGTATTCAGCAATTGGGCTGTGCTCCAGACTCCAGTTCTCACAAACGGACATACAACAGGGTATTTAACATACAACAGCAGTGCATCAGTAAGAAGTTCAAGGGGGATTGAAATTCAATGGTATTTCTACTGGTTCTTTCTATTTTCTTTAAATGTTTTTAAGACATGTTCTGCTCTTTGATTTGGACAGAGCGGTGCAAGGCAACAGGATAGGGCAACGAAGAAGAGAGGGAATGACATGTACAGACCCCCCGGGGCCAGATTTAGAACCCAGCATGACGGCGTCAGGCCTGCGCGCTATGTGCTCTATCTTGGCCAACCACCAGGATGCTCTCTTCACCGAAACCCCACCCAATCTCTAACCAACTGTCACCTCACACGACTCAGTGCTGTCTGGGAGAAAAACCTGGTTAGCGACTTCATACATTGTATACTGTAGCATAACTGAGAGTACAGAAGATGACACGTATGGCAGTACAGGCTATAGTGGGACAAATGTACCGCTGGAGGACTCGCGCTACGAAGCCGGTTCCTCCGCATGCTAAACATACTGACCTTGATACCCCGCAGGAATCAGCCCACACTCAGATCCTGTCACAGACCTCCCTCTTGTAACGACAGCACCTATGGCCCACATGTCTGCAGCAGACTGGCTCGTCTTCCAGAGTGACACATGTTCATACTTGTGCTTAAGGTTGGTAGAAAGTACAGAGCTTGAGGCTTAACAATCTCCTTCACTTTGCTGTTACTTTCACACGCGAGATTTTACCGGGTAGATGACGGAAACAAGTTTTCTATATTGCCAGTCTCAACGGAGCCAGGCTATAAAACCAGTTGATTTATAGGGTTATGCTGCCTCTGGGGATCATGGATATTAATGGCAAATGTTCCCGACTAAAGGTTCAGGGGATACAACCATTTATTTGAAAATGTGAAGTTTGGCCTGATGGTGGCGGCAGATGGAAGATCACGGGGTCACCAAAATCAATAGATTTGTGTTGATGAATACACACTCTTAACTTACCATTTGTAGATCATTACGTTTATTATTATTAATAATAATAATAATAATAATAATAATAATAATAATAATAATAATAATAATTATAATAATAATAATAATAATAATAATAATAATAATAATAATAATAATAATAATAATAATTATAATTATAATAATAATAATAATAATAATAATAATAATAATAATAATAATAATAATAATAATAATAATAATAATAATAATAATAATAATAATAATAATAATAATAATAATAATAATAAACGTTATTTGTATAGCACCTTTCATACATGAATTGCAGCCCAAAGTGATTCACAGCAGTAAAAAAAATATATTATATTTGTGTCTGTTTTGATTGATTATCCTGTCATTAATTTAGTTCCATTGTATATTCCCCTTTTTGTATTTCTTGAATATTGTTAATCTCGGTTTACAGGCATCCACAATATGTTGTGCTGCACTTGTGTTGTTATCAGTCTTTGTGTTCATCAACTCAATAGGGCAGGGATACGCTGATGCTTTTTTTCAACAGACTTCAAAATATATTTGTACAAAAAACAATAAACTCCAGCCTCAACACGACTCTGCAATTCGATTCGATAACACCGCTCGTCTGGAAATCATAAAACAGATTTATACGGCTCTTCGGGTTTATTAACAAACGTCTGTTGTTTCTGTTCCACCTGAGCAGTTCTAGCCACATGTCAATGAACCGGTCGTTTTATTTTTTTTATTAGTACTATTATGATCGTGTGGGTGGGTGTGTGTGTGTATGTGGTGTGTATGTGGTGGGGGGTGGATGCCCATACAGAGGTGTGTGGGTGTGGATATACATGCAGTATGTAGATACATGTACATGGCTAGTAGGAATGTTTGGTGTATGCCGGCTCGAGGCTGGTGTTTGCCGGCTCGGACTGGCCATCAGGAACACTGGCAGTTTTCCCGGTGGCCTGGCCTGCTAATTTTTTTTCCAGTAAGGCCAATGTTTCTAGTTGTGACCTCTCAGCAGGCCCAGACGTTTCTTCTTCCAGTCAGGCCAATGTTTCTAGGTGTGACCTCTCAGCAGGCCCAGACGTTTCTTCTTCCAGTCAGGCCAATGTTTCTAGTTGTGACCTCTCAGCAGGCCCAGACGTTTCTTCTTCCAGTCAGGCCAATGTTTCTAGTTGTGACCTCTCAGCAGGCCCAGACGTTTCTTCTTCCAGTCAGGCCAATGTTTCTAGTTGTGACCTCTCAGCAGGCCCAGACATTTCTTTTGGAAGAGCCTGGCAGCAGCTGTCCCTTCCTCCTGACTCCTGCAGTTCCTACAGGTACAGCTTAAGGCCCCCACATAGTCGGGCAGAACGTACGCGGAACGGACTCTGCAGAGGTCCGCGCGGATTCAAAGCGGACTCAAAGCGTGAAGCTCCACTTTTCTAACACCCTGCTCCCACCACTGATGAACTGAAGTCCACACCTCATTAAAAATGTTATGTAGGCCTATAGTTATAACTATAGGCCTACATCTGGGCCTGCTGAGAGGTCACAACTAGAAACATTGGTTAATGTTAGTCCTTGTGTCGTCTCCCTCCTTATTGATATAACTTTGGTTTTATTTGAGGTTTATAACAGTAGATTGTACTAAGCGGCTGTTGGCTCATTCGTTTGTGATTAACATGCACGGAAATTCACCAGAATGCAGGACATTTTGTCTTAGTCAACTAAGATTTTCCTAGGGACCCTGTGGAGAGTCACAGCCACGTGACCCCGCAATTGCCATCTCGTCCCCCCGTACAGACGCTATTAGGACAATGGAAAGAGACGACCAGGATGACAGAGGCGGTGTTGAGGTGCCACGAAGTGGCCCTTGTGGTATTTTGACATCCTGTTCTCTCTCTCTGACTTGTGTCCCTTGTATGATGTAATACATTAAGCATTATAAAGGATTAAATATAAAGTATGTATTATAAACTTGATAACAGGACGAGTAGGCCTCTGATATGACGGATGTTTTTTTGTATTCTTATATAACCTGTATAAACTATATACATTATAAAACTATACTACAGTTAATAGAATATGCAGTCAGAATGGAAACAGAAACCTTTTGATAATACAGGGGGCTGCTCAGAGTCCATTCTCTGTTAGAGTGGGTAGGAATGTGCAGGGAGGTGGTGACCTTGGGAGACGGCTCCGAGCAAGAAGAACACAGGAGCAGATGGAGTTCTGGGGGCTTTCCCAGCACAGAGACAAAAGGAGGAGTTCATCCTTGCGGAATGTGTTATGTGCTGTATGTTGGTTGGCTAGTGGAGTGACATCGCTGTGACATCACACCAATAGCAAAGAGGTTTTGATATGATATATAAATGACTGCTCCAACTTCGGGAGCTCAGATTTTCAAGCAGATTTTCACTTTTGACTTCAGACACCAGGCGTATAGGCTATGCTATTTTAGAGAAGAAATGTTTTGTTTTATACTTCTTATAACTGAATTGGACATTTCCAATTCACTCTCTTTTTGTAACTTGCCTTTTCTAATTAAAATAACTTTTTTATAATACCTTCGTATAATAATTCGTGGACTGCTTTCTACTGCAATGGGCCTCTGATGCCTCTGAGGTGACTATGTCCTGAAATACAGATTGAATCAATTGCTGGTTAATGCTTTTCAGCTAAAGTTATATATATATATATATATATATATATATATATATATATATATATATATATATATATATATATATATATATATACTATTGACGGTAGTAATGCTTAGTTTCACTGTTTGTTGTTTGCAAGCGCCGGTAGCCACTGTGTTGGACGGGTCCCATTGGGTTTGTGGGGAACTAAGAATCTAGTCACTGCAGGACTGGACGATTGGTGGCCACAGACTGATGGACCTGTCAAACTGATAAGGGTTATGGGGCTTGCAAATGATTGTTAGTACGCTAATGTTACATTATTTGTTGTGAAGGATCAGATTAAACCGAATATATATATTTATTTATGGATATATATTGAATAGTATTTGTATATCGTTTGATATCCCTTGTATATTCCTTGTACATATACACGGAATATCCCTTTATTCTACTACAGCCCATAATAGTTCATTCTCTTATTGGACAAAAGGACCAGGCGCCAGGGACCAGCCCCTGGCGTTCAAGTTCAAAGGTACCGACGAGACATGCCCTTACTAGTCTCAGCTCCGCGCAGGAATACGGCTACCGAAAGCAGAGCGGCACTACTTGTCCACTGTGCATATAAATATGGCGCAAGAAATGTAGAATTCCTCTTAGTCCTTTACCCTTCTACCCAACTAAGTAACAAGACGTGAAGCCTCACCCCACGATACCGCGTGCGGTGTAGTACGGCCTGTTTGGCCTTATAATAGCAGTGAGACCTCGTGCGAATTAATAGCTGAATTGCCAGAGTTTGGCACCGTATTTCTATTAAGTAATAATAGTCTATTATGTATGGTGCATCGTACGGTTAGAGTTCTAAAGTGAGCAGCACCCCCATCGCTTCCTCGCGTTATCTAGAGTCTTAACCAGGTTGGGCAGACCACACGTGGTGCTTTCATCCGAGGAGTTCTAGGCGAGGACGAGTGGACCTGCACATTGGATTACCTACCCCGACGACTGCTGAGCCCTATACGGCATGGAATATCTATTTGCTTTGGTGCTTTGATTTGTGGAGCGGATAATCGCCAACACCGGTGAGTGTTGGATTTACCCCGAGAGGAGCCAAGGTGAGACGGCGCTCAGACCAGACTGAGGTCGCCTCGCTTCTTCTTCGTTGTGGACTTACAGCTACAGCTACAGCTATCGTCTACAAGAGAGCCCAAGTGTATTCATCTGTGGATCAAGGTTCTACGGGCACTGTGTTCTGTACCTGAACTCTCCCTAGAAATCGTTGACCAGACGGGATACAGCCGACGGCTCTCCTACCCCCCCTACTGGCTTACAACCGGCAGGACCCTTTACAGTATATCCCGCTATAATCATTAAGTGCCATCGTTATAATTCCCTAAGAGCCAGGTTGTATACTTGCTTCCTGCGTAACCAGAGATTGGACATTCAGTGTTGATTTGTCTACGAATACTCATTTGCCTTACAAGTGCATTCAAATCATAAATGTAATAAGTAACTATTATATGTACCTTTTGCTATATATTAAATATTTGACTATTACCTTTGTGTGGACCTGATTTCATATGTGGGAAAGTGTTCATCATACTTAGATATCGTGTACTGTATGGCCAGTAGTTAAAGTACATAAAGTGGTAGTGGTTTAATGATACCATACTTATCAATACAGTCAGGGAATTGTACCCCTCAGTTACAATTGGTCCTTCGAGCCGGAGGGTAATCAGTGTAATATTAATATAGTGGTATTAATATTGAAATGGCCTATGATGAACACTCCACGAAACGGTCCTCCTAAAGTAGAACGCCCGCAACGTAGACGACAGCCACCTCAGTACTTAGAGGATTACGCTGTCAGTAAACTACCTAGCCTTCTACAAACGGTAAACACTGTAAAAGTAGAAAGTAAAATTATGTCCGACCCTATCAACCAGGATACCCCGACCACAGAGGCCCTAGTGGGTTCTAATGTAACTGACCAAGCTCACGGTGGGGACCAGGAGGGAACTGACACGACTTTACCCCCCGCCAAGACCGAAGAAGTAGTCCCCCCAGAGCTCCGGGAGGAAGACAACCCTCCAGAGACGGAACTCTGCACGGAACAAGATGAGGAGAGCGCCGAGGAGATAGAGCTCCAGGACTCCCCGCAGGGGAACGCATCCCCAATGAGTACAGCCAGGAGCGGCTCACCTCTACAAGCGTCTTCCCCCAGCGAGGCGGAGAGGATGCTGTCACAGGCGTTCTTCGCCAGCCTGACAGCCTCTACCGAACGCGATCGACTTCAGGGTGAACGCGATCGACTTCAGGGTGAACGCGATCGACTCCAAGCACAGACGCTTAGCGAGCGCGAACAACTCCAAGCGCAGCAACGGAGCGAAGAAGAGCACATACGTCTGGAGCTGAGACGCCTTCAGACGGAAGAGAATTTGGCAAGAGACCGGGCCGACGCCCAGCGCACCGCTGCCGGTGCCCAAAGAGAAGCAGATCTCACCAAGCGCGAAGCCGAGCGCGACAGACTACAAGCGCAGCTAATGGAGCAGCTGATCACCAGGGCAACACCCCCTCCCTCCACAAGGGGTTCCAGGGCCTCGTCAAGACACACGTCAAGGGCACCCTCCCCTAACCGATTAGGCGACCTTGAACTCGACCACCAGCGAGAGTCTACACCCCCCTCCGAACTCCTTCCCCGACCGGTCCAAGTGAGACCCAGCTACAAGGAAGGAACGGCGGACACCGCGGAGAGGCTAAATAAACGACTACAGGATCTAGATGACCTGGCAGAAGAAGAAGAGGGAGAAGAGGAGAGTCAAGCCCGACAGCAGCACACTACTCCACAGGACCAGGAGGTCCAGTACAGCCCAGGCTATACCCCCGCGGCTCTGCGCTACAGACCCCTGACTCGATTCACGGGTGAGCATGACGCACGACCAGTCCCGAGGAATAGCACCTGGACCAGCGGGCCATGGTACCCTGCCAGTACCAGCCCACCGAGAGGCGTAAGAAGAGACTCGCCCAGGAGGCCTCTCCTCCAACGCTCACCGATGTGCCAGCCATCCATGGCGTCATACATTGGCACACCGACGTTTCCAGACTTCACCCATGAGAATCGAGCACAGTACACGGAGCTCCGGATGTGCTTAGAGACAATGATGGTGGATGTCGCTGATGAACGCCACAAGTATGCAATATTATTGAAGCACCTGAAAGTGCCCCGAGCGCACAACATAGCGCTGGCCTATGCCACCTCTACAACCCCATACACCGCGGCTCTAGCAGCGCTGGACCAGAGATATGGACGTATATGGGATTACGTAATACAGGAGATCAGGCATATTGACCGCCTACCCCCAGCAACAGACAATCGCTCACTAGACGACCTGTCTATAAAAGTACAATCCCTGGTAGGGATGCTGGGGGCGCAACGAGAAAAGGGTATGCACGAACTATACGCAAACTCGAACGTCGAGAGGATTTTAGAGAAGCTGCCGCCCGCCCGACAGGAGCGCTTCAGGCGGCAAAGAGACCACCGTGATCCTAACGGTCCCGAGCCATCCCTCCTAGATTTAGCCGACTTCCTGGCGAGAGAAGTCAGCAGCCTACGGCTGGATACGTTCGTGCGGAGCACACCAAGCTCCAGAGAGGGACCTAGGAGAGTAAACGATGGCCGAAGATCGGTGACTGTCATGCACCAATCAGAATCAGTACCGAGCAGCAAGAACCACAGTACCCCCTCGATGAAAGAGAAGTGGAAGATGGTGTGCCCGTACTGCGAGAAGGAACACTGGTTGTCACAATGTGACCAGTTCAAGAAGATGACCGCTGAAGAAGTAAGTCACTGGATAAAGTCCAACAGGCGCTGTTACCGATGTGCGCGCAGTCACATGGCAGCCGAGTGCCGCCTAAAGAAGAGGTGTAGTCGGTGTGACGGAGCCCATCTAGATGTCCTACACGACAGTAACAAAAGAAAGCCTGTACCATCCAGCAGCACAAAGGCAAGTGTTATGTACATTGACCCCGCTAGCAGCAGCGGCGCCCAGGTGCTCTTAAAGGTGGTCCGTGTAACACTGAGTTACCAAGATAAGGTCATGGACACTTACGCCGTCCTTGATGACGGGTCAGAGAAGACCCTTCTCCTCGCGTCCGCCGCGGCCCAGCTGGGGCTACGGGGGAGCGAGAACCAGATGACTATTCGGACAATAAGACGAGATCTAAAGACGATAAAGGGCGAGAATGTCTCCTTCACTATCGCAGCAAGCGGGCAGCCCGAGAGACGGTACAGGATTACTAATGCTTTCACCAGCCAAGAAATAGGACTATCGCAGTACACCTACCCCATCGCCAAGCTGATGGATAAATATGTGCACCTGCGCCAACTACCTATCCCGCTCATAGACGGTGCCACCCCGACCCTGCTGATAGGCTCCGACCATGCAGACCTCATAGTCCCGATAGACCGGGTCCACACAGGACCCAGAGGCTGTCCTGCAGCAGTCGAGACCCGCCTAGGATGGACATTACAAGGCCCCCTCGCTAAGTCTCTTAACCGAACAGCAGCCACTAACTGCCTCCACTCCAGAGCGACAGAAGGAGACACCACACTCCTGCAGCATGTCGAGAGGCTATGGACACTAGAGACAATGCCCTTTAAGAACGAAAAGAAAGACATTCGTTCTAAGGAAGATATCTACGCTATAGCCCTCCTCGAGCACGGCACAAAGAGAGTCAACGTCAACGGAGTGATGAGATACGCAACTCCACTCCTGAGGCGAGAGGGAATGCCCACCTTTCACGCTACAAAAGAGGCGACGGAGCGGTATCTATTGAACACAGAGCGGCGCCTAGCCAAAGACCCCGCTCAAGAAGCTGTGTACCGCGCTGAGATTAACAAATTAATCACAGCGGGACACATAAAGAAAATTGACATTAAAGAGGCCGATCAGACGACCGAATCATGGTACGTGCCGCACCACAAGGTCCACCACAACGGCAAGGATCGCATTGTGTTTAACTGCAGCTACCAGATCGGATCACAAAATCTGAATAAAGAACTCTTGGCCGGCCCAACACTCGGCCCCTCCCTACTAGGCGTGCTACTACGCTTCCGCCAGGACAAGGTGGCTATCAGCGGCGACATCAAAGGGATGTTCCTGCAGGTGAGACTAGTGGAGGAGGACAAGCCCCTGCTGCGGTTCCTATGGAGAGAGAGGATCGGAGATGAACACCCAGCCATCTATCAATGGGAAGTCCTCCCTTTCGGAACCACATGCAGCCCATGCTGTGCTACGTTTGCACTGCAAAAGCACGTCGCAGAGGACCCAGCAGCAGATGAAGAGGTCCAACAAAGTGTGACAAATAGTTTCTACGTGGACAACTGTTTACAAAGCGTCTCGACGCCAGAAGAAGCCGAGGCTCTCCTACTCAAGCTCCGCGCCTCCCTGATCAAAGGCGACTTTGATCTCAGGCAGTGGGCCAGCAGCGACCCGCAAGTACTGCGCCGCCTCTCCCCCGAGGACAAGGCCGCGAGCAGCGACACCTGGATGGCGACCATCCCAGGAGAAGCCCAAGAAATGACACTAGGACTAGTCTGGCGCTTCAAAACAGACTCGCTCCATTATAGACACAAACCCCTGATCAAGGAGCAGGGAAGGTCGACGGCAATACCGACCACCAGACGGAGTGTATACAGAACACTCGCCAGACAATATGACCCGTTGGGATGTATTCTACCTTACACCACCAGGGCAAAGATGATTGTAAGAGCGCTATGGGACAAAGATCAGGGCTGGGACGATCCCATACCCGAACACCTTGCATCCACATGGAGAGAGTGGGAGACGGAACTCCGCTCACTCCCAGGTGTTAATATACGCCGCAGCTACTTCCCACCCACAGTGAGGCCAGAGACATGCAAGATCGACCTGCACGTATTCAGCGACGCCTCCGAAGTAGCCTACGGTTCGGTGGCTTACTTGCGTGCCCGAGAGGAGGGAGGAGAAATACATACTGCTTTCATCCTGGCTCGCTCAAGAATAGCCCCACGCAAGCAACAATCTATCCCGTGCCTAGAGCTCTGCGCAGCCCTAGCAGGAGCGCAGCTCGCCACGTTAATCCAACGTGAACTCACCATCCCGGTGCAAAGAACAATCTTGTGGTCAGACTCCACGACCGTACTCACATGGATCCGGTCTGATTCGTGCAGATACAAGGTCTTCGTGGGAGTCAGAGTCACCGAGATTCAAGAGTTAACAGAAGTAACCAGCTGGCGGTATGTGGACACCAAACACAACCCAGCTGACGTCATCACCCGGGGAATGTCCCTGGATGACCTCACCCGTCACAACCTCTACAGTGATGGGCCAGAGTTCCTCAAGCTCCCCGAAGAAGAGTGGCCTACACCCACCCCACGGGAGGCGAGTAAAGAGGAGGCAGAGAACAAGAAACCTATGTTCTGTGGGTTGACACACACACTCGTCCCCACAGACCCGGTTCTAGACGATTGCCTCACTCTAGAGAGTGCGCAGCTAAAGACATTTCTGTGGCACCACCCAGAGGTTCAGCCCACAACTGACATTTCAGCAGCTGACTACGAAGAAGCAGAACTCCTTCTATTACAACGAGCCCAGAGAGACTCGTTCCCCGATGAGCTAGCCTGTCTACAGGGAGCAAAGCCCGTCCCATCAGACAGCAGACTGCTCCACCTAGCCCCCGAGAGCGACGCCCATAATCTCATCAGAGTGGGTGGTCGTCTGCGGAGAGCCCCAGACCTACCGGATGACGTTAAGTACCCGATAGTCTTGAACAGCCGACACAAGGTCACAGAGCTGATCATAAAGAAATACGACGAGGATGTGCACCACGCAGGGGCAGAGAGAGTCTTCGCGGAGATCAGACGTCGTTATTGGATACTGCAAGGGAGAGAAGCAGTGCGGCGCTTCCAGCGAACCTGTCTAGACTGCCGTAAGTGGCGCGCGCAGCCCAGTATACCCCGGATGGCTGACCTACCTCCCTGTCGCCTCCGACTCGGCGACAAGCCCTTTCACTCCACCGGTATGGACTGTTTTGGCCCGCTGTATATAAAGAGAGGAAGAGGAACCGAGAAGCGGTGGGGTATTGTATTCAAATGCATGACCACCAGAGCGATATATATCGAACTCCTCCCAACCATGAGCGCAGACTCATTCCTTATGGCCTTCCGAAGATTCACATCACGGAAAGGAAAACCGTCTACATTGTTGTCTGATCACGGGACAAACTTCAAAGGCGGAGAAAGAGAGCTGAGAGAGAGCTTCCAAGCTATGGGCCCAGAACTTAAGACCCACCTCGCTCCATCCCAGATTGACTTCCAGTTTAATCCCCCGAACGCACCTCACTTCGGTGGAACCTGGGAACGAGAAGTATGTTCCATAAAGACAGCCCTGTACGCCGTACTTGGGGCCCAGACTGTGGCGGAAGAAGTCCTAATGACAGTCCTCACGGAGATCGAGGGAGTATTGAACTCAAAGCCCCTCGGTTACGTCTCAAGTGATGTAGCAGATGTCGACCCAGTCACCCCCAACACCCTCTTGATTGGGCGGCTGGACCCCGCGCTACCACAGACAATGTACAGGCCTTAAGAAGCGAACGGCCGAAGAATGTGGAGGTACAGTCAAGTACTGGCGGACAAGTTTTGGAACAGCTTCCTACTCCACTACCTACCGTCTCTACAGACCCGCCAGAAGTGGGTAAAAGAGAGAGACAATTTGACAGAAGGAACAGTCGTCATGATTATCGACCAGTCACTACCCAGAGCTATGTGGCCGGCTGGCCGCGTAAGCAAAGTGATCACCGGTGCCGATGGAAAGGTCCGAGCAGCTGAAGTGCTCGTCCAAGGACGGACTTACACCCGACCCGTGGCGAGGCTAATAGAACTGCCAAGGCTCCCTGATACTATTGATGACGACCATGACCCTATGACTTTGTGAGTTGACTGACCCTTACAGCGGACATTGAGTAGTGGACAGTGCGGTTAATCTGTCTCTGCTTAGCTAATTAGGTGGGACTAATTAGGGGGCGGCTGTTGTGAAGGATCAGATTAAACCGAATATATATATTTATTTATGGATATATATTGAATAGTATTTGTATATCGTTTGATATCCCTTGTATATTCCTTGTACATATACACGGAATATCCCTTTATTCTACTACAGCCCATAATAGTTCATTCTCTTATTGGACAAAAGGACCAGGCGCCAGGGACCAGCCCCTGGCGTTCAAGTTCAAAGGTACCGACGAGACATGCCCTTACTAGCCTCAGCTCCGCGCAGGAATACGGCTACCGAAAGCAGAGCGGCACTACTTGTCCACTGTGCATATAAATATGGCGCAAGAAATGTAGAATTCCTCTTAGTCCTTTACCCTTCTACCCAACTAAGTAACAAGACGTGAAGCCTCACCCCACGATACCGCGTGCGGTGTAGTACGGCCTGTTTGGCCTTATAATAGCAGTGAGACCTTGTGCGAATTAATAGCTGAATTGCCAGAGTTTGGCACCGTATTTCTATTAAGTAATAATAGTCTATTATGTATGGTGCATCGTACGGTTAGAGTTCTAAAGTGAGCAGCACCCCCATCGCTTCCTCGCGTTATCTAGAGTCTTAACCAGGTTGGGCAGACCACACGTGGTGCTTTCATCCGAGGAGTTCTAGGCGAGGACGAGTGGACCTGCACATTGGATTACCTACCCCGACGACTGCTGAGCCCTATACGGCATGGAATATCTATTTGCTTTGGTGCTTTGATTTGTGGAGCGGATAATCGCCAACACCGGTGAGTGTTGGATTTACCCCGAGAGGAGCCAAGGTGAGACGGCGCTCAGACCAGACTGAGGTCGCCTCGCTTCTTCTTCGTTGTGGACTTACAGCTACAGCTACAGCTATCGTCTACAAGAGATCCCAAGTGTATTCATCTGTGGATCAAGGTTCTACGGGCACTGTGTTCTGTACCTGAACTCTCCCTAGAAATCGTTGACCAGACGGGATACAGCCGACGGCTCTCCTACCCCCCCTACTGGCTTACAACCGGCAGGACCCTTTACAGTATATCCCGCTATAATCATTAAGTGCCATCGTTATAATTCCCTAAGAGCCAGGTTGTATACTTGCTTCCTGCGTAACCAGAGATTGGACATTCAGTGTTGATTTGCCTACGAATACTCATTTGCCTTACAAGTGCATTCAAATCATAAATGTAATAAGTAACTATTATATGTACCTTTTGCTATAT
The DNA here is from genome assembly GCF_963971535.1 of Notolepis coatsorum. Lineage (NCBI taxonomy): Eukaryota > Metazoa > Chordata > Actinopteri > Aulopiformes > Paralepididae > Notolepis > Notolepis coatsorum. The sequence goes on along the minus strand of NC_140180.1, from coordinate 76,375,793 downwards.
ATTAAATATTTGACTATTACCTTTGTGTGGACCTGATTTCATATGTGGGAAAGTGTTCATCATACTTAGATATCGTGTACTGTATGGCCAGTAGTTAAAGTACATAAAGTGGTAGTGGTTTAATGATACCATACTTATCAATACAGTCAGGGAATTGTACCCCTCAGTTACATTATTAACAGTAGTAATACTTATTAAAAGAGTAGTAATACAATCAAGCTTTCAAATGAACAGTATTACAGACCATTCCTCACAAATGAGGACGGTGATGGTGATGACGGTGATGTAAGATCATCAAGCTTTCAAATAAGCAGTATTACAGACCATTCCTCACAAATGAGGACGGTGATGGTGGTGACGGTGACGTAAAATCATCAGGCTTTCAGAGAAGCAGCATTACAGGCATTTCGTAAAATGATGATAATAATGATGGTAATGATGATAATAATATTATTGTTATTATAGGCAATAAGAGTTCTCCCAGACATACATTCGGTTTATTACAAACAGAGAAGAGGTTAACAACTCTTCCATGCTTACATTTCATATCAACTGGATATAACTAACTAGTGACTATGAAGTAAGCTTGATAGAAATAGTAATTGACCCGAGAACTTAGTGAGTTTAGCACCTCGCTGGGGGATATCGGGCGGCCAAAGGGTTATATCTCAAGTAAGTGATTCTGAGATAGATAGAGACATCCCATCGGCATTCAACAGACCCCCAGACCACCAGATCCCCAAACCTCCAGACCCCCAGACCACCAGACCACCAGACCCCCAGACCGCCAGCCCCCCAGCCCTGTGTGTTTGTGTACGTACTGGTTGGGCACTCTCACAAAAGGGAGAGAGGGAAACTAAAAGCTGGGGGAAAACATTTAAAAAACTTGTCAATACATTGTTGCAATATATTATGTTTTGTTGAGTGAAAATATTTGACAATAAAAAGTTTTAAAAATAAAGTCTGTTTGAGGTCACTGTGTCACTTTAAACACACAGGCTTGGGGAGTAACGGGAGTAACGGACATGACGTAATCAGGATAAACTTTTTTTTCACTGTATTCCAATACAGACAATTCATGTCTGTCCCGACTCCCGACCATACTGTACCTCCAGATAGAGCATATTTGCGGGGCCATCCAGCTATATGGTGTGCAGTGCACTGCTGAGAGCAGCAGTAAGCGACCGGGACATACTCACCCTGCCAGATCAGTGTCACCCTGCCAGATCAGTGTCACCCTGCCAGATCAGTGTCACCCTGCTAGATCAGTGTCATCATGCCAGATCAGTGTCATCCTGTCAGATCAGTGTCACCCTGCCAGATCAGTGTCATCTTGTCAGATCAGTGTCACCCTGCCAGATCAGTGTCATCTTGCCAGATCAGTGTCATCCTGCCAGATCAGTGTCACCCTGCCAGATCAGTGTCATCCTGCCAGATCAGTGTCATCCTGCCAGATCAGTGTCACCCTGCCAGATCAGTGTCACCCTGCCGGCTGCATCTCTCCAAAACTCTCATTTGAGTTAATTTAGGCGTCAATGATAAAGTAAGTTCTTGGAAACCACTTAACATGTTGGACACGGCAATGCAATCTTGTTATCTGATGTTAGCATTGGCACCCTGCTGATGTAAAGTTGGCGGGCTGTGGTCCATTGTTCTGGTTGGCGTCCTCCTCACTCTCCCACAGGCAGTTAATTAATTAATTACTCCAGAGCGCAGTAAGAGCGGATATAAGTTTAATATACTGACGTTACCCAGTGCATAATAAATTATTTACTTTATATTTGTTATGTTGACTGTGCCTTGGTTAATCACAGAAATGTATTTCCATGTTCCATTAACAATGCTTAAAAGCCACTCCACTGGTTATAATAATAATTATTATAATAAATGTTATTTGTCTAGCACCTTTCATACAAAAATTGCAGCTCAAAGTGCTTCACAACAGAAAAAGACAGGCATAAAATGAGCACATAAAGTGCAAACATATAAAATCACAGTTTTTCACATTAGGATCTAACATCCCAATAGGCCACCTAGTTTATGGTTTGATTCAGTTTAAAAAAAATAGACAATAATAAAAAGAGTAAGATAGAATAGACATAAAATGAGCACATAAAGTGCAGACATAGAATCACAGTTTTTTACAGTGCAATACAATAGTTCTGGATTTCTGTTTAACAGTTTAAAGTCGTCTTTACCTTCTCTGTTTGGTATCCACAGTTTAAAACCTGACAGTCTCCCCTCCTGTTTGATACCCATTTTGACCCTTTGAACCTCCCACTCAGGGCAAACCTCCCTCTCATGGCACAGTTCTAGGCCTGGGTCCCCTACACAGTTTTAAAGCCTGACAGTATTTCTTCTTGATTGATACCCACACAGTTTAATACCTGACAGTTTAGAACCTGTAATAAAAAGTCATATAGAATGGACAGAGTAAAATGATGCAATAGTAGTAGATAAATAGATTCTGAGGTCACTAATTATTTTAGTAAGAGCAGTTATGTGAAGAACTTTACATATGACACATTTATTCAGGGTGCACTGTCATTACTTTAATAAATATTGTACATTTCTTTCTTCTATTGGAAATTGAATAGTTTTTCTGTAAGTAGGGATATTCTAGAGCCGGTATGCTAAAGTCTTGTTGTAAGTGTTATAACGTTTGATATCTCAACCTGGTATGGAAACCTTGGGGCCAAGAATAAGAACAAACTGGCAAGGACAGTTAACATGGCAAGTAAAGTTATAGGGAAACCACAAAGACAATTGTCTGAGTTATATGTACTCCTGAATAGGGACAAGGGTCAGCAAATATTGTTTGATCCTTTGCATCCCCTTCATGGTGAGTTTGACAAGCTTCCATCTGGAAGGCGCTATAGAATTCCCCTAGCCCCATGAAAACATATTTAAGAGGTTGTTCATCCCACAAGCCGTTGCTCTGATGAATTCTTATAGCTTCTCATTTTAACCATGGTACTGGTTAGGTACCTGAAACTCTGTATGTGTTGTTGTTGTTTTTCTTTTGTCTATCTACGTATCTATCTATCTATCTATCTACGTATCTATCTATCTATCTACGTATCTATCTATGTATCTATCTATGTATCTATCTATCCATCCATCCATCCATCCATCCATCCATCCATCCATCCATCCATCCATCCATCCATCCATCCATCCATCCATCCATCCATCCATCCATCCATCCATCCATCCATCCATCCATCCATCCATCCATCCATCCATCCATCTATCTATCGTAGTCATGCTAATTCTTAATAGGTGTTCATTGTCTCACTATTGAGCCATTCACAACTCATTATGCTATCTGTTTAAGAAATGGCCTCATCTGTTTATGTCCGTACTTCCATTCCTGTGTATTACTTGTGTTTCTCCTCTGTTCCAGAAACCATACCCTGATTCATCCATCCACTCACCATGGTGACTGCTTTGTATAACACTAGATCATCATGAACACTGTAACCTCTGTAACCCCCTGCAACTTAAAGGGGCACTTCACAAAAAAAATTTAAACTGCACACAAACTCACACACATCCAAAAACTCTAAACAGTTCTGCACACATTAATTTAGTTTGACAGTTTGAGAGTAAATGAGTTTGACTATGACGACCAGTGATGTCATCTGGGACATTGAATCCTTGTGTTGTGTTAATTAGAGCTCTGTGAAATGATGTTGATGAAAAAATAACAATACTGTGGGGCGGCGTGGCTCAGGGGTAGAGCGGGTTGTCCAATGATCGAAGGGTTGGTGGTTCGAATCCCGCTCAAGCCCATGTCCATCCCACTGCCGTTGTGTCCTTGGGCAAGACACTTAACCTACTTGCCCCGTATGAATGTGTATGCATGTGAATGAATGTTGGTGATGGTCGGAGGGGCCGTAGGCGATGATTATTCGCCACGCTTCCGTGAGTCTGCCTCAGGGCAGCTCTGGCTGCAATTGTAGCTTACCACCACCGGTATGACTGTGTATGAACGAATAATGGACTCTGTGAAGCGCTCTGGGTCTCATGAAGAGCGCTATATAAATCCAAGTCATTATTATTATTATTACTGTAGCGACCCTGGGATTTGGGTCGGGTTGGTCAGTTGAGCTGTCACTCAACACTCCGCCATCCCGGCGCTGGTGGCGTCCCTATTGGACGCGCCAGCCGCGGGTTGACAAAGTCGAGAGTGCACGGGCTGACCTGGGGAGGTATACAGTAAGTGGGTGGGGCACCCAGCGTGCACTCTCTCGGGGCATGGGAAATGGTAGCAATGAGTCTGATACTGCAACCTGTAATGGAGAACTGTGATAATAAATAAGTGAACTGAGAAATACATCTGTCTCGAGAGTCGTCTTATAACGTTGGAAACCTTGAACGTTACAATACCTTGTCTTATATGGACTGTTACCATATCATTTCATTGAGCCATAATTAACACAACACAAGGATACAATGTCCCTGATGACATCACTGGCCATATTCAAACTCATTTACTCTCAATGTGTTAGGACTTGGTGAAAGGTGGGCTCAAATGCACAACACAGGAGACAGGATCATGTTCAACCCTGTAGGGCATTTAATAATACATTGAAAGGAGAAAAAACAAGTGCGGCGTGTGTGCGTCTTTTAGCCTGGCGGGCGGATGACCGTGACCGGTGGAGAGCACTGGGGTTTGTGAACTGTGGATGACACAGAGAGAAAAAAGCAGGATATAAAACCAGGATATGAAAAAAAATTAGAAGACGAGGAAAAACACAACGATAAAAACACGATAGAAATAGAATGCCAAAAATTACAAGAGGGTTGTATACATTGAAATACACATAACTATTCACATAACAAAAGACGCAAAAACTTTATTATGGGAAATAAAGTAGAGGATACTTGCCAGGCCATTCTTAAAGAAGATATGACGTTGATGAATGGATATCCAGGTATCTTGTAGTGTAGCAAGATGATTAGAAGACAGGTGCGGAGCCTCCATCCATCAGCGTGATTTGTATCAACTGTGCCGATTGCGCGCCTGTAGAGTGTGGGGGTGTGTGAGACAGACACGGAGGGCGAGACAGACACGGAGGTGTGTGATGGTGTTACAGAGGGTTGTTGAGGTGAAACCGTAACACAATAACCGGCAATAAACTAACGTAAATCAATGTGTGTGAGATTATGTCCAAAATAAATAAAAAAAATAATTTGGTGAAGTGCTCTTTTAAAGTGTAAATTAAGATTATTATAAAAGAAAAAATATCATATTGTAGAAGGGTGGATTATCCCTGCTTATGGGAGTAGTGATACACAGCCACCTGGTAGCAGGATACAATAGAGCTGGATCTATCTGTACCCCCGTCTTTGGCCCGGAACGTCGTTCTGGAGGGCGTGCAGCAGGAGTGGATGGGGCCCAGGATTTACTAACCTGGGGGGTGGTACTCTGGTCTTCCTCGCCTTCCAAGGCGGTCAGCAGTAGCTCCCCACACACTCTCACTTCCCCCAGTACCTCCGTCAGCCCTCCCACACCCGGTGACTGTCAGTTCAATAGTATTATTGGGCTTCCCTTTAAGCAGTACCCTTCCTTGACCACCTGTATAGACCCTTACTGAATATGCTGTGAATGGGGTGGAAGGGTTAAATAATTATACCAGTCACAAGTATTTACCCGGTTGTTAGGTTAGCATAGGATCAGAAACAGACACACACACAGTGCTCCCAATTACATCTACTTTATATAAAAGCCTGGTCAGTTATCAGTTACAAGTTGTACTTCAGATGATTCATATAGCATGTACTCATAAACGGCACCGGGTGCTCTCACTTGTATGGTAGGGGAACACTATTCCCATCATAGGCACTGCATGCTCAATACATTAATAATAACCCCGCTTGGATTAGGGGAGACCCAGGCACAAAGTAGGTAGTTCATTGGGAATTCAATAACATCACAATAATACAAAAATACCAAAGAAACCAGTTAAATGTGGGCCCACGTTACCAAATAAAACCTACTCTAAAGCCGGCTTATAATGTTTGGGGTACCCCTTAGACACTGGTCGTTAGCGTTCGCTTGAATGGATATTGCTGTGAGCACACGAGGTACCGTTGTACTCAGCCAAGATGGCGGACCCACTCTCATCACCTCTCGTCCGGGTGACAAAATGGCGTCGGGCGATCCCGCGAGCACAGCCAGCGGGCTGGGGTGAACAGCATGGGCAGTGGTGAAACTGGAGGAGCGTGCTGTGTTGTGGCGACCTCTGCTGGTGGGGCGAGGCGTCCTCTGCGGTGTCGGGGAGACGTCCACTGCTGGCTGCTGTTTGATGCTGGCACGCTCTAATACTGTTTGGCTACCCTAAACACAGCTAAACTGTGGGTCTTAGTGCACCCTCCTGCTATCGTCTGTACTACTAACGCAACGTGGCTGTATGCACCACCGGTCTTCAGCGCCGCGCGCCCGGTAGTATACTGGAGTCAATGGAGCCGTTAGCAGCATGCTAATACACCGCACACATTACTACTATAACCCGTTATCTATGGACGTTAGTCCTTCTTTCCGTATCGCTTACTCACACACTATCGCTGGTACTTCTAGGATAACACGTCAACTAGCAAGTACTCCTTATCACCCGTCGCTCTCCAACGGGGCTCTTCAACATCACTCCTTCAATGGGGCTCTTCCTGAGCACACGCCCGTTGCGACTGTTCATGTCCGAGTCCACTGTCGAAGAGAGCTTCCTGGTGCTCCGCCCTCCAGGTAATCATCTCTTGCTCGTTGCTCCTCTCTCCTCCGCTCCACCTGCCACCACTGCCACCACTACCCCCTGCTGGCAACCGCAACTGATCCCACTATAGGACCACTCCAGAAAGGGAGAAAGATGCTTCAATGTTATGTTAGTGATCCATATCGAAGCCGGAGAAGAGTAGCACCTCACCTCATTAGTAGTCCGGGCGAGATATCAAAAGGAACACTGTTTATCACACTTTATACACACACAGGGGAAGTAACAGTTAGTCAGCACTTCTGAATACTTAGCAGAATATTCAGGATGCTACAATATGATAACTTTTCTCTTTTTGTTGCAATGGCCATTCAATGTATTTGCATTCTGTAAACACTTCTCTAAATTATGTATTAGCTTCCATTGGTGGTGGCCTGGTCAGCCATTCTCACCAAATACGCAAATATAATGCTGAATTGCATTTTGGTGGAGTGCCCCTTTAAGAAAGCGAGTGCTCTGTCTGTTGTCTGCTTATCACCCGAGCCTTTCATATTGTTTCCAAAAGTAACTAGATTACATTATTTTATCTGTAATGACATACTACCAAAGTGTCTTTATACCTGTATCACTGTATATGAATACTACTACTCTGTACATACCAGGGGCGTTTTTAGGGTTAGAAAACATTGGGGGCTTCAGCCCGGAGGTGGAGGGGGGCCCCCCTTTTTTTTGACACAGAAATACGCAATTCTAGAGTAATTAGAGACGAATACTGAAGAACTAGATTCGAGTTTTTTTAAAGTGAGGTCCAGGTCCATGAGAGGGATATGGGCAGTCCCCATAGAAAATTCAAAGTTAACAGGACCAAATCATCAGTTTCTTATTTATTTATTTAACCTTTATTTAGCCAGATAAAACATTGATATGGTCCAAGAGGCCCCAACGAGGGTACAAATATACATATATATATTGAGAAATGCTCGCTGTAGGGTTGTAAGTGATGGCTATAATCATATACCAGTAAGGCTGGTATATATCATATCATTGAAAACTCCTGCCAAAGATTGTAACTCTCATGAAGCAATCAAGAGACACAGAGAAGCACTAATGTCTTTGTACATATGTCTATACCGAACACTGTGACCTCATTTTTCTTCTTCTAAATTACATGCTATATTATGTTATTTGATACTATCTTGTCTAGCACAGTCTCTGGAGCGTAACAGTAAGAAGCATTTGTATGAAAGTATTCTGTACTTCTGTATGACAACTATTAAAGAACTTGAACTTGAACACATACATACATACATACATACATACATACATACATACATACATACATACATACATACATACATACATACATACATACATACATACATACATACATACATACATACATACATACATACATACATACATACATACATATACACCAATAACAAAATAAAAACACAGTTAAGAATCATACACATAAGCAAATAAACAAACAAACATTATGCACAGCCTATGTACAAAAGAAATAAACAGTTAATCTCTAGTCTTTACAGTTTTCTTCGATTGCATAAACACTCAAATCAAAAGTATTACACAATTATCAAAACCTTACACTCAAGGAGCAAAACATAGGCCCAGATTTGCACCCCTATAAGCACAAAGTCAGCCTCACACTTTTTGCAAAACAATACACACAGTGATTTGCAAAACACTAAACACACTTGTATTACATTACACATAGAATGTCAAATTACCACACATATGAGCCAATTGGTTAAACACAGCAATCAGATGCACACCATTGCTTAATTGTAGATACACCAATCAGGTTTAAGCACTATAAAAATGCAGCAAGTTCACCTGCCTTCAACCAAAATGGAAGGAGAGTGAAGTACTGTACACAGAGAACGTGAAAATATACAATACATTCACCAAACACTACACAAGACAACCAATGATGCAGACTGATGAAAATATACATTTTCTCTCCATATACCCAAATCAGTCAACATGTCAACATGGAGAATCACAACAAAATAATCTCTTGCCAGATCCAGCTAGGCAAAAAGATAATGTCTAGTATTTTCTGTACTCTATTTAAATTTGTTCTGTTTTTGTTTTACTGTAATTTTAACCTGTACTGGATACAGTATTTTATGTTTGTCTGATATTTGCTGAGCTTACTGTGTTATGCATGAAAACTGGGACATGTTTTGTTGTGATTCTCCATGTTGAAATGTTGACTGATTTGGGTATATGGAGAGAAAATTTATATTTTCATCAGTCTGCATCATTGATTTGGGTATATGGAGAGCATTTTTTTCCCCCCCATCAGTCTGCATCATTGATTTGGGTATATGGAGATAAATAAATTATATTTTCATCAGTCTACAGCATTGGTCTTGTGTAGTGTTTGGTGAATTTATTGTATATTTGCACATTCTTTGTATACTTCACTTACAGTACTCTAATCACTGAGAAGTATTGCTAAATGTGTTTTAGGTTAAGCACAGCAGTGTGTAACTGGTTCAAACAGAATTAAGTCATATGAAACGTGTGTTTATTAATTTATAAAAACTACATTTTGTTACCATATGAAACGTGTGTTTCATATGGTAACAAAATGTAGTTTTTATAAATTAGTGTATAGTTTGGGTTTTAATTTAGCAAAGGATCTGAGGTGTTCTGATAATTGTGTGTGTGGTTGTGCTAATTGTGTGTAGTGTTTTGAAACACCGGGCCCTGTTTTCAAAATCGTGCTTAAGCAATCGAAAAAATTATATACATAATGTTTCAGTGTCTTCTCATAAAAGAATTATTAGATTTAGGGGTATTTTCCTGCCTTTGGTCCGCTTTGCATTCACATCTCAAATGAACCGCAGCAGGGTTCACTTGCAAGAGTGAATGAGCTTTCACACCACCCCAAACCAACCGGACTATCCGAGGAAATGAACCAGGGTTTGATTAAAGCTTATTATAGTTTATCACAGTATCATGAGCATGTCTTTGTCAGTGGACACTGGACATGGGTATGGATGGTTCCAGGTGCTGCTGCGTTAAAGTGCACATCTTCAATACCTATCTGTACTATTTAAAAGCACAGTGCAGGACACACTCAAAGGTTATCGCACCTCAGAGATGGCAGTGGACATGTATGACAGGACAAAGGCCATATGTAATGGCCTTGGGATTGAGGAACATACTACCAGCCAAAGGAGGAAGCAGAAAAGGATGGACGAGTATGTAGTTGAGTCATCTTGTGGCACAAGCTCAGACCTCATGGAGATCAGCTGAGACAGAGACTGTTCTATCCAGTCCTCGACAGAATGCTGCAAGAGCTTGAGAGCAGGTTCTCATGAGTTGGAGAACAACGTATGAGAGGCCTACAGGTATGTTATCCAGCCTCAGACCAGTTTCTCTCAGTGGAATTGCTGCAACCCCTCGCCACACATTACAATATCCAACTACTGCCAGAGGAGATCACAGTTGCAAAGTGTTTCCTGGCCAGGACAGGCAGAGATGCAGTCCCTACTATCCAAAGTGTCTTTTCCCTCCTGGATGATAATAATAATAATAATGCATTTGATTTATAATGCACCTTTCAAGACACAAAAAAAAAGTCCACAAAGCGGTGAATGAAAAAATTATATACAGTAGGATCAAATGAAAACGTTAGGTTATGACTATAACCAAGTTCTGTTAGTTAGGGGCGATGCTTGGCATCGCTACTGCACTATCTCGCGTACGTGCATGCGTACTGAATAAACCACAAATGTACCTCTAATACCAGTATTAGTCTGACCACACCCCTCATCAGCTTACCTTCATAAGCAGGTGTGTGGTCACCTGCTCTCCTCCTTCCCAAGCTTTCACCACAAGGTGAGGACAAGGGCTGCAGCGGCCGTCCGATGCCAAGCATCGCCCCTAACTAACAGAACTTGGTTATAGTCATAACCTAACGTTCTGTATCGTTAGTGGCTTAGCTTGGCATCGCTACTGCACAAGGGAGGCCAAGCGGAGCCACTTGGCTGACAAATACACCCCGCTGACAGCCCCCCAAAACCATCAGAACAGGGAGGGCCGAGCCCCCCCGACCCCCCCTAATGGAGGGTAGCCCCCCTATTAGGGACGTCACGGGAGGGCGACGGACCCGACCGTGCGAAGAGGCACTCAAGCAACTCAACGCACAGGGTGAGCAGACCGTGGCTTGACCCCACGACTACACACACGCACAACCCGCATGCCACCCGGGAACGAACGGAGGAACAACCTCGTTACTGCCCCCAGAATCACGGGGTCAAGGGCAAACCCAACCCCGTGGCAAGGCCGTAGCAGCGGAGCACGAAGGAAGACCCAGACCCACCAAAAGGACTGGACTCCCTAGAATGGGGGCCCGGAGAAGTCCATGATGCCAGCATCAAGACCCCACCAGGTGGGCACGTAGTGCCCCGCCCCCCACATCGCCAGCGTATTCGGACAAAGGCCCCTCAGTTACTGCACCTGGTATTCCCAGGCGGAACCAACCAGGCCAGAACCTGCCCAGCTTCCGAGATCGGACGAGATCGGGCGTGTTCAGGTCGGTATGGCCGTAAGCCGAGCGGGCCCCGTCCCCCCAATAGTACACCGCCTGGCACACTGACCCTGCAGAATAGGCAGTCAGCATGGCCGTAAGCACACAAAAAAGGTTAACCAACGGAAGCAGGCAGCGCACCGGGGAAAAACCAGGCAACAGGCTGTTAACCCTAGCCTGGAGACTGCGGACGAGACAGGCGCCAGAGGGGACAGCTGAACACAGCCGCCCCGGCGGAAGGAGCGTAAGCTGGCGGTGTTGCATGACCAAGCCTCCATTTAACAACCCCCACCCAGAGGGGTCGAGGCAGAGAAGGCTGACACGATTGGCAGACGTCATGAACGTGCAGGGGCACCCTCAAACGGTGAACCCGGGAGTTGACACTGCTCCAACACACCAGGGAATCAACCACCTCGGTGTTACCCAATGCGGTGGTTGTTCCTATAACCCCTCAAGAAAAAACTCCAAAACACACCTGCGGGTATACACCGGCTATACCGCAGTACAAGTGTTTCAGTTTCCAAAAAGGGTTAACCCAGGCCTACGGGTCGCAAACATCACTTCGGACCGGGCCTGGCGGTACGGGAAGCACAGGGTCACCAGAGGAGGTCAAAAAACCACCCCCACAGGCCCCTCTTCGCCATGCGTGAGAGAGGAGCGAAAAATAATGGAGAACCAGCCCCTAAGCACACCGTACCTGGTATTCCCCGGCGGTCTCCCAACCAAGTACTAACCAGGACCAACCTGTGTAGCGGCCGAGATCCGACGAGATCGAGCGCGTACAGAATGGCATGGCTGTAAGCCATGACGACAGTGCTGAGTAAAAACATACCCAACCAGGGTCTCCATAGCGCTTAACCCTGTGACACCCAGACCGACCTGGCATTTTTCCCCCTGAAAAAAGCCCAAGTCCCTCAGGGTACCAGAACAGCAGATCTGCATCCCCGGCGGACAACGGGTTCAACTGATCTGGACCAGCGTGACCAGAACCAGTCCCGTGCCCTAACCACGCCGACATGCCTACTCCAGGAGAAGGGCAGATATGCGTGTTGATCTTAACATGAAAAGAAGGCGCCACCCAGACGTTCGGACGAACCGCGCCTGGTGGCCCACCCCAAGGGCGTGAGACCCCACTACATATGTTCAGATCCATCCCGTCATCATCCCCCAGACATGAACGAGAATCCGTCGACAACCCACCCAGGTCATGGGATGTGGTCGCCGGAAGAGGAAAAACCCCCATCTCAGTTGCTTTATAAAAACGCTGTTTCAACCACAAGCAACCAAGGCGTGCCAGTCAATCGCCTGTTTACAGCGAGCTAGCACTATACGTGCGTCGGGACACACCCCCATCAATGAACAGGCTATTTAGACCTGTCATTGAATCCCCAAGGCGCCCAGGGGAACGACAAGAGGGGTGTGACACTCCCTAACTCCAACACTTCTGGAATAGAAAGAAGGAAGCATCAACAGTATGTATCCCAGTCTACACAGCCGGGGTAAAAAATGTTCACATTTTTACATCCCACCACCCTCCCATAGGAAAGAGACGGGGATCCCCAGAGAGACTTCCCACGCGAGCTGTACAGATTGAAAAGAATATATTGCACCTTGAGCCATGTAAAAAACTGGTTTTAGGGCCTCCGGGGAAGAGGCACCGAACCCATACACACTCAATAAACGAATTGAATCGAATATACATACAATAGAAAAGGACCCTTCTAGAGGGTCCACTCACTTTGACAATCTGAGGAGGAAGGCTCTGTACTCTGATGGAGGCTTCCTCACATGGAAGAAGGAGTCCGAACTCACAGAAGGCCTGAGTAGGCGCTTGGTGAGGAGGAGCCCTGACCACCCCCCCTGAAAACAGATCCATCACATGGACCTGAACAGCACACGGAAGTCCTACCAACAGAGACGCGCAGGGTGACGTACTCCATGGCGGGGGAATTCCTGCGGTGCACACGCCCAATATACCAGGCCGTGGGACCAGGAACTCCCCCCCCCCCCCCCCCCCCCCCCCGTAACGTGCCGAACCGCCACGTGACGGGAACCTTGAAGGACAGGGGGTGTACCCCTGACCGACAGAACAATGGGGAGAGGAAAGGTTACCAGTTCACCCCTTTACGACCCCACACCCATGATACGACGTAACGACAAAAAGAGAATATGACACAGTCATAGTCAGCTCTATGAAGCGTTTCACAGCTCCACACAGCGCACGAGCTAACCTGCTATCTGATTTTTACTAAGGAAAAACACAGAATAGAGAGGGCTCTAAGAACCCCGGTCCAACATACACATGTGCTTCTGTGGCCAGTACAACCCAGTTGTAGGTCACATGACACACACAACCCATCATCACCTACAAAAAATGGCAAAAACACTCAACAGAGGAACGCCGTTTTTTTCACAATGAGAGAATACATCATTCTTGATTAGTATCGACCACAGGCCTTGCTAAGCACACATGACAGCAACCAAACCAATTTCCCTTTAGGAAATAAGTTTCTCCAGCAGATTTAGCACAACCTCAGCAATCAAGCTAAGAGTTACACCGTATCCCTACCACACAAAAGACACAATTAATGCACAACATGTCTGATAGGAGGTGATAAAGTCCCCAGGGAACCGGGGGGGAAAAACACAATCCTCCTATTTTACCCTCAATACGGCCAGTTAAAACAGGAAAACCTGTTAATGTGTGAACTCACTGTTCATTGTCATTACAGTCTGAGAAAGAACATTCTTTTACTCACTTGTCACCAAGCATAGCTTCATAGGTTAGTTGCCTTAGTAGTGAGTACACGGTACACATAAACACCATGATGTTTCTCACACAACAACCAGATCAATACATCACGATCTGCACGGAGAAGCTAACTGCCAGTGACAAAAACAGCTCACACACAACCCGCAACGTATCCCAAATGCATTGCAACAACACACGTTTTGGGAAAAAACACCGTTATTCACAATACATTTAGCAAAGTAAAACCAGAAGACGTGTTATGAGGTCTGGCCAACCCCGTACCTACCCGGAACGCAGATCAGCGAAGTGCAGTCACAAGACACCGTAGAACACAGCCGTCCTGTGTTGTTCGATCCGGGCAGCGTCGCCGCTCCACCAGTCGCTACAGTCCTCTTTGTTGACGCAATCCCCGTCTAGGCTCAGGCAGGGTCGACGAACATCCCCTGTCAAGGATGACGTCGTGGTCAAGAGTGTAAAACATGTTAAAATCAAAGCACGTTCAACAGAATAGCATCAAGCTAACGGCTGCTCCAACCGTTCGGGTGCTATTGCTTCCGCTCGCGAGACGCCGATCTAACGACGCACGCGATCAGAAGCGAGCTCCCGGCGGCGCGCGAGAAGCTAAGCTACCCCGCGCCAGGCCACTGACCGGCTAACCGTAAGCTATGAACATGTAAACAATGACATAACACTCACCCAGACAGGCCGCCGTTCTGAACCCTCCTCACTTTTTAAGAGAAAAGAGAAAACAAGACGTCAACACCGCTTCACAACGGTGACATTACCACGTCCGGCGGAATCAGCACAGTACCAACTGGCCTGTATAGCTGACTTTGAACATGAATCTGCCGCTATCGCACATTACATGCACATATCCCCTCGTGAAGGAATACTCTCATTTGGATATGAAAGATGGGGTCTTAACACGGTGACAGAGAGAATCCACTCGTCCAGAACACACAGGGATCACCAGTGTCAATGGTCGCGGCCCACTAGTTAAAACTATAATGGTCGCCAGACCAAGGCCTTCTGTCGCCTAGACGGCTAAACAAAGGACCCTAGCCTGGGGCCGGTTCCCATACACTTTGTCAAGTAGCCCCCATAGCACTAACAGACAAGTGGAGCCCGCCAGCAAACACTACTCACCCAACCTGGAACGCACCGCTCCTCACAACAGCGGCATGTCCGACAGTTCAGCTGTGGCCTGACAGGTTTCACCCCAACAAACACAGCAAGGAACTGCAGTTGAGAAGCATGCAGCGGCGTGCTCCCAATACGAAAACCGGTGGAGGGTTTTTAGAATGATCATCATCTTCTAGACACTCCAGTACGAAGACAATATCGCCGTATTTTCTCGAAAATAGTGAGAGAGAAAATAAAGATATGATGTCAACGTATCCTTGTTTCCCAAGCTGTTCCTAATCCAATTTCTTCCATCATGGTGTCAAGTGTGGGGATCTACCGAGGCACTTCTTCCTTGTGGTGAAAGCGAGAAGGAGGAGAGCAGGTGACCACACACCTGCTTATGAAGGTAAGCTGATGAGGGGTGTGGTCAGACTAATACTGGTATTAGAGGTACATTTGTGGTTTATTCAGTACGCGTGCACGTACGCAAGATAGTGCAGTAGCGATGCCAAGCTAAGCCACTAACGATACAGAACTACTACTTGCTAAAGAATCGATGTTTAAAAGTACTAAAAACCAAAGAAAAATACCAAACACTAACAAACATTCAGCACAGACAATGGGGATGCCGCCATCAACAAAAAAAGAAAAAAGAAAAAAATAAGAAATGTAAACAATTTCTTATCTTTTTTTTAGATCCGGGGCTAGGAGAAAAACATCCAGGGCTAAAGCCCCGGAAGCCCAGGGCTAATGACGCCACTGGTACTGTACATACTACATCTATAATTATCACTATTACTCAGTATCTAATCTATATAATTTATATCCAGTTTAATCACCTGTACATTGTATTACTATTGCACTTTGCTGTTACATTTGCACTGTGGTTGGACACCCAACTTATTTTTGTTGTACTGTTCTTGTGCTGTATGATGACAATCTAATCTAATCGAATATTGTGATAGAGTTTTTCAACAGGTCATTTGTAATTGTAAGGGAACACATTTGTAAAGTAACCCTCCCCACCCTGTTTACATAGTCCTCTGACTGAACATCTGAACATCTGTCGACAGTCACTGCACACGTGTCTCTGCTCATCATCATTTGCCAGCTTCAAACCCAGTGACCCACATTTGTACAGTACAGCGGATAATATGGAAATAAGATACAACATCCCATACGAACATGAACTACACCGTTTAATAACTACAGTATTATTTACTATACAACTAGCTCTCTAACTCTATTCTGCTACTCTGTCTCTCTCTGTATCCCTCTCTCTCTCTCTGTTTATCTCGTTCCCTAATTAAACCTCACACTGCACGCTCAGACACACACTTGTGCGCACAACATGCATACATGCAAACGCTCACTTACTCTATTGTTCTCTTTTTCTTTCCTTTTGCTTTTGTTTGTTTGTTTTTCATTGTTTTTCTTTCTCACCTTCCTTAACCAACCGTCTCTCCCACAAACACACACATGCATATGTACACACGTACATGTGCACACGCACACACACACACACACACACACACACACACACACACACACACACACACACACACACACACACACACACACACACACACACACACACACACACACACACACACACACACACACACACACACACCATTGTTCTTTCCTTTCCATCTTTATTTTCTCTCTCTCTTCCTAAAAACGATAGTATTATTTATCTTTTTTTCATACGCACACCAAATACT
The DNA here is from genome assembly GCF_963971535.1 of Notolepis coatsorum. Taxonomy (NCBI): domain Eukaryota; kingdom Metazoa; phylum Chordata; class Actinopteri; order Aulopiformes; family Paralepididae; genus Notolepis; species Notolepis coatsorum. Next base: position 76,358,912 of record NC_140180.1, on the reverse strand, counting down.
ATAGTCAAGTCAAGTGTTCCTTTCTATGGTAAACAGGGGTAATAAACAAGAATAATTTCTATGGTAAAACCACAGGAATACTATTGTGATTCACCTTAGATTCCTATACTATTCTGGTATATAAACACTGCAGTAGATCACTATAGTATTCCAGTATAGAAACACTACAGTAGATCACTATAATATTCCAGTATAGAAACACTACAGTAGAACACTATTGTAACTGAGGGGTTACAAAACCCTGACTGTATTAAAGATTGTGATAGATTAAACCACTGCTTATGTACTTTAATTACTGGCCAGACAGTACATCAAATATAGATGGTGAACACCCACAAGAACACGGCATTGACAAAGAAATAGGATTTGAGGGTATTTTATTATTATGCAACATTAGGTTACAGAATGAGAATTAGGGTCGCGTTTGTATGGCGAAGAATATGCGTAAAGTCAGTCAATAGCATGAGTCACTAAGAATAGCAGGAATCCTACGATGGGTCTAAGTTGACACCACCTGTCGTATAATAGCAACTATATAAGGCAACGCTGGTACCGCCTGGAGACAATGGGTTCCCTCCGGGGTGTAAGGCCTGGAGGGTAGAGGAATGTTCGGATACTCAGTCTGATTCAATGAAGGATAAAGAGACTCCAGGTACAGGAGTCGGTCCTTGTAAATCCCTCGATCAGCAGCAAAGCAATAATTGTAATCCAAATGCTCGATAGCATTGATGACAGCTAGCCGGCCTCCGTCCACGAGGCCAGCCCGAGTTGTAATCCTCACGAGGTTGAATCCCAAACGATAGTGGAAATCAACGATGCTCTTCTCCGGGTAACACGTTCCAAATCAATATAATCCAACCAGTAATGGTTCTGCAATCGCCGACGCTGGTTCTCCTGTGCACATGTCCAATGCTACACACGAACGAACTGTGGTTGCACGATATACAATAAATGAACGACTATTTACTTCACATTAGATTAGGTCGAACTTGACGTTACTGCATTAAACTCTGACACTTTACTATTCTATTCGCACATGGCTCTCAACACATGGCTCTGGCTGGGTCCCGTGTAGATTTGTCGGGGAGGGGAAGGTGCCCTCGACCCGTGTTGTGATGATCTCCGGGAGCTCCGGGTGGAGGAGTGAGGGGTCACCCTCTGGAGTAGTTGCTCCACCATCTGCGCCTGCAGCCGGTCTCTTTCCATCTCACGCTGTGCATTGGCGGTGTCGCGCTGTGCATCGCGTTGCGCGTGGGCGGCGTCGCGCTGAATGTTTTCTTCAGCCTGGAGGCGCCTCTCTTCCAGTCTGATGGTCTCGCGCTCGTTCTGTTGTTGTGCTTGGAGACGTTCTCTTTTTAGTGCAGAATGTTCGCGCTCACTCTGTTGTTGCGCTTGGCGGCGCTCTCGTTCCGCTGCAGAGTGTTCGCGCTCACTAAGGGCTTGTGCTTGGAGTTGGTCGCGCTCACGCTGGAGTCGGTCTCTTTCGGTTGAAGCTGTCAGCGTGGCGATCAAGGCTTGCGCCAGTCTCTGGTCAGCCTCGCTGGGGGATGACACTGGTGGAGGTGATCGGGCGCGGACAGGGCTTGGTGGAGACCTGTTCTCCTGGCGCGCTCCGAGGTCTATCTCTTGAGCGCGGTACTCTTCTCGTGGTTGCGCGCCGAGGGCTGTCTCGGGTACGCGCTCTTGGGTTGGTTGTGCACCGGGGTCTATCCCTGGAGCGCTTTCTTTATCCTGGAGCGCTCCGGGGTCTATCCCGGTGACGCTGTCTGGAGGTATAGTCACGTCATGTCCCGCTTGGTCCCCCCCGTGAGCTAAGTCAATAGGAGTGGGCATGCTTAAACTATCCGTTTTATCCGTATTTAACGTCCGTTTAGATAAGCTAGGGGGTAAAACGAAAGCGAAGTCCTCTAGATATGGAGGTGGCTGACGTTTGCGCTGCGGGCATTCTAGCTTGGTGGGAGCCGTTTGGAGAGTGTCCACCGCTGGCCATGTCAATATTAATATTATATTAAATATCACTGATACCCTCCGGCTCGAAGGACCAATTGTAACTGAGGGGTTACAAAACCCTGACTGTATTAAAGATTGTGATAGATTAAACCACTGCTAGTTATGTACTTTAATTACTGGCCAGACAGTACATCAAATATAGATGGTGAACACCCACAAGAACACGGCATTGACAAAGAAATAGGATTTGAGGGTATTTTATTATTATGCAACATTAGGTTACAGAATGAGAATTAGGGTCGCGTTTGTATGGCGAAGAATATGCGTAAAGTCAGTCAATAGCATGAGTCACTAAGAATAGCAGGAATCCTACGATGGGTCTAAGTTGACACCACCTGTCGTATAATAGCAACTATATAAGGCAACGCTGGTACCGCCTGGAGACAATGGGTTCCCTCCGGGGTGTAAGGCCTGGAGGGTAGAGGAATGTTCGGATACTCAGTCTGATTCAATGAAGGATAAAGAGACTCCAGGTACAGGAGTCGGTCCTTGTAAATCCCTCGATCAGCAGCAAAGCAATAATTGTAATCCAAATGCTCGATAGCATTGATGACAGCTAGCCGGCCTCCGTCCACGAGGCCAGCCCGAGTTGTAATCCTCACGAGGTTGAATCCCAAACGATAGTGGAAATCAACGATGCTCTTCTCCGGGTAACACGTTCCAAATCAATATAATCCAACCAGTAATGGTTCTGCAATCGCCGACGCTGGTTCTCCTGTGCACATGTCCAATGCTACACACGAACGAACTGTGGTTGCACGATATACAATAAATGAACGACTATTTACTTCACATTAGATTAGGTCGAACTTGACGTTACTGCATTAAACTCTGACACTTTACTATTCTATTCGCACATGGCTCTCAACACATGGCTCTGGCTGGGTCCCGTGTAGATTTGTCGGGGAGGGGAAGGTGCCCTCGACCCGTGTTGTGATGATCTCCGGGAGCTCCGGGTGGAGGAGTGAGGGGTCACCCTCTGGAGTAGTTGCTCCACCATCTGCGCCTGCAGCCGGTCTCTTTCCATCTCACGCTGTGCATTGGCGGTGTCGCGCTGTGCATCGCGTTGCGCGTGGGCGGCGTCGCGCTGAATGTTTTCTTCAGCCTGGAGGCGCCTCTCTTCCAGTCTGATGGTCTCGCGCTCGTTCTGTTGTTGTGCTTGGAGACGTTCTCTTTTTAGTGCAGAATGTTCGCGCTCACTCTGTTGTTGCGCTTGGCGGCGCTCTCGTTCCGCTGCAGAGTGTTCGCGCTCACTAAGGGCTTGTGCTTGGAGTTGGTCGCGCTCACGCTGGAGTCGGTCTCTTTCGGTTGAAGCTGTCAGCGTGGCGATCAAGGCTTGCGCCAGTCTCTGGTCAGCCTCGCTGGGGGATGACACTGGTGGAGGTGATCGGGCGCGGACAGGGCTTGGTGGAGACCTGTTCTCCTGGCGCGCTCCGAGGTCTATCTCTTGAGCGCGGTACTCTTCTCGTGGTTGCGCGCCGAGGGCTGTCTCGGGTACGCGCTCTTGGGTTGGTTGTGCACCGGGGTCTATCCCTGGAGCGCTTTCTTTATCCTGGAGCGCTCCGGGGTCTATCCCGGTGACGCTGTCTGGAGGTATAGTCACGTCATGTCCCGCTTGGTCCCCCCCGTGAGCTAAGTCAATAGGAGTGGGCATGCTTAAACTATCCGTTTTATCCGTATTTAATGTCCGTTTAGATAAGCTAGGGGGTAAAACGAAAGCGAAGTCCTCTAGATATGGAGGTGGCTGACGTTTGCGCTGCGGGCATTCTAGCTTGGGGGAGCCGTTTGGAGAGTGTCCACCGCTGGCCATGTCAATATTAATATTATATTAAATATCACTGATACCCTCCGGCTCGAAGGACCAATTGTAACTGAGGGGTTACAAAACCCTGACTGTATTAAAGATTGTGATAGATTAAACCACTGCTAGTTATGTACTTTAATTACTGGCCAGACAGTACATCAAATATAGATGGTGAACACCCACAAGAACACGGCATTGACAAAGAAATAGGATTTGAGGGTATTTTATTATTATGCAACATTAGGTTACAGAATGAGAATTAGGGTCGCGTTTGTATGGCGAAGAATATGCGTAAAGTCAGTCAATAGCATGAGTCACTAAGAATAGCAGGAATCCTACGATGGGTCTAAGTTGACACCACCTGTCGTATAATAGCAACTATATAAGGCAACGCTGGTACCGCCTGGAGACAATGGGTTCCCTCCGGGGTGTAAGGCCTGGAGGGTAGAGGAATGTTCGGATACTCAGTCTGATTCAATGAAGGATAAAGAGACTCCAGGTACAGTCGATCAGCAGCAAAGCAATAATTGTAATCCAAATGCTCGATAGCATTGATGACAGCTAGCCGGCCTCCGTCCACGAGGCCAGCCCGAGTTGTAATCCTCACGAGGTTGAATCCCAAACGATAGTGGAAATCAACGCTGCTCTTCTCCGGGTAACACGTTCCAAATCAATATAATCCAACCAGTAATGGTTCTGCAATCGCCGACGCTGGTTCTCCTGTCCAATGCTACACACGAACGAACTGTGGTTGCACGATATACAATAAATGAACGACTATTTACTTCACATTAGATTAGGTCGAACTTGACGTTACTGCATTAAACTCTGACACTTTACTATTCTATTCGCACGTGGTTCTCAACGCTCTGTTAGACGCACTGCTGCTCACTTCACTGTTACCGAACTTGTCACACTGCTTGCTTAGACGAACTGCTGCTGTGCGCACCTGCGCCAGCATATATACTTAAGTGGTTTTCTAGTCCCAAACCTAACCGCTTGGTCCTGAATCAATACACTGCCAAGGGCATGTCCCGACTTGCCCCAAACTCGCCCCTTGCACCTGTTTGAGTGCGAGACTGCGTGGCGCCGCCGTCAGGGGGGCATTATTCATAAGGAAAGTGAATATTACTATGGTTTGAACGCAGGTAAAGGGATATTCCGTGTATATATAAATAATATACAATGTACATAAAACAATAAAGGTAGATTCTCAGTTTTAATCTGGCCCTTCACAACAACTATAGTATTCCAGTATAGAAACACTACAGTAGATCACTATAGTATTCCAGTATAGAAACACTACAGTAGATCACTATAGTATTCCATTATATAAACACTACAGTAGATCACTATAGTATGCTGGTATATAAACACTACAGTAGATCACTATAGTATTCTGGTATATAAACACTACAGTAGATCACTATATTATTCTGGTATATAAACACTACAGTAGATCACTATAGTATTCCAGTATATAAACACTACAGTAGATCACTATAGTATTCTGGTATATAAACACTACAGTAGATCACTATAGTATTCCAGTATAGAAACACTACAGTAGATCACTATAGTATTCCAGTATAGAAACACTACAGTAGATCACTATAGTATTCCAGTATAGAAACACTACAGTAGATCACTATAGTATTCCAGTATAGAAACACTACAGTAGATCACTATAGTATTCCAGTATAGAAACACTACAGTAGATCACTATAGTATTCCAGTATAGAAACACTACAGTAGATCACTATAGTATTCCAGTATAGATGTCTGTCCGACATCTCCGCCTGGATGACGACCAACCACCTCAAACTGAACCTAAGCAAAACAGAATTGCTCCACCTGCCGGCCAAATCCTCCCCCCTGACCGACCTTTCCATCACAGTCGAGAATGCAGCTGTGACCGCGTCCCCGACCGCCAAGAACCTTGGTGTTGTCCTCGACGACCAGTTGAACTTCTCTGCTCACATCGCAGCGACAACCAGAACCTGCCGATTCCTCCTGAGCAACGTCAGAAGGATACGCCCCTTCCTGACAAAAGAAGCCACCCAACTCCTCGTCCAATCAACAGTCATCTCCCGCCTCGACTACTGCAACGCACTGCTCGCTGGCCTCCCGGCCACTGCCACTAAGCCTCTTCAACTCATTCAGAACGCAGCGGCCCGCCTGATCTCAAACCTACCGAAGTCGGCCCATGTCACCCCACTTCTTAGGGACCTGCACTGGCTCCCCATTGCTGCACGAATCCGCTTCAAGGCCCTTGACCTAGCATACCGTGCGGCAAAGGGAACTGCTCCCGCCTACCTCCGGTCAATGGTCTCTAACTACACACCCTCAAGACCCCTACGCTCTGCATCTTCTGGCCGCCTCAGACCTACTCCTATCCAAGCTCCGGGAGGGTCATCAAAGAGAAGTCGCCTATTCTCAGTCCTTGCCCCACAATGGTGGAATGAACTACCCACCCCAGTTAGGACAGCCGAAACACGTCCAATCTTTCGCCGTCGACTAAAGACTCACTTCTTCAACCATTATCTGAATTAAAAAAAAAAAAAAAAAAAAAAAAAAAAAATCTAACCCTAACTAACCATACTGTCATGCACTTGTCCTAATAAACTAACCTACACTGTAGCACTCAACACTTTGATGAACATTGTTACTCAGCTGATAGAGTTGTGCTCTTCCTGATGGCTTGTCGTACAGAACTTGTAAGTCGCTTTGGATAAAAGCGTCAGCTAAATGACTAAATGTAAATGTAAATGTAAATGTAGATCACTATAGTATTCCAGTATAGAAACACTACTGTAGATAACTATAGTATTCCAGTATAGAAACACTACAGTAGATCACTATAGTATTCCAGTATAGAAACACTACAGTAGATCACTATAGTATTCCAGTATAGAAACACTACAGTAGATCACTATAGTATTCCAGTATAGAAACACTACAGTAGATCACTATAGTATTCCAGTATAGAAACACTACTGTAGATAACTATAGTATTCCAGTATAGAAACACTACAGTAGATCACTATAGTATTCCAGTATAGAAACACTACAGTAGATCACTATAGTATTCCAGTATAGAAACACTACAGTAGCTCACTATAGTATTCCAGTATAGAAACACTACTGTAGATAACTATAGTATTTCTGAAGTGCATTTTTGTACACTTTGCCTTTTCCCTGCTCCATCACAGCCGTGTGACTGCAGTGTAAATGCAGTCCATGTGGAACTTTATCCCTAAACCACGCTGGTCTGACAAGACCTTTTACAGCCTCGCTTACCGACACTTTCCACTGGGAAGACGTTAGATAATGTGTTGCTTGGATCCCATCCACACAGGCAATATTGTGAGCAGGCTAGAGAGGCACGTGTGCTTGAGAGGTCGGTTTCTTGTGTGAGGAGGTATGCAAGTGTGTGTGCGTGTGCATGCACGTCTATGCATGTGTGTGCATATACAGTATGTATCTGTGTGTGTGTATGCGTGTGTGTGTGTGTGTGTGTGTGTGTGTGTGTGTGTGTGTGTGTGTGTGTGTGTGTGTGTGTGTGTGTGTGTGTGTGTGTGTGTGTGTGTGTGTGTGTGCATGCATGTGTGTGTGTGAGCGTGCATCTATGCATGTGTGTCTGTGTGTGTGCATCCATGCATGTGTGTGTAACGTTATGTAGTTTAAGTTAGATTTTTCTTTTGATGTCAGACGATAAAGCTACATATTTGCCACATCTGTTATACATGTGTCTTTTATACATATTTATTATTATTATTATTATTATTATTATTATTATTATTATTATTATTATTATTATTATTATTATTATTATTATTATTATTATTATTATTATTATTATTATTATTATTATTATTATTATTATTATTATTATCTATCTTGGATACTGTATATCACAGAGGCTTTGAGGTTCATTAAATACTGTAGAGCGCTCAGTCATCACTGCATATTGCACTCCAAAGTCCTCTGTCAACACGCCGGCTCAGTCACTGGTATGTTTTTAATTAATCTGTCTTTATGTCCCAAAAACATGGCACTTATGGGTTACGTTCTCAGACAACATGACGGCAATTCAGCTCAAGACTCGAGTCGGGCCAGAAGGACTGTATTCTTGCTGAACCCTCTGCTTAGAATAGTCTGCGCGGGCTTCAATTACACAGACTCAGTTACTCTCACTGAATTTAAAGCCATTGGAAGTCTATGGAATCTGAGTCTATTCATTCGATCAATCAATCTGTATTTATACTTGATAAATACACTGAGTAATTACAGTGTCGTCGTTACATTCATGAATGTCATAGTATGTTAGTAAATACAGAAACATCAGTCAATCAGAACAATTAAGAGCACATTTAAAAAATAAAAAAAACAGTGGTAAGAATTTACTGACAATTAGATATTGTGGTCACCTGATTGGTCATCAATGTTCTAAACAGAGTTTCCTGGGGCAGAGAAGCCAAACGCTTCAATCACTGGATCGTGTACTACGAGGTGGTACCAGTCCCATTCCAATAAAGAAGTAATATAATTTGGAAAGTCTCAAATTATGGCTTTACATTTACATTTAGTCATTTAGCTGACACTTTTATACAAAGCGGCTTACAAGTTCTGTATGACAAGTCATCAGGAAGGGCACAACTCTATCAGCTGAGTAACAATGTTCATCAAAGTGTTGAGTGCTACAGTGTACTGTAGGTTAGTTTATTAGGACAAGTGCATGACAGTAAGGTTAGTTAGGGTTAGAATATTAATTTTTTTTTTATCCACTTTTTCTCCCATTTTTCTATATTTTCTCCCATCCCAATTTCGTATCATCCAATTCAACCCTCCCCTGTCACGAACGCTGTTTCTTGCCTCCCACAAGCCGGCTGCAATGTGGACTAAGTCATACATAGCACAAGTCCCCTCCGGTACTTGAGGTAACAGCAGTCGCATCTTTTCACCTGCGCAGCTCGATCTCTCAGTGGCGAGGAGTAACGCGTGGGAGTCTCACGCTGCCCCCGACACTTCCTGATTCTACTGCGCAGGCGCACCAACCGACCTGTAGGAGTCGCTGTCCACAACGCCCGATCCCCACCCATCAGTTTCCCACCCCCTAATACGGCCAATGTGTATTAGTATGAACGACCAGCTAAACTGAAAGCAATGTGGAGCGCTGGGCTCGAACAGGCGAGCCCAGCGTCTCCGCATTTGTGGCGAGCGCCTTGCCCACTACGCCACGTAGCCGCCCTGGGTTCGTATTTTTTTTTATTCTTTTTATTTTATTTATTATTTCAGATAATGGTTGAAGAAGTGCGTCTTTAGTCAACGGCGAAAGATTGGACGGGTTTCGGCTGTCCTAACTGGGGTGGGTAGTAGTTCATTCCACCATTGTGGGGCAAGGACTGAGAATAGGCGACTTCTCTTTGATGACCCTCCCGGAGCTCAGATAGGAGTAGGTCTGAGGCGGCCAGAAGATGCAGAGCGTAGGGGTCTTGAGGGTGTGTAGTTAGAGACCATTGACCGGAGGTAGGCGGGAGCGGTTCCCTTTGCCGCACGGTATGCCAGGTCGAGGGCCTTGAAGCGGATTCGTGCAGCAATGGAGAGCCAGTGCAGGTCCGTAAGAAGTGGGGTGACATGGGCCGACATTGGTAGGTTTGAGATCAGGCGGGCTGCTGTGTTCTGAATGAGTTGAAGAGGCTTAGTGGCAGTGACCGGGAGGCCAGCAAGCAGTGCATTGCAGTAGTCAAGGCGGGAGATGACTGTTGATTGGACAAGGAGTGGGTGGCTTCTTTTGTCAGGAAGGGGCGGATTTTTCTGACGTTGCTCAGGAGGAATCTGCAGGTTCTGGTTGTCGTTGCGATGTGAGCGGAGAAGTTCAACTGGTCGTCGAGGACAACACCAAGGTTATTGGCGGTCGGGGACGCGGTCACAGCTGCATTCTTGACTGTGATGGAAAGGTCGGTCAGGGGGGAGGATTTGGCTGGCAGGTGGCAGCTTTATAAAGAAACTGATTCTTGGCCAGGTCTCTCTTGAAAAATAGATATTTTCAGTTTCAGTTTCAGTTTATTTAAAAAAGGACAGTACACATTAATCAACATTTCTGTAAATGTGTCAGTTTTAGCCAGTTGGCTAATTTGCAACTGTAGTCCTTTTGGCAAGATGTTATAAGACCGACCATACACCTAGAATAGAAGCATTAAAAGTAAAACACAATCCAACATAATAGTAAAAGCAATAGCAAAATACACAATGAACTGATTAAAAGTGATCACATGTTTGTTTGGTTAATAACCAGGTCTTGAGTTGTTTTGTAAAGGTGTGGTAGGTAGCACATTGTCTTATTTCAGTTGGTAGGATGTTCCAAAACTGAGTGGCTCTGACTGCCAAACAGAACTGACTGAAGGAGCTGGACCTAAACGGCACAGTATACAGTCCCCTCTCTGGGTAGATCTTGTGGACCTATTATGAGATGTATTATGAGATTTTGTGTATGTGTTTATAATTGAGGTATAAGTGAGTTAAAAATAATGCAGTCTTCCCACCCCTCGCCGCACTGCATTGTGGTCCGCTCCGCTCCGATCTGATACGCTGTGTGAGACTTGTTCACCCTCATAGTACTCTCATCAACTCTTCCATAACCTTATTTCCTTTGGGCCACGGCCAGGTCCTCGACCCTCCCTTTCTCTTGTATTCTGCCCTTCCACACACACCCAAGGTCAGGAAACAGAGCATTTCCTGTCTGGTCAGAGGTAGTGGACGAGGAAGTATCACCATCATCACCCACTCATTCTGAAGCATGTGGAACATCATACATTCACTCCAGGGCTGAAACCATTCCTCGAGAAACTCGATTAATAAAAAGCATCGAGGCTGAAGCATTCAGCCTACAACAGGGAGTTAGGCAGGGTTGCAGTCTTTCTCCTCTACTGTACGATATTTCAATAGAAGTGCTGGCCCAATTGATAAGGGAAGAGGTGAATATCAGGGGAGTGAACGTGGGAGGGGAAGAACATAAGATTTCATTGTATGCAGACGATGTCCTCCTCTACCTATCCGACCCAGTGAGGTCGATTCCATGCCTTATGAGTAAAATTAAAACATTTGGTTATTACTCTGGATACAAAATTAACATACTGTAGACAAAACAGAGGCACTGGCTATTGGGGGGAACATTTCTCAACAGGCCAGATCCCTCTTCCCTTTTAAATGGCCAAGCACTGGTATTAAATATTTAGGCATTACCATAACACCCACATTTGACCAATTGTATAAAGCCAACTACACAAGGCTTATCAATAAGATCAGAGAGGACGTGGATAGATGGACTGTTCTGCCTCTTTCCTTGATAGGGAGGGTGGAAATAATCAGAATGAACATACTCCCTAGACTACTGTATCCGTTTCAAATGCTGCCCATCCCAATTGATAACCCCACTTTTAACTTACTAAATCGATTACTCTCATGTTTAATATGGCAGGGGAAATTACCTAGAGTGCGTTTCAAAACATTACAGCTGGCCAAAACTGCTGGCGGTTTGGCCCTCCCTAACCTCAAATATTATTTTTGGGCTGCTCAACTTAGACCCTTGCACACCTGGATTACAGATGATTTGTCATCAAGATGGTTAAAAATGGAAAAAGACTTATCTACACAGAAACAACTTACTACCTTATTATTCTCTGGACATAAGATAAGGGAGGACTCAATAGGTGTGTGGTCCAGATTTACAATAAAAATATGGAGAGAGGTCCAGAAAGAGTTCAGGTTGCCTTCAACATCGGGCCTGACCTCAATCGGTTTCATTGGGGACTTTACACCATCAACTTTGGATGCAGGATTCAGTAGATGGAGGACAAAGGGTCTGAAATTTGTTCACCAATTTATTCACTCCGGCCAGCTTAAATCTTTCGAACAACTCAGAGTGGAGTTTAGCCTTCCTAGTACTGACTTTTTCAGATGTCTCCAATTAAGATTTTTTTTAGAAAACCAGGAAGATTGGGACAAAATTCGACACCCTTCTGCTATAGAACGCTTTATAGCTAATATCCAAATGGATGCTTCAATACAAAAAATTCTTTCTAAATTATATCAAAACCTAATATCAATGAACCCCAACGACTCGCTATACATCAAGTTGAAGTGGGAGGCTGAGCTCCAACAGGAGATCTCACAAGAGGAGTGGTTCGATGTTTGTACTGAAGCACATAAGGTGACTAATTCTAATTCCTGGAGAGAATATAAATGGAAGGTCATTAGTAGGTTTTTCAAGACCCCCTTATTGACTGCTTAAGCAGGTACGACTCCCACAAGCGAATGCTGGAGGGGATGTGGTGAACAAATAGGTAACCATACACACATTTTCTGGACATGCCCAAAACTATGTCACTTCTGGGATGATGTATTCAGGGATGTAAACAAATTATTCGACATGGACATTCCACAAGATTTCAAAACTGCTATCCTCGGAGTCATACCAGAGGGCATTGAGGAAAGGAAAAGTGTGTATCTTCTTCAAATACTGTTAACTGCTGCCAAGAAAATTATCACAATTAATTGGTTAAAACCCAGTCCCCCAACACATAACCAATGGCTAAACAAAGTTAAAGAAATTCAGGACATGGAGAGGACGACTCATCTGATCAGGTTGCAAGGTGAACAGTTCGATAGAAAGTGGGCTTGTATAGAGCGAATAGGGCTATAAAGGCAATGTATTACTTATTTTCATCTTATTATTTTCATCTCACTCCCCATTTTATTGTAATTTTATTTTTAAAATGGTTTGAACCACACATAGTAGTATATTCTGTTTTTTATTTTTATCTTTTATATATATATATATTTTTTTATATTATAATTTAATTTTTTTCTGTTAATGTATTTATTTTTGCGCCCCTTCCCCAAGCATAGCTGTCTCTTGATGACACGGTACAGACAGGATGTTGGTTGAGAACTAGCTGTAAGGTATATCTGCATATCTGTACTGTCTTGATTTTGTGCTGAATAGAAGGGATATGTGAACGGGAAGAAGGACGCAATCCTAACTGCATGCATTTACATGCTTTTGAGAAAGGTCAGTGATGAAGGGTTGGATTTGTAATGCAGTGACGGTGATACAACCAAAGCTCGGGTATAAGAGAACGTTTGCTACTGCTGTACTACACCCAGAGAAGAGAGGTTGACACGTAGTATATTCTGGCCTTTCTGGGTTACCTGTTTATTTATTTATTTTGTTTTGTTGTTGGTTTTTGTGTGTGTCCCCCACGCCCCTTCCCCTTCCCCAAGCATAGCTGTCTCTTAATGATACGGTACAGACATGATGTTGATTGAGAACGTGATGTAAAGTATATCTACATATCTGTACTGTTTTGATTTTGTGCTGAATAAAAGAATATATGATCGAAAAAGCATCGAGGCAAAGGATTCGCCTCGAGGCCTCGTTTAAAATCCACATCATTATTTTCATATAGGTAAATGGCTGAATTTATATGGCGCTTTTATCCAAAGCACTTTACAATTTGTTCCTCACATTTTACACATTCACTCACACATTCACACACAGATGGGAGCAGTTGGCGGTTAAGTGTCTTGCTCAAGGACACTTGGACATGATGCACGGGAGGAGCGGGAATCGAACCGGGAACCTCCGGATTACCAGACGACTGCTCTACCTCCCAAGCCACTGTCGCCCCACATTAGGGACATGTCCCTACCAAAGACACAGAAACAAGTTTTAGTACTATAATTCACAACATAGTGGTGTTAATAAGGCTGATTAGTTTGATCATCCAAATCCACTGTTTATAAAGTGCCATGTTATGAAATGTAATGATTTGGTTTATTATGCATAATGTTGTGTAATTTTTGCAATTGTACCAATCTAATTTACATGATTAGAAGAATTATGGTAAACTTTATATTACCAGCCATACGTTAATATAATTAACCACGTTCACATTGACTGTGAGATGGAGAATTGATTAGACAGGAAGTAGGCAGGGACTACAGATGAAAACTAGCTCATTAGCTAATTCTGGCACATTTATATTGATGTGGAAACTGAAGATGTTGATTAATGTGCACTGTCCCTGGGTACAAAATAAATAAATAACTTAACTTAACTTAACTTAACTTAACTTAAGAGCGAACCATGTAGTTCAGGTGATGCGCCAGGTCCCCCTAGGTGACGGTTTCCGCCCTCTCACACCAGAGGAGTTTCTGAGCAACATGTGTCTTCACTCCTCTTGATCATATTCTATGCTTTCAGGTCAGTACACTGTGAAAAGTACAGAAAACACTATCGTTAGAAGGTATGACGTTAGGTAAAATGAGTAACAAGAATTGTGAAATTAGTTGAATGTTTAACAACGTCAGTAAGAATATAAAATATGTTATGTGCATGCACATTGTGATATGCATTGGCCGTGAGGGAAGATGGCGTTTTCCACGTTATCAAATACTAGCAGCGCATACCTGCCGCTGGGGTATAAAAGACATTATATTATTAAGGTACATTGTGACTTGTTTATTCAATGCTGAAACCTGAGCGCTTGATTATAACGTGAAGTAAGGTTGTTTGACTATAATGTGAAATAAGGTGATCTAACAAAAATATGGAATAAGGGTAATCACTTTCCCTGAAAATGTGGCTGAAGGCCGCAGGACGCACATGTAAAAGAGGAATAGTTAAGCCATTTCTCTCTCTCTCTCTCTCTCTCTCTCTCTCTCTCTCTCTCTCTCTCTCTCTCCCTCCCTCTCTCTCCCTCTCTCCCTCCCTCTCTCTCCCTCTCTCCCTCTCTCTCTCGCCCTCTCTCTCTCTCTCTCTCTCGCCCTCTCTCTCTCTCTCTCTCGCCCTCTCTCTCTCGCCCTCTCTCTCGCCCTCTCTCTCTCGCCCTCTCTCTCTCTCTCTCGCCCTCTCTCTCTCGCCCTCTCTCTCTCTCTCGCCCTCTCTCTCTCGCCCTCTCTCTCCCTCTCCCTCTCTCTCCCTCTATCTTTCCTATCCCCTCGTTTAAAGGTGTGATCTTACATTGTGAGTTATCCGAAAAGCTCACACATGCACGTGTACAGTGAATGTTTGGTATTACAGTAAAGAGAAGTATACATGTCGCTTCTGATTTAAGTGACCATTGATATTGAACCCAAGAGGCATATGTAAATGATTTAAGGGAATATCTGAACAACCATTGATACTGAACCCAAAGGAGGAAAATGTGAATATAAGACTAGAAATGAATAGTTTGATAACTATTGACATTGATTGGTACAGAGGACAAATGTACATCTAAATAATGTAAACAATGATGATTGTTGATGAATGATGTTTAATTGAGAGTTTTGTTGAAATAAAACTCTCAGAGGAGTTTCTGGAGTAAACTTAGCAACAAGTGTCTTCACTCCTCTTGATCATATTCTATGCTTTCAGGGAGTGAATGGAGACCGGCTGCGAACATGATTTGTTCCGGTACCCAGTAGCCCATTGGGACCGGTAACACAAATAATGTACAGAGCTAAAGAAAGGTTACTCCCGGACTGTGTGCAAAGGTTTTTTTTAATACAGGACAGCAAATATGATTTGAGAGATGTTTGTAAGTTTATTTAAGAAAAAAACTAAGAAAGGGATTAAATGGAGATGTATTTCTATTGTTGGGGTTAACTTGTGGAACAATGCTGATATACTATATATTTAGGTTTTCCCAAAAAATTGTTTGTATAGATATTTTTGAGGGTTACAAATGTGAATAACTTTTATTTTGTAATTATATTTGTAATTTTGTATGTATGTAATTATTATATAGGACAGGCATATACAAGCATGCTTCAGCCTGTACCTTTTTGGTCACTGTCAGAATCAAAGACAGTCTGGAATGATTGTGCATATTGTAGTGTGTGTGATGACTGATGATACAGCGTACTGTGTTTTGCACGGATGATTATTACTGTGGCACAGCATGCGTACGTTGTGACTGGACACGTGAAGAAGGTGTGATTTGATGCCAGAGGAAACCACAGAAGGTTTGGGATCTTTTCAAGCTGAAACAGAACAAAAACTTCATTGCTTCACAAGCTCTGGAAAAATAGATGAGCTTTCTCTCCACACACACACACACACGCGCACGCACACACACACACACACACACACACACACACACACACACACACACACACACACACACACACACACACACACACACACACACACACACACACACACACACACACACACACACACACACACACACACACACACACACACACACACACACACACACACACACACACACACACACACACACACACACACACACACACACACACACACACACACACACACACACACACACACACACAAAACACTCAACTCACTCAGACACACACACAAGAGAGTTATGCGCTCAGTCTCTTCCATTCCAGCTGGAGTTAACAATGCACTCAATGCGAGTGAAACATGCACTGTCGAGTCCTGGCTTTAGACTGAATCAGTGGTTTAAGAGAAGTTATTTATATTTCGAACATGATTCATTCATTCATTCATTCATTGTGCGCTAGTTACATGTTGAGCATGTTATGACTTTGAACATCTGTCATTTCCACTGCAAAGACGGCACATAAGTAACAATACGATGCGTCGTCATGAATATTCAAAATAAACTAAATTTCATGACGAGGAGTTTCCTGGTACAGTGCCTCACAACTCAAAACAAGCCTATGTATGTGGTCTAGAAACCACTTTTCTAGCCTCATTAACAGCATTCTCCTGTAAAGGATGAGATGTAACCTTTACAGTTTGTAGCCTTGCCGTTCTGGACCTGCACCTGCTATTAGTCTGCTGTGGCCACACACTCCTACGCAGAGCTGTCTCTATGCCTGTACTGTATTTCACAGCCTCCCAAACACCTGTCTCTACGCCTGTACTGTATGTCACAGCCTCCCAAACACCTGTCTCTATACGCCTGTACTGTATGTCATAGCCTCCCAAACACCTGTCTCTATGCATGTACTGTATATTACAGCCTCCCAAACACCTGTCTCTACACCTGTACTGTATTTCACAGCCTCCCAAACACCTGTCTGTATTCCTGTACATCACAGCCTGTGAAACACCTGTCTACGCCTATACGTCATAGTCTGCTAAACACCTCTGCCCAAGAGGACAACAATGTTTACCAAGTCGGACAAAATTTGTTTGAAAGAAAACACTAATAACTAGAGACCGCACGATACGATACTATCGCGATACTTGCGTCACGATACAATAGTATCGCGATACTAAATATATCGCGATACGCTGAGTATTGCCAGAATTTCTTAAAACTTTGAATTTTTTGATCACATTTAATTTATTACCTTTTTTCAACTGCAAAGTAAAACTTTGTCAACATGTTTTATCTAATAAAATATAGTTCAGTCTGTTCATCTCACTTCAATCATTTTCATTGCAGAACATGGTATTTTCT
Source organism: Notolepis coatsorum (assembly GCF_963971535.1). Lineage (NCBI taxonomy): Eukaryota > Metazoa > Chordata > Actinopteri > Aulopiformes > Paralepididae > Notolepis > Notolepis coatsorum. Next base: position 76,341,644 of record NC_140180.1, on the reverse strand, counting down.
CAAGCAGACAGATGTAAACACTAATCTGTGTTGCATGTACCTGACAAACTGAACTGTTTGTGTTGTGTGTGTGTGTGTGTGTGTGTGTGTGTGTGTGTGTGTGTGTGTGTGTGTGTGTGTGTGTGTGTGTGTGTGTGTGTGTGTGTGTGTGTGTGTGTGTGTGTGTGTGTGGACTACTGTACTATTACTGGTATTGAAATGAACAATGCAACTTCCTTATACAAGAAAAATAAATAAGATATATGAATAATTAAATATCGATACTTGGCGTCCCTGTATCGATACAGTATCGCCACGCAAAGTATCGTGATCGTATCGATTTTTCCCCCACCCCTACTAATAACCAGAAATTAAGAACATTTATGCAGTGATGTATTTATCAGAAAAGTAAATGGGACTGTAGTGCTAAGAAAACTAAGTTTGTCATTGTTTCAGAGATTGTAACTTGAAACAGCTTAAAAAAAACACATTTCACCTCAAGATTAAGTAGATTATAGTTCTACTCCACATAAAAAACATATTTTATTATTTTCACTGAATACGTTTGTTTTGTAGCGAGTCGCGTTTTGTCGTTGTTGCCGCCATCTTTAGTGTTATGCCATTCATAACTGCCACAGTGCTCTGTTTCCCCTTATATAGACTGTCTCTTCCATGCCCACTACTTGCCTCGCCTGCACAGACTCGTCGCCTCGTCATTTGCAATGCACTCAGCATTATATTTGCATATTTGGGGGGAATGGCTGACCAGGCCACCACCAATGGAAACTAATACAGTATGTAGAGAAGTGTTTACAGAATGCAAATACATTGAATGGCTATTGCAAAAAAAATACCTGTGAGAAAAGATATCGTAACAGTTTTGTACACATTAATTTAGTTTGACAGAATGTGGCCACCAGTGAAGTCAGAAAATAGCAATAGCTTGTCTTATAGAGACTGCTACCTTATCATAGCATAATTGAGCCGCAATTAACACAACACAAGGATTCAGTGTCTCCGATGACATCACTGGTGACTAAATTCAAACAAATTTCCTCTCAATAACTTTCAAACTAAATGAATGTGTGCTAAACTGTTTAGAGTTGTTGGATGTGTGTGAGATTATGTGCAAAATAAATCACCATTGTTTTTTTGATGAAGTTCCCTTTTAAGTTAATATATAAATGTTAAAGGTTAAATGTTAAAGGTTAAAGAAAATAGACTGAATTAAATGGCATTAAAGTAATTGAATCAAAAACATGTCATATCACATTATAATTTGCACCAGAAACTGATTTACTGTCAAATACCGTCAACACTAAGTGATTGGCCGGTTACACTCCTCACATGGTTGTTTAAACCCATTTAAACCCAGCATCGTTCCAGACCCATCATTGCAGATGCATCCCCACATCCCCCCATCTCTTTTGACACTGGTTGTCGAGGTGATCTAGTCAGCTGGATCGCTGCCTCTGTTCTGGCTCCAATTTACTTTGCTGCAAACTCTGACTCACATCGCATTACAATTTCTTGTCAACATCACTCATCATCATCATTATCATCATCTCCTGCGCTCTCCCTTTATGAATATCACGATCAAACTGTATTGATGTGTAGGGGGGAAACCGCATGGTAAATGGCCGCTCCAACCCAGACTTCACATATCGTTAACCTTTTCACCACTTTCACAGTAAATGTCACGGTATGGAGATTCACAATGGTGGGCGAAACTCTTGTTCGTCGGAATTGAAATGAATGCCACCTGGAAGAGTTTTCTGAAAATAAGCCGTAATTCTTAGAAGTCAGGGGGACTCATTTAAAATGTGGTCAGGTAGTCACTGCTGGGGGAGAATCTAATTTAAAGTAGGACATGAAAGTAAAAGCTGAATGTAAATGTGCTGTAATTGATATTAGCGTTCAAAACGGCCTGTCAATGGATGCACTGTAGTGGCACTGTTTCAGCAAAAATATATGGTGTGGCAATGTGACGTCTCCAGAAATAAGCGTCTGACAACATGAGTGGAAACACTTTCAACAGACATGTAGCTCTCAAAGCCTAATGTATGTGTGTTTCAGAGAATACAGTGATACAGTATATAATCACAATCAGTCATATAAATGTTGGAGTATCTTTAAGCATGGACAGAGAGGTCAAATCATTAGTCATTTGTTTAAACTTCAAAGAAAATGTATTGCATTGAAATACAGGCACATTTCTAAAAAGAATCATCATAATAATAATTTAAAAAAAAAAGGGTGCCTAGATGTTTTTGTCATTTTGGGGGCTGGTAAGGCTATTGAACCTTTGATTACCTTTCATTGGGAGGACATTACAGGGGTCATTAAATGATGTCCACCTTTGACATTCTGATTTACTAAAATACATTTAGATGTGCAAATATAATAAGCGTTCTCCATTTTCTTCCAGTCAGCTTGATGACAACAATATGTTCAATTTAATTTCAGTCAGATGCTCCCCTAACAGAATCCTGTAAACAGAGCAAGCAAGCTGTTTCAAGTTACAATCTCTGAAATAATGACAAACTTAGTTTTCTTAGCACTACAGTCCCATTAACTTTTCTGATAAATACATCACTGCATACATGTTCCATGTTCTTAATTTCTGGTTATTAGTAGGGGTGGGGGGGAAATCGATACGTTCACTCATCCTACCATATTTGAGTTACTGTGTGGAAGTGTGGGGTAACACGTATGAAAGCAACATAAAGCCATTATTTATATTACAGAAGAGAGCAGTAAGAATAGTTCACAATGTAGATTCAAGAGAACATACCAACGAATTATTTATTAAATCCAGACTATTGAAACTTAAAGAGTTAGCTGAAATACAGACTTTATTAGTTTTGTTTAGAGCAAAATGCAGAGTATTACCAGCAAATATACAGAGGTTGTTCGTTCCCTGTCCAGATGACAGCAGAAGGAAATTAAATTTTAAACACCAATTTGCACGAACAACCTTAAAACAAAGGTGCACCTCAGTTATAGGTATCAAACTATGGAACTATTTGCAGAACGATGAAAAGAGTTCCAATAATATATTTCACTTCAAAAGGTTGTGCAAAGAAAAGATACATAGACAGTATAGCACAGTTTAGTATAATATTGCAGTTTAGCGTGTCAGGACGTAGCATAGAGTTGTAGTGTAGGCCAGTATGAGTATAGTAATATAGTATATAGCAGCGTAACATAGAATAATAATATATTAAAATATTGTATAATACTGTACCAATATGGTGTAGAATAAATAGTATGATTTAGTTATATTATAATAAAATAGAAATTAGATAGTATATAGAAGTATAATACATTATATAAGTGTGTGTGTGTGGGGGTGTGTGTGTGTAAATGAATTAACCTAAATATGTAGTTTGACTGATAGATAGACAAAATGGGTTTATTTATGTTGATTTAATTTGGTTGTGTTGATGTTAAATTTTTATTTATTTTTTGCAAAATGGGTATATTCTGTTTGGTTTTACACAATATGTCTATCGGTGTGTTGTACGTGTGTAGGGGCAGGTATATATAAGATTTTTTCTTCTTCCTGTTCCTTTCGGCCATGGTATTTTTTGTGAATTATGTGAATATGTACTGTTGGACTGTGGTGATTCCATGTACGGATAAATAAAATGATGATGATGATGATGATGATGACATTCTGATTTACTAAAATACATTTAGATGTGCAAATATAATAAGCGTTCTCCATTTTCTTCCAGTCAGCTTGATGACAACAATATGTTCAATTTAATTTCAGTCAGATGCTCCCCTAACAGAATCCTGTAAACAGAGCAAGCAAGCTGTTTCAAGTTACAATCTCTGAAATAATGACAAACTTAGTTTTCTTAGCACTACAGTCCCATTAACTTTTCTGATAAATACATCACTGCATACATGTTCCATGTTCTTAATTTCTGGTTATTAGTAGGGGTGGGGGGGAAATCGATACGTAGTAGTATCGCGATACTTTGCGTGGCGATACTGTATCGATACAGGGACGCCAAGTATCGATATTTAATTATTCATAATTTTGTATTAATTTCTTTTGTATAAGGAAGTTGCATTGTTAATTTCAATACCTGTAAGTACAGTAGTCCACACACACACACACACACACACACGCACACACACACACACACACACACACACACACACACACACACACACACACACACACACACACACACACACACACACACACACACACACACACACACACACACACACACACACACACACACACACACACACACACACACACACACACACACACACACACACACACACACACACGTGCATTCAGTTAAGTTGGAATATGACTGTAATACAAACAGTTCAGTTTGTCAGGTACATGCAACACAGATTAGTGTTTACATCTGTCTGCTTGAGAAAATACCATGTTCTGCAATAAAAATTGAAGTGAGATGAACAGACTGAACAATATTTTATTAGATAAAACATGTTGACAAAGTTTTACTTTGCAGTTGAAAAAAGGTAATAAAGAAAATTTGATCAAAAAAAAAAATGCTCAGCGTATCGCGTTATATTTAGTATCGCGATACTATCGTATCGTGACGCAAGTATCGCGATAGTATCGTATCGTGAGGTCTCTAGTTATTAGTGTTTTCTTTCAAACAAATTTTGTCCAACTTGGTGTGTGTGTGTGTGTGTGTGTGTGTGTGTGTGTGTGTGTGTGTGTGTGTGTGTGTGTGTGTGTGTGTGTGTGTGTGTGTGTGTGTGTGTGTGTGTGTGTGTGTGTGTGTGTGTGTGTGTGTGTGTGTGGAGAGAAAGCTCATCTATTCTTCCAGAGCTTGTGAAGCAATGAAGTTTTTGTTCTGTTTCAGCTTGAAAAGATCCCAAACCTTCTGTGGTTTCCTCTGGCATCAAATCACACCTTCTTCACGTGTCCAGTCACAACGTAAGCATGCTGTGCCACAGTAATAATCATCCATGCAAAACACAGTACGCTGGAGGCGGTCAGGTGGCGTAGCGGAGATTGTGCTCGTCACCAACGCAGGAGATGCTGGGTTCGAGCCCAGCTCTCGCCGTTGCTACCAGCTTGGCTGGTCGTTCATACTAATACAATTGGCAGTATTAGGGGGTGGGAAGCTGGTGGGTGGGAATCTGGCGTTGTGGACAGCGACGCCTACAGGTCAGGTCTCGACGCTTGCTCAGCGGGGGCAGGACTTGGTGGAGATAGCGTGCCCTCCCACGCGTTACACTTCACCAATGAGAGTCCTCGCTGCCAAGTGAAAAGACGTCACTGGCAGTCGCCGCACGTATCGGAGGAAGCGTGCGGTTGGCTTCGGGACGCCCTTGTACCGACTCGTAGGAGAACATGCATACAGCAGCCAGGTAGGGGAGGGGGGAATTGGCACGGCGACTAAATTGGGACGGGGAGAAAAACAGAAAAATTGGAGAAAGAGAAAAATAAAGAAATAAAAACACAGTACGCATCAGTCATCACACACACTACAATATGCACAATCATTACAGACTGTCTTTGATTCTGGCAGTGACCAAAAAGGTACAGGCTGAAGCATACTGCTTATATATGCCTGTCATATAATAATTACATACATACAAAATTACAAATATAATTACAAAATAAAAGTTATTCACATTTGTAACCCTCAAAAATATCTATACAGACAATTTTTTGGGAAAACCAAAATATATAGTATATCAACATTGTTCCAGAAGTTAACCCCAACAATAGAAATACATCTCCATTTAATCCCTTTCTTAGTTTTTTTCTTAAATAAACTTACAAACATCTCTCAAATCATATTTGCTCTCCTGTATTAAAAAGAAACCTTTGCACACAGTCCAGTCCGGGAGTAACCTTTCTTTAGCTCTGTACATTATTTGTGTTACCGGTCCCAATGGGCTACTGGGTACCGGAACAAATCAAAATTTAACTGGCAAGCACCCCTACTTTAAAGAAACCAGTGACAAAATCAGATTGCACACGGACATGATGTAATGGCACAAAACCCAGCTCAATACCTTGAACTAAGGCACTAGACCCACAGGAAGACTTCTCAGAAAGTACATCAGAGAGGATAAAAGACTGTGAAGCTCCAGTATCTCGTAAGATCTGAACTGGATACTGGTCCTTTGGATCCCCTGTTAAGGAAACTAAACTCTTGGATAGAAATGGTTGAAACAAGGGTCAAGAACATCCAGAGTATGGTGCGCCTTCCCATCAGAACCAGGAGCTGGTGCCATTTAATCAGGCCAACACCTTTGGGTTGCCTATGGTTTTGAGAGGACTGTTGCTGCTTACATTTCAACACTTATGACAGTATAACATTTAGGGCTGACCCCTATTAGTCGATTAGTCGACTAATCGGTCGAAAGGAGCCGTAGTCGACTGGCCAACCTCTTAGTCGAATATAAAAAGAATATATATATATATATTTAGATTTTTTTTATTTTTTGTTATCATTCTTTCCAAAAGAAAAGAGGCATAGAAGCGTGGCTAACGCTAATGGCACGCATACCAGAGGCTAACTGCCTATGAAAACAGGCACAGAGGCATTGAAAGAGGATTTCACCCATCTAATGAACACACTAGAGTCTACTAGACTATACAAATATCAAGATGTATCCATCAGTGGACCAATTGCATGCTTTTGCAGAGGACAAGCCTTCAGTCGACATCTTCAGACATTAAGCACCACCCACACAGCCCAAATGGAATGATAAAAAAATTAAAAAAAATTAAATAGTTTTTATTTATTTTTTTAGTCGACCAATAGTAGACTAACGGCACATTTTGGCCAATCATAGTCGACTATCCAAATCCTTAGTCGGGGACAGCCCTAGTAACATTACAGTTTGTTACACAGAACCATCTGGGAAGTCGTCTTTGGAAACTGTTTGAAAAAGGGCAGGCGCTTTCAAAAGATTACTCAGCAGGTAATTGGATGAACCATGCGTCCGTCACCATCTATCGCGGGCTAACAATCGACCAATAAGATCAATGAACCGTATGCTGTGGACCAGAGACTTTAGTCTGATCACAGTGAGTGGTGGGGGCCTGCGTCAAACCCACCAGGGGCCAGTTAGAAGACAAAGGGAAGAGTTAGCTTCTAACTTAAAAGCTAGAAGGCAAATGAGAAAGATGACGGAAGGAAAAGGGAAATGGAAGTTGGGAATATGAGATGAGAGAGAAGAGATAGAGAGAAGAGAAAAGAAGAGAAGAGAGAAGACAGGAGAGTGAGGTATATTAAATAATGATTAGTTATTCAATAATAATTTGTAACTTTATGTAAGTAACTTTCAAGCCAAAAGGTTATTTGAAATGTGGATTGACCCCCGTCTGGCTAAGGCTGGGTCTAAGTGAGAATACAGGATCTCAAGACCTGGCATGTCTGTGTGAAACAGAAGTCCTTTTGTTAAGGACAGCTAGGCTACATCTTTTTTTTTGGTCCACTTTTTCTCCCATTTTCTATATTTTTCTCCCATACCAATTTCGTATCATCCAATTCAACCCTCCCCTGTCACGAACGCTGTTTCTTGCCTCCCACAAGCCGGCTGCAATGTGGACTAAGTCATACATAGCACAAGTCCCCTCCGGTACTTGAGGTAACAGCAGTCGCATCTTTTCACCTGCGCAGCTCAATCTCTCAGTGGCGAGGAGTAACGCGTGGGAGGCTCACGCTGCCCCCGACACTTCCTGATTCTACTGCGCAGGCACACCAACCGACCTGTAGGAGTCGCTGTCCACAACGCCCGATCCCCACCCATCAGTTTCCCACCCCCTAATACGGCCAATGTGTATTAGTATGAACGACCAGCTAAACTGAAAGCAATGTGGAGCGCTGGGCTCGTCTCCGCATTCGTGGCGAGCGCCTTGCCCACTACGCCACGTAGCCGCCCAGCTAGGCTACATCTTGTTAGTTTCACCATAAGGTAATCTTTTGTCTTCCCAGTAGACGAACAGGAAAAGGAAGGGAAAGTCTTTTGTTAGGGTGTACATTTGAAGCTAGCTCAGGAGAACAGTTAGAAAAAGGAGAGTATCATTGGGTGTGGCCAGTTCAAGGTTTGAATTGATTGGCCTAAAAATGTGACCTGTTGTGATGAAGTGATGGATTCTGGGAGAATAATGGGAGGAGTTAAAATGGGTATATCTGTCCAAGCACAGAGAGAGAGGAGGAGAGTTTTCTGTAATAAACTTGATGAAAATGTGAGAAGTCGCCAGATATCCCTTTGTTCTCCCACCAAGATCTTTTGACAACGTTTTCGATCTGAATGACCTTTTCTTCAAAAGTAACCTCAAGAGAGAGAAGAGAGAGAAGAGAAAGAGAAGAGAGCCTCAGAGAAAGAGAAGAGAGCCTCGGAGAAAGAAAAACAGAGTAGAATCATGGAGTCGTAGTGAGAGTGAACTGGAAAAAGAAACCTACGTGGTTGGAATGAAGATTCAGGTTTGAAAGAAGGCGCTGGATGTGGAGCTTTGTCAAAAAAGCACACTGTGGCAAGAGATGCATTAAGGATGATGTGGACAAAGTTAAACTGATCGACGTCAAACGATCCGACTTGATAGTCGTTGGATGCGTGTCAAAGTCACATATGGAAGAAGCTGTGATAGTCTCGTTGTTGAGTAATGAATGGGATTCAAATGTCATGTTTTCCACTCAGCGAGAAAGCTCCAATCAAAAGTGTTGTTGATGGAGTCTCATGCTAAGTGGATGCAAGGAGATTTAATGAGTGTAACGGGGTGACTGCATGGCAGCTATAGAATTAGTAGGTAAAGGGGTGACTGGCAGCTATAGAATTAATAGATTTAATGAATGTAACAGGGTGACTGCATGGCAGCTATATATAGATTTAATGAGTGTAAAGGGGTGACTGGTAGCTATAGAATTAAAAGATTTGACAACGAATTTATGAAAAGTACTAAATATGTTATGCTTCACTTCGATTTGGAGCACTGACATATTTAACCTGTCCTTGGAACAGGCTGTCATCCCCACCTGTCTGAAGAAGTCCACTATTATCCCTGTACCCAAAAAATCCAAGCCTGCTTGCCTCAACGACTACCGCCCTGTAGCTCTCACCTCCATAGCCATGAAGTGCTTTGAGAAGCTAGTAAAGGGCTACATCTGCTCCTCCCTCCCCATCAACCTGGACCCCCTGCAATTTGCATACCGCCTGCTGCTCCACACAGCAGCATCACACCTGGACAAGAGGCAGGGGAACTATGTGAGAATGCTGTTCATCGACTACAGCTCAGCATTCAATACCATAGTCCCCTCCAAACTCATAGCCAAGCTCAGGGACCTGGGCTTGAACTATGACCTTTGCCAGTGGGTCTTGGACTTCCTGACGGGCAGACCCCAGGTGTTGAGAGCAGGCAACTGCACCTCCTCATCCATCACGCTCAACATAGGGGCCCCCCAGGGCTGTGTTCTGAGCCCCCTCCTCTACTCCCTGTACACACATGACTGCGTAGCACAGCGGAACAACAACACCATCATCAAATTTGCTGATGACACAGTAGTGGTGGGCCTGATCTCTGCCAACGACGAAAGGGCCTACCTGGAAGAGGTAGAGAACCTGTCACAGTGGTGTCAGGAGAACTGCCTCTCCCTGAACGTCAGCAAAACAAAAGAGATGATTGTGGACTTCAGGAGGTCGGGGGTCAAGGACTACAGCCCCCTCAGCATCGACGGGGCACCAGTTGAGAGAGTGAACAGTTTCAAGTACCTCGGAGCCCACATATCCGAGGACTTGACATGGACCACACACATTGACAGTGTTGTGAAGAAGGCACGACAACGCCTCTACTTCCTCAGGCGCCTAAGGAAGTTCCAAGTCAGTCAGAAGATCCTTAGGAACTTCTACTCATGTACAATAGAGAGCATCCTGACCGGCAACATCACCTCCTGGTTTGGGAATAGCACTGCAAAAGACCGTAGCAGACTACAAAGAGTGACACGTTCAGCCGAACGCACAATTAGAGGGGGGCTTCCCACCCTCCAGAACATTTACAACAAGCGGTGCAAGGGGAAGGCTAAGAGAATTATTAAGGACTCGAGCCACCCGAACAACTGCCTCTTTGAACTGCTGCCGTCAGGCAAGCGATACCGGAGTCTTATGGCGAGCACAGAAAGACTCAGAAGGAGCTTCTATCCCCAGGCCATCAGGCTGCTTAACGAACAATAATCGCTAAACGAACAATAATCACTATGCAACAACCATCAAATGCACACAGCACACACACCCACACGCACACACTCACTCAAACAAACAACACACTGCAGCACCCACTCTCCACACTTTAGATCACACAAACACACTTACACTTTATATTTATTGATAAAGGATTTGCACTACAACTCATACACCTACTGTGAATTGTACCTAAACTGCACCTCGTCCATTTATGCCTTGCACTATATAGTATTGTATATTAGTACACTGCACAGTATTGTATATTGTATGGTAACTACGTCTACGAACATTGTACATATGTCTAAACTGAACACTGTGACCTCTTTTTTTACTTCTAATTTTTACTATGTTTTTATTTCATACTTATCTTGTCATGCACAGTCTCTGGAGCGCAACAGTAAGAAGCATTTTGTACAAAAGTATTCTGTACTTCTGTATGACAACTATTAAAGAAACTTGAAACTTGAACTTGAAGTGAGGCTTTTTGTCAACGGTAATTAACTGTGCTGCTGGAGTAGAAAGAAAACCTGAGAGAATTGATTGTAGATGCAGAAAGGAGATGAAGAAGAAGTCTTTATTTGTCATGCAGTTTAACACACACATGCGAGATGGGCAACACACAGGAACACACACACACATGCATTGGTTTCAAGTTTCAAGTTTCTTTAATAGTTGTCATACAGAAGTACAGAATACTTTCATACAAAATGCTTCTTACTGTTACGCTCCAGAGACTGTGCTAGACAAGATAGTATCAAATAACATAGTATAGCATGTAAATTAGAAGTAGAAAATGAGGTCACAGTGTTCAGTATAGACATATGTACAATGTTCGATGCATAATAGACGTAACTGAGTTACCATATAATATACAATACTATGCAGTGTACTAATGTACAATACTATATAGTGCAAAGCAGAAATGGGATGAGGTACAATTTAGGTACAATTTACAGTAAGGTGTACGAGTTGTAGTGCAATCCTTCATCAATAAATATAAAGTGTGGGGAGTGGGTGCTACAGTGTGTTTGTTTAAAGTGAGTGTGTGCTATAAAGTGTGGGGAGTGGGTGCTACAGTGTGTTTGTTTAAAGTGAGTGTGTGCGTGTGGATGTGTGTGCTATGTGCGTTTGATGGTTGTTGTGTAGTGTTCATTGTTTGTTGAGCAGCCTGATGGCCTGGGTCGCCGATGAAATGTCTCTCTACACTTGACCCATCCCATTGTCGTTCCCCCCAAGGGCAGCCGGAAGCAGATAAAGGCTGCAGCGTGGGGCCGCGCCCCCCGGGGACCAATCCAAGTACTCCTGTCCGTCTTCATCAGGGAACGTGACAGCGTTAGTGATCTGTTGTGCATGTTTTTCCAACATGCAAACTCCACACAGAAAGGCCCGGGAGATATCCCACCTGGGTGCCTATTCTTTAATCCCAGCCCAAGAGTGCTGCAGAGTGCTTCCGCGTTTTCCCTGATTGGCCGCGACAACTCCCTAGCACGGCCCGCGGCAGAGCGGCAGAGCGGAGCGGCATAGCGGAGGTTGTGGCGGCATTATGCAGCCGTAATCCCCCCTGTTTTAAAATCGACGATTAGCTCAACTCGTTCGCCGCCTTGCTGTGGAGCCTGCGGTGCGTTGGTGACAAGTTCGAATCACCTTTTTTTACGTTTAATTAATTTATCATCTCTCTATATAAACGTGCATTCTTTCGCCGGTTAAGTTTAGGCATTCTTTCGGAGTTGGTTAAGGTTAGGGTTAAGTTTAGGCATTCTTTCGGAGTTGGTTAAGGTTAGGGTTAAGTTAAGGTTAGGGTTAAGTTTAGGCATTCTTTCGGAGTTGGTTAAGGTTAAGGTTAAGTTTAGGCATTCTTTCGGAGTTGGTTAAGGTTAGGGTTAAGTTTAGGCATTCTTTCGGAGTTGGTTAAGGTTAGAGTTTGTCGCAGAGCATGGCAATAGAATGCCTGTCTGTCTTTCTTGACGCAGAGGCAGGAGCCTATTTCCGCTCTACCGCGCGCCGCGGTCACATGGGCGTCGTGGCCAATCAGAGAAACGCAAAGCACTCTTGGGCTGGGATTAATATAGACGCCACCTGGGTACCTGGCAGGCAACGTGGAAACCTGGTCCCCAAGCGGGAATCAAACCCTGGACCTTCTAGCTGTGAGGCGACAGTATTAACCACTACACCACTGTGCTGCCGTGATGTCTGGGTGTCGTGGGAGTTTTTGGAGAAGGTGTGCATCAGCTGTTGAGATAAACTTTTAGTCCCTCCCAGAATCCTGAGAAATAGAGAAGTTATAGCATAGAGTAGGACATGGATTATTATTATTCTATGTAGTGGGTGTGTGTAGTACTTTATAATGTAGTAGTGTAGACTACTATTTCATATTTTACAAATAAGTTGATACATTCAAGTAAATATGGTAAACCGGACATTGTAGGAGTTTACCTGTTAACACTTTGAGTGCCACTCACGGCTTTTCTCGGGTTTACGCCCCGACCGCTGAATGCCACGGTCACAAGTATTCTTGGGTATTAAATTTTTTTTATTTTTTTTTATTAGCGATCTGAAATCATATTGCATCACGCAAGCCTACCGTTGGAGATCCAGGGACCGCCGGCGCTCAGATGTGAACAAAGCGCCCCCTATCGTCTCCCAGATGGTAAATCACCCTTTTGGAATGGACTCAATGAAAGTGAATGAGCGAACGGATTTCTGACTCCACATTTTACTTCTTACTGATGCAGTAAGTACTACCAGAGTTAATTCTGGAGCCTCTGAGCCACGCGGATCATGTGTTATACTGTACACACGATGGATCAATACATTTATCGATTTTTTGGAATGGCGATCGGAAATTGGAATAAACCATTTGGATACCATCTGACCTCAGGTAAGGAATCTATGTTATCAGTGTTAGGAAATCAGACTCGTTTTCACAGAGATATAAGCGTTTATGTGATATGTGATATGGCTGTTTTGACTGTAAAAGCCATGAGGAAATAAGAGCAGCGATTATCAGTGCACCGCACGAGCGTGCGTGCGCACACATATACTATCGATCATCTAGCGTTTATTTGAAAACGATTCATAAATAGGCAGACAAATGACAACGTTCTGGAATATTCCAGTAAAAGGCGATTATCATAGGCATGGGTTGTTTTTCCCCGGAAAACGGGTGATTTTCAAAATGCTATCAAACGGAAATGAAGCGATAAAAATACAATCTGCCTTGCCAATGTTGACTGGAAAATGAGTCTTTGATAAGCGACGGGCAGATTAGACACATAGCCATAATTTAAAACATAGATTAGGCGATATTAACGTTAACATTGCCCGTGGATGGTGGCATTCAACGGGGTAAAAAGGAAAACACGGCCGGCACTGAAAGTGTTAAGCCCTAGCCCTATTTTCTGAAAATCTGCCTAATGGAAGATTGCTCCACTTCTACAAGGTCCATTTGCATGTTATTGGTATCTAGGGACATCTATGGATCTCATGGAATGTATTCCCACTGTCAGAAATATTGTGTCTGTTACTAAGCTTGTGATGAAACAAAGGAGAATATAAATTATGATTTTTCTTTGCATCTTTGTCAGTGAATAACACCATGCTAGAAATGACCAGACATGAAAAACTGCCACTGAGCTCGTTCAGCACCTTCTTGAGATCATGTGTACAAAAAATCTAAGCAAATGAATAAAGGGATGATGATTAAACTGAATGTTTTGTAGATACAGTACTGAATTCTGAATATGCAACTCGCACATCTATGGATCAGGCCAAACCTCCTCTTTCAAATGGCAGAGTTCAATTTGGATTTAGTATCACCAGGCATGCAGCAAGAACCGTGAATGAAATCTACTGTAAATACAGTCTGTTTATTTATTTTTTTAGACAAGTCCGCCATTTTGAATCGGATTGCAACGCAGATAGTTGCTAAACGTTCACAGAAGGTAGACACACTAACTCCAATATATGCCAATAACGGTCATAAAAATATTGAATAAAAGCACACAATAAAAACAGTACAATGTGTCACATAAAAAGGCCAGTCTCTCAAAAACGGTTTAAAAAACAAAAGCCAGAGCAACAACATTTCGAGGCGATCGCTGTATCTCTCTGTTCAGGCAGGAGGAGGAGCCCTTGTAAAAAAAAAAAAAAAAAAAAAAAAGGAAAACGTGTATCCACAGCAAGCCATTCCAGTTCAAAGGTAGGTGATACTGTCACCTGGTGACATTCGATCGCCATTGCAATTCCAACGTACGCATATGAATCAGAGACACCTAGATGGCTCCGGCTGACAGTATAGAACGGGGATCAAAGGAAAATATCAAAGGACCAAAACCCGAGAAATCGCGGGTTTTGGCATTCAACGCATGGCGAGATAACACGAGAAATCTCGGGTATGGCAGAGAAAGAGTTAACAACTGTTTTATCATAATAACTGAACTGAGCAGTTAACAGCTGTTTGTGTTTTATCATAATAACTGAATTGAGCAGCGTTAACCATGGTTTGTGTTTTATCATAATAACTGAACTGAGCAGCGTTAACCACTGTTTGTTTGTGTGCTCTAGGATGCAGCCAAAGCGCACAAGCTCCTGTTGATTAAAATATATTCCCTCAGAATCAACGGCAGCTTTATTCAACAGTCAGAATGGCATCTTAAACCCCTTCTACTTGGCAACATTGAGAGCTTATTTTCCCACACCAGTGGAAGGCTATGTGGCATAAGCTAGCGGGGAAAAACAATAAATAAAAAAAATGCTCAAGTCTATTGAAGCCAAGGCCTATAGGCCATACCCAATTGACGCCTATGGGGTGGCAATACATAAAAAGGACAGGGCCAATGGCCTGGGCTCACCCCCATTTAAACGTAATTGTCAATTGGGATAATAATGAATAATTAGAGCCTGCTGTGTGCTCTCTCTCTCTCCCTTGCTCTACCTCTTACTCTATCCCACCCCTCTCTCTCCACCCTGGGCCAAGAGGAAGTCAGCTCATAGCCTTTCAGCAGATGGAAATAACCTTTCCAGATTGGCCCCTCTCTGCAGATATAATTATCACAGTGGACCCAGGTCGTCAGTGGAAGTGCTCTACCGCCCCCCCTGCATACCTTGCGGTGTTCCAGTGAAAGGTCTATTGCCCACCGCCACATCAAAGCTCATGGTCTGGTCTGACTGGCCAGATCTCAATGACCTCTGCAACCACATGGAGTTCAGCTGAAATAGACAAGACCCAACACACAGACTGAAGTCCCCGTCTCTGATGAACTTATCACAGACCCCTGTGTGGTTGTGAAGGCCAACATCACAACACCGCAGGCAGAGACTTTCGAACTGCACAGAGACTCTGCAAGGAGGGTTCTCCTTAGCATGAAGCAGTCTGAGATCAGGCAGCACTGGTGTGGACTCAGATTACAGGGAAAGCTAGCTTGTTTGGAGTTTGCTGACCACTCGGCCTCACACTCAGTGTTTAAGAATGCCGCTGTTGGTGAGGATGTTTTAAAATGTACCATCAAAGCAAGACTGCAGGTATTACCCACTCAATACAATCTGTCCACTTGGTATCCTCAAACTCACAGTCCATTCTGTTTAAACCATCCGGATTCACAACACCTAGAATCCACTGCACACATAACAAACGGATGTAATGCATACAAACACCTGTGCATCGCTCGTCATGACCGTATTGTGGACATTGTGTCTGATGCGGTACGGAACATATCACCATCTAGTGCAGCAATGTACAAACATGCCAGAGTGAAACGAGAGTGGTTTGGCCTTACCAACGATGTCTTTGCTAACATACCAAATACACCGGACGTTGTTTTTGTTGACACCAGCCACAGGGAGGTGCTGGTCATAGAAGTAGGCTGTACCTTTGATCTGTACATGGACCAGGCCTTCCGGGACAAGTATATCAAATACCAACCACGGCTCAGTGTGCTGGCTGACCTTGGGTATAGGTGTAGATAATGGTGTACTTGTATTCGGAAGTCTTGGCCATGTATACAAATGCACCATGACCGGTCTGAGAATTACTGCAATGTCTAAAAGAAAAGCCAAACAAATTGCCAAATATTGCTCTGTCTCAGCTATTATTGCCAGCTTAGCCACGTGGAGAAGGAGGTGGTATGTGTACCCTTAAGTGTTCAGTGCTGCTTGGCCCGATACATTTGATTCCCTGTTTATGTAATATAATTTGTTTTAATAAAGTATTAAAATGTGTGTGTGTGTGTGTGTGTGTGTGTGTGTGTGTGTGTGTGTGTGTGTGTGTGTGTGTGTGTGTGTGTGTGTGTGTGTGTGTGTGTGTGTGTGTGTGTGTGTGTGTGTGTGTGTGTGTGTGTGTGTGTGTGTGCAATGCATCCATGTGTGCACAGAGCATATGTGTGTGTGTAGGTGTGTGGTGGACTGTGCTTATTGTGGAATGTGAGCATGTATCTCTGTGGCGTGCTGCACCAGAATCACTCTCTGTAATGGGAGACTTGATAGCACCAAGTACCCAGCTGGCATTCCTATAGTTGTGCACTGGGACAGACACCAGGGTGAAACGAGCCCCAGAGAGGGTCCCTGATAGCAGGCGGTTCAGGGGAGGACAGCGGAGGGCCAGAGTTACCCCCCTAGACAGACTATTTATACTTTAGGCTGCTTCCCTTCCTATCACATAGCAAGCACTTAAGAATCATAATCACTCACTTCAGAAACAGGACGCGCCTTGGGTAGGTTCACAGCAGTACAGTACATGGCGATCCGCTTCTTTCATGTTTATTTGCGGTGTGTGTGAGGAACAAAAGGAATTTCCACCCACACAAACACACTCACTTCAAATGAGTTTATAGTGTGGACATGCCTTGTTTTCCTTAAAGGGATATTTCACTTCTTGAGTGTAACAGCACTCAACTTGTTGAGTTTCAGCAGTCTTACCTCTATGTAAAGTTGTAACACAGTAAACTAGTGACCACTGTCATCCACTGTCATTAACACCCCCATTCCTCCCAGGTGTCAGGCTCCTCATTCATTTTGGGGACCCCGACCTAGTCTAAATATCATACTTCTGAAGTATAAACAAACTACTGCTGTGCAGATTTCAATAAAACTGACAAGTCGAAGGTACATGTTGGTTTTGGAATTTTGTGTGTGTTTACAGGTTCATTACCTTTGAAAAACAAAAGCGGAATTATTTTTCTGTACAAATAAATACAAAATGACAACATAGGGCGGTTAGGTGGCGTAGCGGAGATTGCGTTCGTCACCAACCCCGGAGCTGTGAGCTGGATTCGCCTGTTCGAATCCAGCTCACAGCTCCGGGGTTGTCACCAGCTTGGCTGGCCGTTCACACTAATACAATTGGCTGTATTAGAGGGTGGGAGAAGCTGGCGGGGTGGGTCCGGGTCGTTGTAAACAGCGACTCCTACAGTTCGGTCGGGGCGCCTGCTAAGCGCGGATAGGACCTGAGTGGGATAGTGTGATCCTTCCACACGCTACGCCCTCTCAGGGAGGATCCGCGCTGCCAGGTGAAAAGAAGCGGTTGATTGGCTGGACGTGTGTCGGAGGAAGCACGTGATAGCCTCCACTCTCCCAGATTATCTGACTGTGGGGGGTAAGTGCGCAGCGACCAGGAAGGGGATTGGGAATTGGCATACGACTAACATTGGGATGGGAGAAAATCGGAGGAAAATGGAGGGGGAAAATATATAAAAAAATAAATAAAAATAAAATGACAACATTAACTCCAAAAAACAACTACCTTTGACACAGAATATTATTGCTGTATTGTTTGTTTATAATTCAGAAGTATCAATGAGACGAGCAGTCGGAGTATCGAGTCTCTGAACTTTACTTCCAAACAAATCCAACAGAACCAAGGTACAGCCACACCCTTAAGTCAACTCCTCCTTACCACCCAATCAGTGTCCATTCTGAGGTGAGACACCTCCATCTAGTGTCCACCACACAGCCCCCCCCCCCCCCCCCCCGAACATTCAGAATTGACATTCAGTGCAACACAAAATAAACGGAACTGAACACAATAAACCTGTACCAACCCCCCAAAACAGTGCACCCAGTGCAGTCTCTTTTAGGAGGTCTGACCACGTGGCCATAACGACTGTATTTAACAGTCACAGGGAACGTGGAAGGGGAAAGGGTAAGGGTAGGGGCAGGGGGCCGTCCCCGCCGCCGCCGAGGCTTCGTCAGTGGAAAGGTAGGGGTAACAACGACCGGAGGCATGGGACAGGGGAAGACTTGGGTGGCCGGCCCCGGGGCTGAGCCAGTTCCACCGGCCCGTTTGGGACCACATGAGCAGGCTTAAGACGATCGACTGAGATCTGCTCCTTATTCCCCCCCATGTCCACCACAAAGTACTTGGGGCCCGGCTCGAGGACGCGGAAGGGCCCATCATAGGGAGCCTGCAGTGGAGAACAGTGGGCATCATGACGGATGAACACATACCTCGCAGTCATCAGGTCCTTAGGAATGTAGGACTGGGGAAGGCAGTGATGTGTGGGAACTGGGGCAAACACCCTCGCTGCGTCCTGGAAGGCAAACCAGTGAGCTGTAGTGGACCAAGGGGCAGAGGAACCAGGAAGGAACTCCCCCGGGACCCTCAGCGGTTGACCAAAGACCAATTCGGCTGAAGAGGACTGCAGGTCTTCTTTAGAGGCAGTACGCAGTACGGGGGAAGTGGGCCCACCAGGTCCACGTGGACATGGTCAAACCGCCTCTCTGGAATGAGAAACGGCTCCAGGGAGGCCTTAGTGTGACGATGTACCTTGGCCCACTGGCACGCCACACAGGACGCCGCCCATACTTTGACGTCCTTCTTAAGGCCCGGCCCCAGGGTGTGAAAGGGCATGAATGGTGTCAAATACCTGGTGGCGCCAGTCAGTTGGAACCATGGGGCGGGGCTGGCCAGTGGAGACGTCACAGAGGAGCGTGGCGCCGCTGTCGTGAAACACCACATCCTCGAGTCGAAGTCCTGTCACAGCCGTCCTGAACGCCTGAAAGTCTGAGTCTGTGAGCTGGTCAGCAGCCATGGCCTCAGGGCAGCTCTGGCTGCAATTGTAGCTTACCACCACCGGTATGACTGTGTATGAACGAATAATGGACTCTGTGAAGCGCTCTGAGTCAGAGAAGAGCGCTATATAAATCCAATCCATTATTATTATTATTATTATTATTATTATTATGGCAGCATAGTCGATGCCCAGGTGCACAGGGCTGACGTGCGCCCGGGAGAGGCAGTCTGCCACCTGGTTGTCTTTACCGGCTACATGCTGGATGTCGGTAGTGAACTCCGATATGGTGGAAAGTTGGCGCTGCTGCCGCACCGACCATGGCTCTGTGGTCTTGGCCATGGCAAACGTTAGGGGCTTGTGGTCGACAAAAACTGTGAACTCGCGGCTCTCCAGCAAGAACCTGAAGTGACGTATGGCGAGGAAGAGGGCCAGGAGCTCCCTGTCGAATGTACTATACTTCCTCTCGTTGTCGCACAGCTTCTTACTGAAGAAGGCCAGAGGCTGCCAGGCGCCAGCCCCCCACTGCTCGCACAGTGCCCCTACTGCATAATCGGAGGCATCGGTGGTGAGGGCTATAGGAGCAGCAGGAGATGGGTGTGCCAGCATGGCGGCGTTGGCAAGGGCAGCCTTAGAGCCCTCGAATGCCTGGACCCGCTCCGGGGACCAGCCCACGTCATCGTTGGCTCTTTTCCCCTTCAACGCCTCGTACAGAGATCTCATCAGGTGAGCCGCATGGGCTATAAACCTACTGTAAAAATTAACCATCCCCAGGAACTCCTGGAGAGGTTTGATGGTGAGGGGGCGGGGGAAAGCAGCAATTGCCTCCACCTTGGCGGGTAGAGGAACAGCCCCCTGGGAAGAGACGCGTGTATACCAAACCAAGCCGCATTTCTCCGAGACGCTCTCTGATTGGCACTGACTGACGCTCTCTGATTGGCCACTGACGCGTTTGCCCAATCCGTGACGAGCTGTGTCTTTGCCCATTTCCACGTCAAACAGCCTGCAAACTACCTGCCGTTCTATCGCCATGCTCTATGACAAACTCTAACCTTAACCAACTTCGAAAGAGTGCCTAAGCTTAACCGTCGAAAGAACTTGCCGTCACGCTCTAAGACAAACTCTAACCTTAACCAACTTCGAAGAGTGCCTAAGCTTAACCAGTGTAGAAACAGGCGTCGGCCAATCAGAGAGCGTCTCCGAGAAATGCGGCTTGGTTTGGTATTCACGCGGAAGAGACATGGTGGCCCAGGAAATCCATGGCCGGCAGGCCAAACTGACATTTGGCCTGGTTCACGATCAGCCCATGCTCGTTGAGCCGCTCGAACAGTTGACGGAGATGTCCCCGATGCTCCTCCACCGATGCACTGGCTACCAGGATGTCATCCAGATAACATCAGCCGCTGGAATGTTTGCGCTGCCCCTTTAAGGCCGAATGGCATGCGCAGGAATTCAAACAGTCCAAACGGGGTGATAATGGCAGTCTTGGGCACGTCGAGCGGATGGACCGGCACCTGGTGGTAGCCACGCATCAAATCTATTTTAGAAAAAATGGTGGCGCCCGCCAGGTGGACAGAGAAATCCTGGATATGTGGCACTGGGTACCGGTCATGAGTGGTGATGTTATTTAGGCGACGGAAATCACCACACGGACGCCACTTCCCGTCCGCCTTGGGGACCATGTGTAGTGGGGAGGCCCAAGGACTGTTGGACCGGCGCACAATGCCGAGCCGTTCCATTGTGGCAAACTCCCCCCTGGCTATTGCCAGTTTAGCAACATCCAGGCGGCGCGCCCGTGCATAAACCGGCGGCCCCACCGTTGGGATGTAATGTTCCACCCCATGCTTGGCGACAGAGGCAGAGAAAGTGGGGACAGTCAGAGCAGGAAACTCAGCGAGGAGGCGCTGGTACATATCACCTGTGGCGAGCATATTGGCCAGGGCAGGCGGCCCCGGCCCCCCCAGTGTGCAGGGGTATGTGTCAAAGGACACAGAGCCAATCAGCCTACGGTTCACAACGTCCACTAACAGTCTGTGAGCACACAAAAAATCCGCGTCCAGTATGGCACCGACACTGAAGCAATAATAAACTTTTTTTTTGTTCCTAATGTGTGCTCAGTGCTCAGTGTATGTGGTATGTGATGATGACACGACACACAAGAGTAATAAGCGCCCACCACATCAAGTACGTCTACACAACATATAAGAGTTGTTTGTAGGTCGGAAATTATGGAATAGATTTACCAACAAAAAAGGTGTTTAACCTGCTCATACCTTTATTAAAAGCGTGGGGCAGGAGCAGCACGGATAACTTGGTTCTGCATGTATCGTGCTTCCATTCAAACAGACGGCAACACACGTGACGTCAAGTCTCACTCGCGTGAGACTTCCTCTCTAGATACTCTACCTGGCCAGGGTACTCCTGGGTCCTAGTGCCCCCCCAAGTTACACTATACGTATGTCATGCACATGTATTTTATATGTTAATAAAATTGCATTTATCTTTAGTCCTAATTCTGTCACTGTTTGATGTCACAAAGAAGGGTATATCCGAAAGCTGTCTACAACATTTGTAACATGTGATGAAAAAGTAAACAAATAATTAACTGTATTAGACATTTGTTAATGATGAATAGGCTTCACTTCAGATTAGGGCACACAATAGCATCTGCAAATGATGTATAGATGTTTTATGAATGTCTTAACAAATCATTTGTTGAACATGAAAAATAAAGAGATACAGTATAGTCGTTTTTTCATATCCATTTTTCAAAGCATCTACAAATGTGTTACTACACATTAAACAACATTATTTAATGATGAACAAATCAAGTACAAACAATGTTGATAATGAGTTATAAATAATGTAGAACTAATCTGTAAATGTTATACAAATATAGTTATAAATGATTTAATAATCATTTATGAATGTATATAAATGGTTTGTTCATGATTAGTTCATTATCCACTAATGCGTTATAAATACTTTGTAGATGTTATACAAATATAGTTATACATGATTTAATAATTATTTATGAATGTATATAAATGGTTTGTTCATGATTAGTTCATCATCTACAAATACCTTATACATGTATTATAACAGGGTGTTATTATAAAGTGCTATCGTTAAATTAAATAATTTGTATTCAACAGCAAGGCCTTCATCTTCTGAAACACGCACATTCCTTTTCTGACTCACTCGATTTAAAGTCTACATTTAACTCACCTTAAAAACTTTTTTCATCATAGTGTTTGTGATAATTGCAACATGAACCCATGTTTAAATGTTGTAACGGTTGCAATGCCACATTCTCCCAGGGTTTACTCCATGCAGGCAAATGCAGGCAAAAGGAGTACACGAACTATCTATTAAGGTCCAATTAAGTTAGATCTTCTATGTGGCAACCTTGAGTCTCAAACATTGCACAAACACAGGACTGTACGGACTTGTTTTTTTACAGTCAACCGTTGAACAACAATGAAACGCACCCACCCTAATAAGTGGCACATCATCAAACCCAAACTCTACTTCCTATACCTATTCAAGGCAACCTTGTGCATGAAAGGATGATTCATAAAGGAGGACCTCACTGACAACAGTGGCTGTCTGATACGGTTCAACTGTTGACCTCTTTGTCTTAAAGACACAATCAGTGATCCAAATGTAAACAAATGGGTAGCCCCAAAATAGGAAGTAAGAATGGAAACACATTTTTCTTTTCTTTGTTTCTAGCTGATTGACCGAGATCTTGATACAAGGAGGTACAGTGTTTGTTTGTTTTTTAAACTTAATTATCTTAACCTCTTCACCCGGAGCCTATTTTCTGAAAATCCACCTAAAATACATACCTAAGTAAATGGAATATTGCTCCACTTCTACAAGGTCCATTTGCATATTCTTGGTATCTAGGGACATCTATGGACCTCAGTGAATGTATTCCCAGTGTCAGAAATATTGTGTCTATTACTAGGCTTGCTTAAATTGTGATAAAACAAAGGAGAATATGAATTATGATTCTTCTTTGCATCTTTGACAGTGAATAACACCACGCTAATGACCAGACATGAAGACCTGCCACTGATCTCATTCAGTACCTTCTTGAGAATGTGTGTACAAAAAATCTAAGGAAATGAATAAAGGGAAGATGATTAAACAGAAGGTTCTGTAGATATACTGAATTCTCCCATCTGGACCAATGCAATTTGAAATATTATTATAGAATATAGAATAGCAGGCTTATAAATTACCTTATTATAGCCAATTTGCACATTTATATATATATACATATATTATCTTTCAAAATGGCAGAGTTCAATTTGGATTTAGTATCACCAGGCGTGCATAAGAACAGATAATGAAATCTACTGTAATCTACTGTACTTTTTTATTTTGATTAGGGTGAAACCGTTTTTAAACTAATTTCAAATCTAATTGTTGCTGCATACTAAAAATAGGGAAGAGAAACTAACTGTGCTTCAAAATAATGCAATAACGTTATGTTTTGTGGCTTATTATCCCGAATAATAAGAGTTATAAAAAAATACATACAGAACTATGAACCTTCAACGCCATAGATCCTTTCAGGAAGTGTAGTTTTGAAAAATTCCAACGCAGATCGACAGCGTTATTTTTTTTCCTAGCCGCATTTCTCGGAGACGCTCTCTGATTGGCCACTGACTGACGCTCTCTGATTGGCCACTGACATGTTTGCCCAATTGCGCGACAAGCTGTGTCTTTGCCCATTTCCGCGTCGAACAGCCTGCAAACTACCTGGCATTCTATCACCATGCTCTAAGACAAACTCTAACCTTAACCAACTTCGAAAGAGTGCCTAAGCTTAACCGTCGAAAGAACTTGCCGTCACGGTCTAAGACAAACTCTAACCTTAACCAACTTCGAAAGAGTGCCTAAGCTTAACCAGTGTAGAAACAGGCGTCGGCCAATCAGAGAGCGTCTCCGAGAAATGCGTCTAGGAAAAAAAATAACGCAGATCGACAGCTAGCGATGTCCTTCACAAAATGGCTGCCAAAAAACTACAATTCCCATGATTAAAGGTTTTCCAAAATGGTCGCCTCTCGTAAAATAAACAGACATTTCAAAAAGGAAAATCTATCTAATAACACTTTAACCTATTCCTAAACTAACATATTGATGATAATATACATTATAAATGCTGTTGTGACATGGTTATGATGTTTATACTTGAATACGTTTGACAAAAAAAACTATACTTTTGTAGAACATTCTGGGGATATTGATTTATGACATGATGTCATTTGCGGTCCGCCAATGGACCGCACGGGCAGAAGAGGTTACTTTTGTAATTGGTAATGTTGCTTATATTAATAGTAGTTGAGGATAATATAGATGTTATGTGATACATAACATTCACACTCCCAAGTGATGAGGAGTAACTTTACAACTGCCCAAAACATTTTTAAATGGCCTCATATGGTTATTTGGCTATATCTTGTGACTGTAAAAGGTTTGTTTTGGTTGGTGATGTTTGCACATGTTGTGACTGTAAAAGGTTTGTTTAGGTTGGTGATGTTTGCACATCTTGTGACTGTAAAAGGTTTGTTTAGGTTGGTGATGTCTGGACATATTGTGACTGTAAAAGGTTTGTTTAGGTTGGTGATGTTTGCACACACTGGAATTAAGCAAATCTATAATTAGATTTTGATGGGGGCGACAGTGTCTCAGGAGGTAGAGCGGTCGTCTGCTAGTCGGAGAGTTCCTGGTTCGATTCCCACTCCTCCAGTGTCCTTGAGCAAGACACTTAACTCCTGATGTGCAGGTTGGCACCTTGCATGATTTGCCTCGAGCATCGGTGTGTGAATGTGTGAGTGAATGGGTGAATGTGAGGAACAAAAATTGTAAAGTGCTGTGGATAAAAGCGCTATATAAACGCACCATTTACCATTAATACGATACGATATTCCTTTATTGATCTCCTTGCTGAAATGCGGGCGTCATAGGGTGGAGGGGAGGTACAGGTATGGGCAGGGTAATAGAAGAAAAAACATAAATATAGGCAATACAATTCAATCCAAATGTAAAATTATGAGAAAAATAAACAGTGTAAACAATACAATGAACTTTGCATATCAAAATATGAGAAAAATGAACAGTGCAAACAAAGGTGCAGATCAGGATCTGTAGGCCTTTACAGTGGAGTTCCAAATAGCATATTTTCCATCGACAGGTCAAACTCTTTGTGTGTGTATTGTATGAATACCTGACATGGATATAGTTAAAGAAAATCACGATCGGGCCTTTAATGACTCAATGATGAAAGCAGTCATCACCTCTGTCTGAGGACACCGGTATACCGTAGCAGTGTATGACCTAGAACAGCGTGTGAGGAGGTCAGAGGGAGTAAGAATAGACACAGACCAACAGGTCTGGCTGGTCTACTGACTGCATGGAGTCTGGAATGACATGTTGAGCTGCTACAAAACAATGGTTTTGCATAACTAGCACTGCATGACTTGGGTGGAGCTGGAGCACTGCTTCCCCCGGGATCATGAACAGTATGATCAAATTAATTAATCTAAAACTATTTTCTAGGGCCTTTTGATTATGCATATTTGTTCAAATGGGTGCCCCCCTGTATTTTTAGATTAGATTCAAATTCATTGTCATTGCACAGCACAAGTACGGTGCAATAAGTTGGCATCTAACACTAGTGCAAATGTATAACAGTAAAGTGCCTTAACAGTATACAATGTGCAAGTGATTAAATGTGATATATACAATATACAATATACAGTACAAGCTACTGAGTAATATATGCTAAACTGATGTATATAGTATGTAGTGATACAGGTACTGTATAAATATACTATGGTAGTGTGGAGACTTCCTTTCATGGCCTTTTGTTAACGCCTCCCTTCCCCCTGTAACCTCTTCCCTTTACCCCTCACCTGGTCCTTCCTTCCCCCTGTAACCTCTTCCCTTCACCCCTCACCTGGTCCTTCCTTCCCCCTGTAACCTCTTCCCTTCACCCCTCACCACCCTCACCTGTTCCTTCCCTCCTGCCCCCTTTTCATCACAGGTTTATAAGGTAACCCCATAGAGAGAGGGGGGGGGTGCTTGGCCCAATTCTCCTGGCCAGAGAAGGTCAAGTCCTCTACCAAACTCCTAAACTAAATTGTATTTTATTTACCATGTTTTTTAACAATACATTTGTATCAACCAGGATGATTGAATCATGCACATAATTAACCTCTCCGGTACTACCAGAGTAGTAAGCCATACTGGCCAGTGGTATAACTGTGGTATAAGTGGTATTAAGTCATGGGTAGGTATGGGATATATACAAATAATATATACAGGTATGTATACAGGTAAGTGAACAGGGATATATGCAGATATATCCAAACAGTTGTAGACAAATATATAATACAGTATAATAGTATTATTGTACATACATCATACAGGTATGTATTTTAAACAGTATGATGGGGCCTCTTTCGATTAGTGAGACGCAATTAATCTCTAGGTCTCTGGTGCCGGTCGGTAATCCATGGCACGTATAAAACAATAAAACACAGACAACATTATCATATCCCTGTCTGAAGACAGCTGCATAATAATAATAATAATAATAATAATAATAATAATAATAATAATAATAATAATAATAATAATAATAATAATAATAAACCTTATTTGCATAGCACCTTTCATACCCAAAATTCTTCACAGTAGTACAATAAAATGCAGTAAAAATAAGATGTAAAATGAGCACAAAATAGACAGAATAAAACAGATAATAAAACAACAACAATAAAATTGCTCTCATTTACAATAATAATCACAGTGTGGATGTAATGAGTGTAGGTGGCAGAATGCATTAAAATGGCAGCATAAACAATAAAATTGCTCTGACTTACAATACAATCATCACAGTATAGATGTAATGAGTCTAAGTGGCAGAATATATTAACACTTTCTGTGCCATTCACGTAGTACTACGTTTCTGTGGCACGACTGTTTCGGTATTTCTTTTATTCGCTATTGCCATTCATAATCCATCGAGGCAGCTTGTGCATGCTGTACTGAATGTGTCTGAGATCGCAGACGGTCAATACCGCTGCCTACCACCTTGCGGCCGCTATTGCACTCCATTTGAAACGATGTAGTTTCTTTTCTCTACCGGGCGGGTTCTAAACACTCCGGCAAAACAAGCGGTTGTAGGGATTGCTGTGGATATCTGGAATGGCGATCAGATAATTGGATTATTCTTTTTGCATTACATCAGAGACAAGGTAAGGACTCTATATTACCGATCTTGCGTTGATCTGATATTTTTTTCCCCGCGATCGAAACGTGTCTGTGTTTCATGTGTGTGGGCCGTGTCCCGTTGGTCACATCACAGCACGAATGGGCGCCCCGCTGCAAGCTCCCTTTCATCCGTGCATGATGAAAGATAATACCGATAATCTAGCGTTGATTTCAGATTGATTGTTGACTGGAAGAAACTCACTGACAATCGAAAACGTTATTAGATCCATAGCTATAATATTTAATATAGTTGTATAGCACTGCAAACACGCCATTCGATTACATGTATCATTTTGTGTGCTAACTTAAGTGCTAACGCTAGCGTTTTGAGAATTATAGCATCAAGAATTTAAGTACCCTAACTTTTCCATTTTTAATAGCACTTTGTTGTAAATCATCCCTCAGGGCAAAACGACGTTTTCTAGGAATTATTCTTAATTAATTCTTAATTCTTAATTATATTTAAACAAAACATGAAACAAGTATATAGGGTACTGTAGGCTTACTGAACAGATATTAAATTATGAATTGACAGAAGCATAATACGGATCCCCAATATTTTGATTACTATTTCACGTTTCATGTCAAGGAAAATATATTGTTTGATGTTTATCACGCCTTTTTCTGCAATGCGCTGCTGTGTATAAATGTCCGTTCTATATACCGTGAATTATATTAATTGTGGACAAAATGCCCAACAATAGATATTCGAATATGGTTAGACTCTATGTGGTTGGCCAATTTTGACAGCCCTAATTTCCAATCATGTTGATATGCCCCGTTAATCAGGTTAGGTTTTGCCACCTAATTTAAAATGTAAGTCTCGACAATAAAAAATAAAGTTTGATGCATAGCGATATTTTGGATACCATGGGCACAAACATATCTTTCACAAGCATAGTCCCCTTTTTATTGGTTTTGATTTATATAATATAAGCTGTGAGCCTGTGACCATTTTCTCTGATATGCAGCAGACATGATTTGTTTAAACAAGGAGATGCCTGCAATACCTTTATTCTGAACACGGTAAGCTCCCGGTTTGTATGTGTGCATGCGTACATGAGTTCATCCATGTGTAAGAGTCAAATTACAGCTAAACTTGCGGGGTGAATCAGACTGGAAGATAATGGAGTTTGCGTGATGCTTTTTCTTAATATGCACCCAGAAAAGCTGCCATTTTTATTACTTGAACTTGAGGACTGCATACTTTTTTTGAAAACCGTATCTTTATACTTTATACTCGTAGCAACTGTATAAACCTGGTCTCTTTTGAAAGATAACATTCTGAAGTGTCTTACACAATAAAGAAAAATCTCTTTTTTTGTTTGTATTTAGCCTGTGTGTGTTCTTTGATGGTTGTATTGTATTGTGTTTTGTATTGGTATATTAGTGTCTCTTCCCCCAGCTGTTGATCGTTTGTAATCATTGTAATTAGGTATATTAGGTATATTAGGTTGTCCTGTTCCCACTTCCTGTTGTGGCGTCATACCTCCGTGTTACCCGTTCGTTTGTACCTTGCTGTCGTCTGCCTTGCCCTGCTGTTGTACTTCGAGTCAGTAAGTGATATTGTATACTGTTTTCGTATCACAGTCCGTGTTTGTAGTTAGCGCCAGCGCCGCTGTGCCTTTTGTTTTGTATTGTTTATATCCCTGCCTTGCTCCTGCCTTGAGTTCTATATTAAAGAACACCGTTGAGAAGAGCAACCACTGTCTCCTTTATACTGTCTAACCGCATATTGGGTCCTTCTTCATGCCGAATCGTAACATTATGACGCCACCATCACAAGACCCAGCGGGAAAAATAGTGGGAACGATGAAGGTTCTCTCCAAATTAATGGAGGGAGATCTGTCGAAATATTCCCCAGCTAAATGGGTATTTCTGTTTCAGACAATCCAGTCCGCAGCAGACCAGTATCCGGACCAGGAGGCAGAGATGAGGGTGATGGCCGACCAGGCCGCAGTCCTCATGGAGAGGTATCGCGTTCAACCCTCTGATCTGCCTCCTGTTCGTGTTTCTGCAGCTAGTCAGGTCCAACCGACTAGCATTCAACTCACTGTTAGCCTGGGTCCTCAGGCTGGCCGGGCTTCTAAAGCTAGCCTAACCCCTACAGCTAGCCTAGCTCCTACAGCTAGCTCAGGGCCCACAATCGGCCTAGCCCCCGCGGCTCGCAGGCCTTCGAGTTCTGGCAAGGCTCGGAGGGCGGGCGGGGCTAGTGCCGCTGGCAGAGCCTCCACGGCTGATCCGGTCGTCGGTGCCGTCCTGGTTCCGATCGGCGTGGTCCTGGATGTCACCGCTCCTCCTCCGGCTTCCACGTCCTGTCCAGCCTCTACGCCTGGTACGGCTACTACACTGGGTCCAGGCTCCTCATCCCCGGAGCCTACGCCACGCCTCGCCGCCGAGACCGGTCCGGTCTCCACGCCCTGCCCGGCCTCTACGCCTGGTACGGCTACTACACTGGGTCCAGGCTCCTCATCCCCGGAGCCTACGCCACGCCTCGCCGCCGAGATCGGTCCGGTCTCCACGCCCTGCCCGGCCTCTACACCTGGTCCGGCTGCTGTGCCGGCTCCCGGCTCCCCGTCTGGTCCAGCTCTGCATCGTGGTCGGCGTCCTGGTCCTCGCCGTGGTCTTCGCCGTGGTCTTCGCCGTGGTCTTCGACGTGGGCTGCGTTGGATCCTGCTCCGGGGGTCGTCGCCGCCGCACCGCCGCTCCAGTTCTCCGGATCCAGTCCCTAGTCTGCCGGCTGGAGGGTCTCCCGTCCGGGATCCTGCTCCGGGGTCCTTACCCTCGGTTCCCGGCTCCAGGCTCCCGGCTCCTGTTTCTCTCTCTACCCCCCCTCTCCGGGCCCCTGTTTCTCTCCCCGCCTCCCCTCTCCGGGCCCCTGTTTCTCTCTCCACCCCCCCTCTCCGGGCCCCTGTTTCTCTCCCCGCCTCCCCTCTCCTCCCCTCTGTTCCCTTCCCCACCCCCCCTCTCCGGGCCTCTCTTCCCATCCCCGCCCCTCCTCTCCGGGCCTCTGTTCCCGTCCCCGCCCCCCCTCTCCGGGCATCTGCGCCCGTTCTCCTCCCCCCTGGCTGCTATGCCCCTCCTGGGTTCTTTCCTCGGACTCCCGACCCCAGTTCTCCGGGTCCTTGCGCTGGTTTTTTTCCGGGGTCCCGGCCTCCTGCGTCGCCCGTGTCCGGACGGTATTCTCTGGGGTCTGGAAGCCCCCAGTTCGGGGGGAGATACTGTAACGCTCCAAGATCATCTCATGCCTGGGAGAGAGAATGTCCCAGGCAGAGAGTTGACAGCTGTGTCATACCGCCATCCAGCGGTCACCTGCAGACAATGCACTCAGCCCTTAACCTAATGGTCCAAATCAATAACGTTCTAATGTGGCAATTAGTGTCCTTATTACAAGTGTTGTCTGTTTAGGTTTGTTCTGTGTTAGTATTCTTATTCTGTGTTTGTATTTAGCCTGTGTGTGTTCTTTGATGGTTGTATTGTATTGTGTTTTGTATTAGTATATTAGTGTCTCTTCCCCCAGCTGTTGATCGTTTGTAATCATTGTAATTAGGTTGAGTATATTAGGTTGTCCTGTTCCCACTTCCTGTTGTGGGGGAAGTCCTGTGGTTGAGAGGATGGTGTCGGTGAGAGGAGGAAGGCACGGAGGAGGGTTGGACCCGGTCGCTCGGAGAGGGAGAGGGAGAGAGAAAGCGGAGTCGAAGCAGGGCGGGGGAGGGTCTGAGAATTGGGAGGAAGTGTGTCGGCGGATGGATGAGAGCATAGACAAGAGGACGCTGGCGCGGAGTTTGGAAGTTGATGACAGAAAGTTATGCGGAGAAGTGGAGGCGGCTCCGGAGTGGAGGGTGGGATCCCGTTGTCTTGCTGTGTTGTCGGAGGACGGCGAGGGGTTCCCGGGGGTTGTTTCCTGGATCGACGGTAAAAAGTGCCGGGTCGAGTTAGACGGCTATATCGGTTACGAGGAGATGGATGTGGCCGCCTTGCTGATCCATGATGGACTGCTTTCGCCGTTGGGAGCTGGGGTGGGTAGTGAGAGCGGGGGAGGTGTCGGTAGGGACGGGGATGGTAGTGACAGGGGAAGGGAGTCAGATGGTGAAAGTATGGAGGGGGGTGAGAGCGGGGGAGAAGGGTGGAGTAAGGTGGAGAAGAGGAGTAGGGACAGTGGGAAGGGGATAAAGAGGAAGAAGGGTAGGGGAGGTAGCTCGAGTGGGTCAGAAGGCGAGGGTGGAGGAAATGTTGTTGCAGAATTGATTCATATAGTGGTTAGGTTTGAGGGGGAGGGAGGAGTGCGGAAGTTAGGGTTTTTTCGAGTTGCCCAAACTCATAGATAAGCAATTAGGGGAGGTAAAGTATGCGAGAGTCTTGGAGGATGGGAATCTGGCTGTAGGGTGTGTTAGTGTGGATCAGGTGGAGAGGGCTAGGAAGATGAGGAGCATTGGAGGGGTGGATATAAGTAAGGTAGTGAGAGTGGGGGAGAAGAGGGAGGGTGGATGTAAGGGGGTGATAGCTGGGGTATCGGTGGAGGTAAGCGTAGAGCAGCTGGTGGAAGAGTTAGGGAGAGATGTGCGTAATGGGAAAGTTAAGGGTGCAGAAAGGATGAACAGGGGGGCAGATAGGGTAGTGACGGAGACGGTTGTGATTAAGTTTGAAGGTGAGGTTGTTCCAAGTAAGGTGTATGTAGGGAATGGGGTGTATAGGGTTAGGGAATTTGTTCAGAGTCCTCTGAGATGTTACAGGTGCCAGGGGTTTGGTCATATAGCAGTTTCATGTAGGAAGGGACAGAGGTGTGCTAGGTGTGGCGGGGAGCATGACTATGGGAAGTGTGGGGAGGGAGTGAAGCTGAGGTGTTGTAGTTGTGGAGGGGAGCATAGTGTAGCGTTTAGGGGGTGTGAGGTGATGAAGAGGGAGGTAGTGGTTCAGAGTGTTAGAAGGGAGGGTAAGTTATCGTATGCAGAGGCAGCTAGGAGGGTAGGACAAGGAAGTCAAGTTAGGGTGCAGGGGTTTGTAGAAGGGCAGTTGGCAGAAAGGGTAGGGCAGGAGGATAGAGAGAGGGTGTGGGAGGAGAAATTGAGTATTGTGGGCTTCGTGGCAGGGGTAGTTAATACTGCGGCAAAGATTGAGGGTAGAACAGATAGAACGAAAATGATTGTTAGGATAGCGGTTCAACATTTGGGTATGGAAGGTCTGACATTGGAGGAGGTGGTTAGGGAATTGAATAAGGGGGCAGCGGGTGACTGAAAGGGATAACCTGTCCTCAACCTGAGAGCCGTGAGTTCTTAATTGATATAGTTGTGGACCAGTCGACCAAAGGATTCGCGGGACGACCAAGTTGTTTACCACAGAGTCTTTATTTCATCACACAGAGAAGAGAACTCTCCTGCAGCCCGTGGGCTCAGCTCCTCGCACACCAGAAAAAGAAGGGCAGAATATCCACAGTACATGTCATTTATACAGAGGAGGAGGGGAGGGGTGTGTGTGTGTATGTATCCGTGTGTGTATGTATGGGTGTGTGTGTGGTGTGTGTGCTTGTCTGTGTGGTGTGTGTGTGTCTTAAGTGCAAGAGTTAATGGATGTTTTCTGAGACGCGGTGAGGGGGCCATCTGGTTAACATGGTTAACTAGTTTACCGGCCCACTGGTCAAGGGTCACCGGGTCCTGAAGAGTCCAGGCACTTCATCTGATCGTTCGTGTTCTTCGTGACAGTTCTCATGACAGTTCAAGCCAGGCCATCGAGAGTTCGCCTTGCTAAGCACACACGATAAGTGACCAAACAATCTTTTCTTTAGGAAAATATAGTTTCTCAAGCGGTTAGCACAACCCCAGCAATTAAGCTGAGGGTTACATTGTATCCCCACAAACACAGTGACACAATATATTGTAAACAACATGTCTGAGAGGAGGGTGGGGAAGCCCCAGGGAACCGGGGGGATCACCCCTCCTTCCTTACCCTTGATAAGACCAAGTTGAACAGGTAACCTTGTTAATATGTGAACACACTGTTCATTGTCATTACAGGCTGAGTAAAGAATTCATTCCTTAATCACATGTCACTAAGCATAGCTTTATAGGTTAATAACCCCCTTAGTTTTGAGTTCACGTTTACATGAACACACATGTTCTCATCACAACTAACCAGATCATTTTTACACATGTAAACAACAACCCGATTTCTATGGAGAGAGAAACTATACCAGTGACAAGACAATTCACACACAACACGCGCCATATCCTCAATGTATTGCAGCAACACACGTTTTGGAAAACATCGTTATTACAAAACATTTAGAAGGGAAGGAAAGAAGAAGTGTTTAAGGTCCGGTCGGGACCTTCCTACCCTGAGCGCCGGCCAAGAGAACTGCAATCTGGCTAACGGGGCACCGAAGTTGAACACAGCATCCCTGTGTTGACGACGAGGGTAACGTTGTTGCGCCACCCAGCCGCTACTTTTCTCCATGTTTGATGCAGTCCTTGCTGGCAGGGCTCCGGTGTAGGTTCGACTAACATCCTCTGTCAAAGATGACGTCGTAGTCAGAGTGTTTAAGGCATGTTAGTCATAGAAAACGTTCAACAGTGTAGCATTAAGCTAACAGCCGTTCGACCGATAGCAACAAGCTAACGTTTACTAGCCTGGTAACACAGCGGGCTAGCATCGCAGCTAACAGCTGACTGGCTAACACAGTAGTCCACAACTAGCACGCAAGCTAAGCAGCTATCACCTGAACTGCACACAACGACATAACAAGCCACACTTCAGACAGGCCGCTGTCCAAGTCCCTCCCCTAAGAGGGAAAAGAAAAAGGATGTCAGAACACAGTTTTCAACGGTGATCCAGACATGCAGCGGGGCCAGCACAGTTCCCATTTCGGGCTGCAGCCGACTTTGAGCATGGAACTCCCGATAAAGAAGATCCTATGCCCACATTTCCTCGTTAGGGTATACTTTCATTTGTATATGAAAGATGGGGCCTGCACGGGACAGAGAAGCATCCACTCGAGAATCCTGGGATCACCAGGTCCTGGTCGGGGCCCACTAGATTGACCATCATGGGCGTCAGACCAAGATCCTCCGACCGCCGTTTAAGCCGAGCAGAGGACCCCAGCCTGAAGTCGGCGTTTCGTAAATTGTCAGCTAACCCCCACAGCATCAACAACAACCAGAGCTCGCAAGCAAAACAGTACGTACCCAACCTGGAAACAACCGCTTCTCACAACAGTCGGTGCCTCCCACAGTCCAGCTGTGTGGCCGGAGGGCAACCCCATCCAGCCGCAGCAAGGAGGACTGTAGCTGGGGAGCATGTCAGCGGCGTGAGCTCCTAATACGAATAAGTCGTTGAAGGTCGGAATGACCATCATCTTCCAGACACTCCAGACTACAGACAACCGGGACTGCGCTGTCCTTATGCTCTTAGACCTCAGTGCAGCTTTCGATACAATAGACCATGCTATCCTCATTGACCGTCTCCACCAAGCAGTTGGTGTCAGTGGCACAGCCCTATCATGGTTCACCTCCTACCTCAGTGACAGAAGCTTTTCCGTTAACATCGGAAACTGCTCCTCCCCCTCTGCCTCTCTCTCTTGCGGGGTTCCACAAGGCTCCATCCTTGGCCCTATCCTATTCTCCCTATACATGCTGCCCCTTGGTCTGATAATTAAAAAACACAACATCTCTTTCCATTTTTATGCTGACGACACTCAGGTCTATCTCCCCATGAAACCCAACAATATAAACAATCTTGACAGTCTTCATTCCTGCCTAGACGACATCAAATGCTGGATGGCACACAATTTTCTACAACTCAATCACTCAAAATGTGAAATCCTCCTTTTCGGCCCTCCAAACCAAACCAATGTCATTGCCAGCAGCCTGGGTAACCTGTCTCCCCTAGTCAAGCCCTTTGTTAAAAACCTGGGCGTGCTCTTTGACCCCGAGTTTTCCTTCAATAGGTAGGTAAACTCGGTGGTGAAGGGATGCTTTTTCCAGCTCCGGTCCATAGCCAAGATCAAGGCCATTCTCTCCCCCTCAGACCTGGAAAGAATAATTCACGCCTTCATATCCTCACGCTTAGACTACTGTAACTCCCTGTACCTGGGGCTAAATAAATCCACCATAGCCCGTCTACAACTCCCCCAAAACGCTGCCGCTAGACTGCTCACAGGTACCCGGAAGAGAGCTCACATCACCCCTGTACTTGCCTCCCTCCACTGGCTCCCGGTGCGCTTTAGAATAGACTTCAAGGTCCTCTTAATGGTGTACAAAGCCCTAAATGGTAAAGCCCCTGCTTACCTAGCAGACCTCCTCACCCCCTATACCAACGCCAGGGCCCTCAGATCGGCTGATAAGGGTCTCCTAACCACTCGTAGGTCCAACTTCAAGTCTAGGGGGGGACGTGCTTTTGCGGTCGCAGCCCCTGACCTCTGGAACAGCATCCCCATGTCCATCAAATCTGCCCCCTCCATCGAGTCTTTTAAATCAAAACTCAAAACCCACCTATATCGCCTGGCCTTCCCTGACTCACTTTGACTCTTGCCGTACTTGTTGACGTGTTGTTCTGTTTTTCCTTTGTCTATCCGTTGATTTTATTTTGTTTCTCTGTTTATTTTATACTTTTCTTTGTACTTAGCTTAGCCATGTGAAGCACTTTGGTTGACAAGCGTCATGTTTAAACGTGCTATACAAATACATTTGATTGATTGATTGATTGACTCCAGTAATGAAGACAATATCGCCGTATTTTCTCGAAAATAGTGAGAGAGAAAATAAAGATATGATGTCAACGTATCTTCCGTTCTTTTGTTTTCCAACTTTCTTCTACTAACAACCTCGTCAAGTGGGGATCTACCGAAGGCACTTCCTTGTGGTGAAAGTGAAGAAGGAGGCGAGTAGGTGACCACCGTCCTGCTTATGAAGGTAAGCGGATGGGGGTGTGGCCAGACGAATGTTGGGATGTAAAGGTACATGGTGGAATTTTTGATTCAGTGCTCGTGCACGAAGTGAGGAACAGTGCAACTGGTGCTGAGCGAAGCCATAACGAAACAGAACCTCTTTTTTCTCCGTGAAAACAAGGGGTTTTCTAAATGCTATGAAACGGAAATGAACCGATAAGAAAACTATCTGCTTCGACAATGTTGAGTGGAAATAGGTCATTGATAATGCGACGGGCAGATTAGACACATTTAAAACATAGATTAGGCGATATTAACGTTAACATCAAGTCAAGTCAAGTCAAGAGTTTTAATTGTCACGGCATACAAGTATACAATGAAATGCGGGTGGTCTTGCCCGCAACGATGTGCAATACAGTGGTACAACATATAATAGAATCTAATAAAAAAAAAAAACATTGTGCAATAAACAGGTAACAGGTAACATGGTGTGACATCTCGGTATCTGTACATAGTTATTTACAGAGCATATAGGACATGCTAGGTAGCTTTGGTAGTGCAATACACTGTTCCTGTTATTCTAATTTAAAGTGGCCTTTCCTTTTGGCCATACGTGTGCGGCATGAGTGTGTGCCCGCTCATGTTAAAGTGTTAAGTGGCTGCTATTGTGTGAGCGTGCACAGCGTGCGTGTCGTGTGTGTGTTCATGTGTGCTTGTGTGTGGATAGTTCAGTGTTCTGTGGCACTCAATGTTCATTGTTCAGGGCTCTGATGGCCTGGGGGAAGAAGCTGAGCCTAAGCCGCTCTGTCCTAGTAGCTGGGGTTCGCAGGCGTCTGCCTGACCTCAGCAGCTGGAACAGGCTGTTATTGGGGTGGTGAGGGTATTTCATTATCCTGCAGGCTCTGGATTTGCACCTCTTGTTGTATAGAACCTGCAGGGGAGGTAGTGCAATACCCGTGGTACGCTCGGCAGAGCGCACCACTCTCTGTAGGGCCTTCTTGTCTTGTACCGTGCTGTTTCCATACCAGGCAGTGATGTTTCCGGTCAAGATGCTCTCTACAGCTCCTGAGTAGAAGGACTGGAGTATCTTCCCTGATACTCTGAACTTCCTTAACTGTCTCAGGTGGTAGAGGCGCTGTTTCGCCTTCTTTACTACTGTGTCTATGTGTGTTGACCATGTCAGATCCTCTGAGATGTGGACCCCCAGGTACTTAAAGCTGCTCATCCTGTCCACGGTAGCCCCGTTAATCATCAGTGGTGTGTGTGTCTCCTGTTGTCCTCTCCTATAATCCACGATCAGCTCCTTGGTTTTACCAATGTTCAGGAGCAGGCTGATGTCCTGGCACCAGCGTTCCAGTACCTCAACCTCCTCCCGGTAGGCCTTCTCGTCGTTGTCCGAGATCAGCCCCACCACCACTGTGTCATCTGCGAACTTCACTATGGAGTTGGAGCTGAACTTGGCCACACAGTCGTGTGTGTAGAGTGAGTACAGCAGGGGGCTTAGAACACAGCCCTGGGGGGACCCGATGCTCAGGGTGATGGTGTTGGAGGTCTGACCCCCCACCCTGACCGCCTGGGGTCTTTCACTCAGAAAGTCCAGTACCCAGGCACTCAGGGCGGAGCTCAGACCCAGCTCGATCAGCTTGTCCACCAGTCTGGTGGGGACTATGGTGTTGAACGCTGAGCTGTAGTCAATGAACAACAGTCTCACATAGCCCCCCTTCTGACGGTCAAGGTGGTAGAGGGTGCTGTGCAGTACCTGGGAGACCGCGTCGTCAGTGGACCTGTTTGTCCTGTATGCAAATTGCATAGGGTCCATATCACTGGGGAGGGAGGCACAAATGTGGTCCTTGACCAGCCTCTCAAAACATTTCATGACCACAGAGGTGAGTGCCACCGGTCTGTAGTCATTTGGACATGTTGGGGAGGGTTTCTTCGGTACAGGGATGATGGTAGACATCTTGAAGCAGGCAGGGACCACTGACTCCGCCAGGGATTGATTAAATATGGCGGTGAACACCGGGGCAAGCTGGTTGGCACAAGACTTAAGTATGCGTCCTGTTATACCATCTGGGCCAGCAGCCTTCCTGGTGTTCACCTGCATAAATGCTCTTCTCACACTGTGTAATGTCAAGGAGAAAGCGCCCCCGCCCCCCCGCGGATGCACCCCCCCCTCCACAACAGCCGGCGCACCAGTGACGTCACTAGCCGTTGGGCTAGCAGTGCCACTGTTTGCACCAAACCGCGCATAGAAGGTGTTGAGCTGGTCCGCAAGGGTGGCGTCGTCGCTCCCCATTGAGGGGGCGCTGACTTTGTAGTCAGTTATAGCCCTCAGTCCCTGCCATAAGCCTCTTGTGTCATTCTGTGCCATTTGTGCCTCCATCTTGTCGGCATACGTCCTCTTAGCAAGTTTGACAGCCTTGCGCAGAGTGTAGACTGTTGTCTTGTACTCTTCCATGTTTCCTGACTCTCTGCCCCGGTTATAAGCAGTGGTGCAAGAGTTCAGGGCTGCTCTGATGGTACTGTCCACCCATGGTTTCTGGTTTGGGAACACCCTCGCCTTCTTTGTGGGGACGATACTATCAGCCAGTGTTGTTATGAATGACACCACAGCGTCTGTGTAATCGCTGACGTCACTGTTACTCCTCCTGAACATTCCCCAGTCGGCGATGTCGAGTGCGTCCTGAAGCGTGGCCTCTGATTGGTCGTCCCATTTTTTTACCTCACGTGACACGACGGCGTCACGTGATCTCTGTTTATATGCAGGGACCAGCAAGATGGCGGCATGATCCGACGTGTTTGTTGCTCCCGCTAATGGTGGAGCCGGTACAGCCTTGTATCCGGCTCTGAACGGGGTGTAGCAGTGGTCGAGTGTATTTCCTCCCCTTGTGGAGCAGACGATGTGCTGGAAGAAAGACGGCATGACTTTCTTCAGATTCGCCTGGTTGAAGTCCCTGGCTACGATCATGGCTGCGTCCGGATGCTTGATCTGGTGTGCGTTTAGATGGTCGTGTAGTTCCGCTAGCGCCCTGCCGACGTTCGCCTGGGGGTGGATGTACACTGCAGTCATGATCACTGCAGTGAATTCGCGCGGAAGATGGAACGGGCGACATTGGATCGTGAGGTGTTCCATGTCGGGAGAGCATGAACGGGAGAGTATCTTCACCTCCCCGGGGCTAGTCCAGCCGTTGTTGGTCATAAGGCATAACCCCCCGCCGATGCTCTTCCCGGAGGCTTCTGTACGGTTCGCTCTGAAGATGGTGAAGGAGTTGGAGGGAGAGATGCTGTGATCGGGAGTCACTGTTTTCAGCCAGGTCTCCGTGAAGCACAGGATATTGCATTCCTTCATCTCTCGCTGGAATCAGACCCGCGCTCGTAAATCATCCATCTTACTCTCTAGCGAACGAGCATTCGCCAGGAAGATAGATGGAATAGCCGGACGGTAAGCAGATTTCCTTAATCTTAATCTGATCCCGCTCCTCTTCCCCCTGTGTTTCTTCTTTGTCTTGCGGCCGTCTTTGTCTCCCACGTTGTCTTTGTCTCGTCTGATCTCCGTTGGCCATTCTTGGCATGATAAAGTGTCTCTAAACTCCTCTTTGAGTCCGGAGTTTAGGTCAATAAGTGACTGGCGGTCGTACGACGTCCCCGCCAGTGATGCTTCTATAAAAAAAGTAGTAAAAACAAACATAATAACTAAAAATTTGCACATTCGTTGCTGAGCAAAACCCATGGCGACTGACTTCGGGTCGCGCCAAACAGGAGTGGATGTGGGCATTCAAGGGGGTAAAAAGGAAAACACGGCCGGCTCTGAAAGTGTTAAGACCGAAGCTTGTAACAGATATTTACTTGAGTAAAATCATGGAATTAATGTACAATCAACACAAAGAAAGTATATTTAGATTCAAAGACTTTTAAAGATTTTAATAGCTTTCTTTGATCTTTGAATACAGTTTATCTCCTGTGAAATACAAATGTTCAACAAAACCATCAACATTGACTCAGCTTTAAAGACCTCTTTCTTATATCCGCGGCGCTAACAGAAATAAAAACAACCCACGCCTATGTTAAAGTGCAGATTGGCTTAGAGGACGATAATGTCTTGTATGAACTACCAGTAATATAAATCATATTAACAACAGAAATGTGTTCCATCTTCATGTCAGATGATTTTCAAAAAGGAGCATGAGTCAATGCAAAAAAAGAACAAGCAAAGATACTGCTGAAAGTTCAGAATGTTGAAAATGTTTCACTCCATAGATTAATCTAGATAAAAGAAATGTAACGCTTTAAATCATTTAAATTAATCTCCAAAGTTAAAACATTAACTTTGACAGCCCTAAAATAAATAAGTGTAAATAATGTATGTTACAGTATAATGTCTTTATATTTAATGTATACAATGGATTTAGAGCCAAATTGCAGCATTGCTTGTGCACAATTTTCACCCTTGAAGAATGAAGTTTGCTTGATGATTTTTTATTTTCTTATTTCATGTGTCAGCATAGCTTCCATAGTATTAAATAAAATCACAAAGTACCGACGCCTATATCTCAGGTTGACAGAAATAAGTTCCGTTTTCCCTGGAGTGTTTTCTTTTTTTGAGACTGCAAGTGCCTTGCTATTGGAACTCCATGGATTACCAGCCCCAGTGAAATACTCTGTTTTTTGGTTGATTAGCTGAATGAATGCGCACAGCTGTGAATATTTTGGAGTGATTGTGGAAGGAACTGCCTTTTCCTGAGTCTCTCACAGGTGTGCGAGGAGGAAATGGAAAGAGGCCTGAGCTTAATAATGGCAGCCCAGCTGAAAGATGGCAGTCTACTCCTGGGTGGAAGCCCACGACACACAGAGACTGAGGTCTCACAACGGCGTACAGCTTGTTCTACATCTACAACATCGGATCCAGTATCAACCATCTACATCCATCTTCCATCTTCAAACCATCGACATCACTGCGGTCTCACAGATCAATTAACTGGGGCCGACAATGCATCATCACTCTCCAGTTATTTTGAACTTGTATGTATACAGTTGGATATTGAACAGATTTTTCCTCCACCAGCTGGATTACCTCTGTGGGACTGACCAGGCTTGGCCAGAACCAATGTAGGATTTGTTGATTTATTGTTGACGGACCTGTGTTGTTTTGGTTGTCTGCCCAGTGTGTCTATATCTGGGTCAACTGTGTCAACAATTAATTGTATTTCCCCATCCCCCGTTTATTGTGTTTTAAAGTAGGTAAGT
Source organism: Notolepis coatsorum (assembly GCF_963971535.1). NCBI lineage: Eukaryota > Metazoa > Chordata > Actinopteri > Aulopiformes > Paralepididae > Notolepis > Notolepis coatsorum. Next base: position 76,300,046 of record NC_140180.1, on the reverse strand, counting down.
TCTCCCACCAGGGCCCTGTTCCTTGTACCTGCTAACCTGTTGATGTATTTGCTTAACACTTTGAGTAAGTAAGTAAGTAAAGTTTATTTATATAGCACTTTTCACAGACAACTCAAAGTGCTTTACATACAGCAGAAATTTTATAAAATAAAATAAAAAGCAAGAACCATTCAAGAGATAAGAGACATAACAAAACACAATGCATCACAGAGAAACAAAACAAAACAAAAGACATATTCTATACCTGAAGGAGAAGCTCAAACATTACCCAAAGGCCTGTTTAAACAGTAACGCCTCCGGTGCCCCGGAACCCTGTTGCGTGCCACCACCCACTTCAATGACAGAGCTCTCATATTTGCGAACGCATAAACTATATCTTAAATTATGGCTATGTGTCTAATATGGCCGTCGCTTATCAATGACTTATTTGCAGTCAACATTGTCGAAACGGATTTTTTTAATCGATTCATTTCCGTTTTATACCATTTTGAAAAACGCTCGTTTTTTTAAAGTTCCAGAAAAAAATTAAGATTCTGTGATAAACGCCCTTTACTGGAATACACAAAACACGTTGTCATTTTTCGGCCTATTTATGAATCGTTTTCAAATAAACGCTAGATTATCGGTAGTATGTGTACTTATGCACGCTATAGAAGCGGGCTGAAAAATCTATTATCTTATTTCCTGATTGCACACACACACACAGACACACATACACACATATGGCACACGCTGATATATAGGTTAAAATAGCACTGATTATCCCAAGACTGGTAAAATAGATTCCTTACCTCAGATCAGATGTTCTCAAAAAAGATTATTCCAATTCCTGATCGCCATTCCAAATATCGATCGCGTTTATTGATCCAACGCTGGGTACTGGAAACACATTCTCCGCTGTTCTGGTGGTGGGCGATTACTTGGATCGTCTCCGGTTACTTGTCTGACAAGTAAAATGTGGAAGCAGGACTTTTTTTTCTCCATGCGTTTCATTCAATCCAATCCAAAGGGGTGCAGTACCATCCGGAGAGACGATAGGGGGCGGTATTTTCCCTGTTCAAGTTCAGACAGATCCCCACTGGTAACGTGAGGCTAGATAATAAAAAAAGAACGTTTAAAAACGAGATCTCTCGTCGGCTGGCACTCAACGGTTGGCATGAACTAACGAGAAATCTCATCACTGGCACTCGAAGTGTTAACGGAGCGCTCGGATTGTGTTTCGTGGACTGTGGATTATGAATTACGAGGAATCTGAATCTGTGGATTGTTGAATTGTATCACTGTCACTTGCACGTTATTGTGATATTGTAACTGGGATTCAAATGTCTGAGATGCGCTGTTTGACGGATTTGAGAAATTGAATGAGCCGTTGACGTTTTGACGAATGAATTTGAGAAAATGTATTTGTGTTCAAGCACTGTTATCTGATGATGAATATGAGGTGTTACTGGTATAAACCAAAGGTTAATCAATTCAATGCATGTATGGATGATGTCCGAAACAGATTCAAATAATGTATTATTATTGTAATTATTATTATTATAATAATGCAATAAATTATTAATTGGTAAAATGGTTATTTCAGCAGCTGTACATTCTGAGTTTAAAATATTACCATCTGTAATTAAACTGGATTTGTGTTAATTATGCCTGCAGAAATATGCCCAAAAAAGAAAGATATCAGAAAATGAAGGAGAAAGAGCGCCAGGAAGCAGCTAAGGGTAGCAGGTCTATGAATGCCTGGCTAAAACCAACACCTGAGAGAGTGGATGAGGCTGTAGAGGAACCTGAGAGAGATGAGGAGGATGTAGAAGAACCTGAAAGAGAGGAGGAAGATGTAGAAGGACTTGGGCCTACAAGTAATGTAGAAGAAGAGGTCCTATCGAAAATTGCACTCTTAAAGTATCCTACAGATCCTGCCCACCAACAAGCTTTTGATCTCAAATGTAATGCCAGTTATGTACAAATGTGTGTTGATAGAGGACCAAGTCAACCTGTACTTAGATGTCCCAAAAACAGAGATGGACGTTCATTTCAAAGAAATTGGTATACTACCAGGCCCTGGTTAGAGTATTCACCAGACAAGGACACAATGTACTGCTTCAGCTGTCGGCTTTTCCTTGGAGAGAAGTACAGCAAGTCTGCTTGGAGAGTGGCTGGATTAAACAGTTGGAAAAAAGGGCTTGAATCTATACAAGAGCATGCAAACTCAGAGGCCCACCTAACAAGCATGGTGCGATGGAACACATACAAAAATAGTGCTTGTCAAGCAGCTTTTGATGTGTCAGATGTTTAAGGCAAAGCGATAAGAGAGCGAGAGAAACAAAAGAACAGAGAAATGTTGACCAGATTGATTGACATCATTTCATATCTTGCACGACAGGGAAAGGCTCTCAGGGGTGATGATGAGTCTGCTGAAAGCTCAAACCAGGGCAACTTCCTTGAACTTGTGAAAATGTTCAGCCAATACGACAGTGTACTGAAGCTACATTTAGATCGTGTCAAAGAGAAGAAAGTTGGAAAGAAGAAGAGTTGGGTTTCTTTACTCTCAAACAGGACACAAAATGATCTCATAAAGGCCCTGGCCACATTCACTAGAAGAGAGATAGGGAAAGAGATGAAGGAGGCAAACATCTACTCAATGTGTCTCACTGTGAGCAGGTATCCTTTGTTGTTCGTTATGTGTTTGAAATGGATGTCAAGGAGCGCTTCCTCCAGGTCTGTAACGTGTCCAGAACAACAGGTGAGGAGATGGAGAAAACAGTCCTGGACTTGTTACAGAGCAATGACCTAGAAATAGAAAACATGCGTGGTCAAGGCTACGACGGCGCAGCCAACATGAGTGGGCAGTACAAAGGACTGCAAAGTAGAATACTGCAGCACAATGCCATGGCTCTGTATGTTCATTGCCCACGCCCACTGCCTTAATCTAGTGCTCGTTGAAAGTGCAAAATCAAGCCTGCACTTTATCACCTCCTTCAACCTTGTGGAGAAGCTCTATGTGTTCTTCACTTCCTCCACAAAACGACATACAGCATTTATAAAATGCCAAGAGGACCTGCACCCTGGAGAACGTGTGATTCAACTTCAGAAGCTCTCGGACACACGCTGGGCATGCAGGGAGAGAGCCCTGAAGGCCCTCAACAAAGTGATGGATGCTGTGGTGAAGGCCCTCACTGATATCACCGACCAAGAGCCTCCAGATACTGCTGGGGATGCAAAGATGTACATTAAAGCCGTTGACTTCGAGTTCTTCCTTTGCCTGGAGATTGCCACGCCAGTTTTTCAGGTCACTGCACATGCTTCCGATGCACTCCAGAATCAAGGTATTGACTTGTCGACGGCTTATCACGTTGTTTCTGGAGTGGTGGATACCCTGACCAACCTGAGGACAGAAAAACAGTTTGCCAAACTGTACAAGAGTGCCACAGAGAAGGCAGAAGCTGCTGGAATCAGCATCCCCATAGTCCCCCCAGGACAACAAAGACAGAGAAAGGGGCCTGCCAGGTACAAACAAAGCTCCACAGCAGCCACAGAGAGTCACGCCTTCACAACAGTGGAAGACTACTACAGAGTCAAGCTCTTCTACCCATTCCTTGGTGTCCTCTCTCAGGAACTACACAGGAGGTTTAGGGGGGATGGGGAGACAGTCGAACAAGATCCTAAATGCACTCCACAGTTTGACGAAGGCCAGCAACTGGGCAGGTAAAGATGCCATGGGTCCTGACTCTGCTGAGGCTGTTCACACTTCATTCTATGGAGGAGAAGAGGAGAAGCTGAAAACAGAGCTCAGGGTTTTCCACACTTCTTTCCCAAAAACACTCACAGTAAAGGGGATGCTAACAACTCTCAGAGACAACAGCGGACATGACATCTTTCCAACACTGGTGGAAATGATAAGAACATATGCCACCATTCCAGTGTCCACAGCAACAGTGGAGAGGTCCTTCTCCAAGCTCAAACTGGTCAAATCAACACTCAGAAGTCTATGCACAGAAGAGAGGCTCTCTGATCTCTTCCTCCTTGCTATCGAGAAAGACATCCCCATCAATCACAACGAGGTGATTGACATCTACAGGAACATGGCCCCCAGAAGGTTGCTGCTGTAAGGGAGGAAGAAGGTACAGAAAGAGAGGACACAAGCTAGCAATACAGGAAACAAGCTAGCAATAATAATAATAATTGTATTTACAAACTTAAAAAAGACAAATTTTCTCAGTCTTTTCTTTTCACTGTTCAATGTTATTTTATTCAACAATAAAAAGCTTTAAAAAAAGCCAGTGTTTTGTTTCTCTTTTAAAATTGCAGCTGAATTGCATGTCTTCCAATTCCTAAACCTCATTATTATGATAAATCTGAATAAGCTCATAGTGGTTAAACTGAATGTACCATAGACTTGTATTAACCCCAGAAATTACATTTCATACTTGGTGCCCTTTTCTCCTTTTTGGGCACCTGCCTTTCTAAAGTCCTGTGCACGTCCCTGCCGGGCAGTCCGGTAGAGAGAGAGAGAGAGAGGAGGAATGGGAGATAGACCGGGGAAGACATTCGGCAAAGATCACCGGGTCCGGGAGTCTAACCCGGGTCAGCCGTGTTGCATCGTAGTGCTGTATGCGGTGCGCCACTCGGGCGCCCCCATCTTGTTTTATTGAGTCAGTTTAATAAATCCTCTTAGCATGCAACGTCCCACATGTGGGAAGTTTTTCTGACTTTTTGCAACCGGCAATTTGGCGATCCCTAGTGGCTCGGGTGTGCATATTGTAGCGACAAAATCCGTTCAGCGGTTCCCGAGTTACATGCCTGTATTTGAGGCTTGTGCAAAGTACACGGTATTGCGCAAAATACCACTCCCGACTTTTGGCACAGTACTTCCGTCAATCTAGATCCGATCTTGAAAATGATTGTGGATCGTTGTAGCCAATGAGTGTGGCTTACCAATGAAACACCACGTGGGGATGTGTGAATCAGGGATCTAGGTGACAAACTAAATTCTTTAACAGGAAGAGAAAAACAGCCAAATTAATTGAAGTCTGAGATTTTTTTTTTTTTTTTTTATCTACTTTTTCTCCCCATTTTTCTATTTTTCTCCCGTCCCCAATTTCGTATTGTCCAATTCTACCCCCCCCCTGTCTCAAACGCTGTTAGGCCATGCCTCCCACAAGCCGGCTGCAATGTGGACCAAGCCTTGCATTACGTGTCCCCTCCGGTACTCGAGGAGGCAGTTGTCGCATCTTTTCACCTGCACAGCGCAATCTCTCAGCGGCGAGGGTCTGCGTGGGAGGGACACGCCACCCTCGTCGCTTCCTGATTCTACTGCGCAGGCGCACCAACCGACCTGTAGGAGTCGCTGTCCACAACGACCGATCCCCACCCACCAGCTTCCCACCCCCTAATACTGCCAATTGTATTAGTATGAACGACCAGCCAAGCTGGTAGCAACGCGGAGAGCTGGGCTCGAACCCAGCATCTCCTGCGTTGGTGGCGAGCGTCTTGCCCACTGCACCACCTAGCCGCCTACTTGAGTTTTTCTTTGTACACAGTTTACCAAAATCACTCCTAATCACTCATTTCTGAATGGATCTTTATGAAATTTGGATATGTACTACATAAGGCTTCAGGCTATGGCTCCGTCTGGATTTGTAAGCCATACCACCTTCTGGGGAAATACGACCTCTGGACTACTAACTACTACAGAAAAACTTGAGTAACAAGTTATTCTACAACTCAAGGTCAGACCTATGTTACTCTATTACGTTAGCACTAAAAGTGAAATCTCTTTCTGGAATCCAAAACTGCGCGTCATCTTTCAAAAGAGACCAGGCTCATGCATGTGCTATAAGTATAAAGTATGTTGTTTTGGTTTGCAAAAAAAGTATGCAGTCCTCAAGTTCAAGCGGTTTTAACATTTGCTTTTTAAAGTTGGTACAGGTCCCTTGCCCTCAAAAACTCAAATAAACTGCAATGGACATTGTCACAGAATAGCAGGCACAGCCCTAAATTACCCATCTGGTTGTGTATAAGATCAGAAGATTGAGGAAGGCCCAGTCAACCCTGGATGATCCCAGCCACCCCCAGGCAAATGAGTTCATGTTGCTTCCAACCAAGATGTGGGACTAATAGACTAAAGAACTAATTTGTCCCTGCTGCCATTGTTCTTTTAAATAAGTCAATGTGATTTCATCGTGTTTTTGTATTCAGTCATATTGACTCAAACTCATGTCATTGTTGTATTTTTAAATCACTCATTGTGATATTTGTATTATTGTGTTTGTGTGTCTGATAGGGATGTGGTTACTGCTGGCTGTACCATAATGTGCCCCTCTGGGATAATAAGGACTACCTTGACCTTGACCATGACCTACTGTCAAATGTTGCTTGGAAATTGCTCTCATAATTGTGCTGAAAAGATGATAATTCTCTGCATGTTATCTACCGTTGCCATGGTTTGTATTCATATCCCGGCCCGCGGTTCAAGAACAGTATCATCTATCATAAATATCTGTCATTAATTTGCATATTTACACCAGAACAACACTTTTGTATTTCAATGGCAAAGGGGCTAGGTTCTCTTCAAGGTCTTGTACATGTGGAGGGGGGATGGTGGCGGGCGTTGCAGCCATTGTATGATAGACAAGAAGAGTCTTCAAGACCACACACATTGACAGTGTTGTGAAGAAGGCACGACAACGCCTCTACTTCCTCAGGCGCCTAAGGAAGTTCCAAGTCAGTCAGAAGATCCTTAGGAACTTCTACTCATGTACAATAGAGAGCATCCTGACTGGCAACATCACCTCCTGGTTTGGGAATAGCACTGCACAAGACCGTAGCAGACTACAAAGAGTGACACGTTCAGCCGAACACACAATTGGAGGGGGGCTTCCCACCCTCCAGAACATTTACAACAAGCGGTGCAAGGGGAAGGCTAAGAGAATTATTAAGGACTCGAGCCACCCGAACAACTGCCTCTTTGAACTGCTGCGGTCAGGCAAGCGATACCGGAGTCTTAAGGCGAGCACAGAAAGACTCAGAAGAAGCTTCTATCCCCAGGCCATCAGGCTGCTAAACAAACAATAAACACTATGCAACAACCATCAAATGCACACAGCACACACACCCACACGCACACACTCACTTAAACAAACAACACACTGCAGCACCCACTCTCCACACTTTAGATCACACAAACACACTTTATATTTATTGATAAAGGATTTGCACTACAACTCGTACACCTACTGTAAATTGTACCTAAATTGCACCTCATCCTATTTCTGCCTTGCACTATATAGTATTGTATATTAGTACACTACACAGTATTGTATATTATATGGTAACTCAGTTACGTCTACTCTGCATCGAACATTGTACATATGTCTATACTGAACACTGTGACCTCATTTTTTTTACTTCTAATTTATATGCTATACTATGTTATTTTATACTTATCTTGTCTTGCACAGTCTCTGGAGCGTAACAGTAAGAAGCATTTTGTATAAAAGTATTCTGTACTTCTGTATGACAACTATTAAAGAAACTTGAGAAACTTGAGATGGTTGACGTCTAGTCTAACCGCTGAAGAGAAAAGAAAAGGCAGCTGTATAAACATATTCATATTACTTTTACTCGTCAATATATATTTTTTTATCTATTGCCTATATTTATTTTATTGTAACATATATTATAACCGATAGGGCATACAGACCCTGATCTGCACCTTTTGTTTACACTGTTTTCTCATATATATTCAGATTTCATTTTATTGACAATATTTATGTCTTTCTACTATTACCCTGCCCATACCTGTACCAGCCCCCCCTCTCAATGCTGCCAAGATGCCCACATTTCCCCAAGGCAATCAATAAAGAAATATCTTATCTTATCATCTTTTCATCTCAACACACGAGCCATGAGGATGAAGTGAGAACAGCGCCTGTGTTTTTAGTCCCTCATTCAACATTCTTCCTGTTCTGTGGATAATGAACAACTTCCTAAAATTAAATGAGGGCAAAACTGAAATCCTACTAGTCGGTCCTATAACAAAAAGAGAAATGTTACAGAGCAATATGAGGCAACTTACTCCTTGGATCAAACCCGAAGTTACAAGTCTTGGTGTTATAATAGACTCAGACCTAAGCTTTAAATCACACATCAACAAGGTGACAAAAACATACTTTTTTCACCTTAGAAACATAGCTAAGGTATGGCCGTTTATAAATCAAAAAGATGCTGAAAAATGGATCCATGCCTTTATCTCAAGCCGACTTGACTACTGTAATGCACTCCTCACTGGCCTCCCAAAAAAAAACACAGAACGACTCCAACTCATTCAAAACTCGGCAGCTAGGCTACTAACTAGAACCAAGAGGAGAGTCCAGTATTTATTAGCTAACCTACACTGGCTACTATGTGCCTCCTAGAACATTGCGATCATCTACTACTGATCTATTGAAGGTTCCAAGCCACAGTCTAAGGAAAATCGGGGATGCAGCCTTTGCAAACTATGCACCAAAGTTATGGAACACACTACCTATGGACATTAGGGAAGCTAGATCTCTTAGTATTTTCAAAAATAAGCTAAAAAAACTTACCTCTTCACCATAGCCTTCTAATACACTCTGCTGTTGATTGTACTGTAGCACTATTATACTCTGTCCATTCTATTGCATAATTTTACTATCTATTCTATTCTACTATTCTATTATTGCACTGTATTATTATTATTGCTTTTTATTACAGGTTCAAAACTGTCAGGTATTAAACTGTGTGGGTATCAAACAAGAGACTGTCAGGCTTTAAAACTGTGTAGGACCCAGGCCTAGAACTGCACCCTGAGAGAGGGAACTGCGCCCTGAGAGGGAGGTTTGCCCTGGGTGGGAGGTTCAAAGGGTCAAAGTGGGTATAAAACAGGAGGGAAGACTGTCAAGTTTTAAACTGTGGAAACCAAACAGAGAAGGTAAAGACGACTTTGAATTGTTGAACAGTAATCCAGAACAATTTTATTGCACTGTAAAATATATATATTTTTTAATCTATTATATTCTACAATTGTATTGCACTGCACTATTGCACTATTTTACTCTGTCTATTTGATCTTACTCTTTTTATTATTGTCTGAATCAAACCATAAACAAGGTGGCCTGTCTGGATGTTAGATCCTAATGTGAAAAACTGTGATTTTATATGTCTGTACTTTATGTGCTCATTTTATGCCTGTCTTTTTTCTGTTGTGAAGCACTTTGAGCTGCAGTTACTGTATGAAAGGTGCTATACAAATAAAGTGTATTATTATTATTAATGTTTGCTGATTGGAGCCAGCCTTTGGCAGGCATGTTCTGTAGCTTCATATGAACCCCGGCACCCAGCTTAGCGCTTAGAACCATGAGTCAGGCATGTTCTGTAGCTTCATATTAACCCCGGCGCCCAGCTTAGCGCTTAGAACCACGAGTCAGGCATGTTCTGTAGCTTCATATTAACCCCGGCGCCCAGCTTAACACTTATAACCACGAGTCAGGAGGCACAGATGTGAGGGAAGAGCAGGCAGGAAAACATGGCCAACATTTATAAAAGCGCCTCTACTTTTTACACAAGGTATATATGACTCAGACTAGAACATACGGAATCTATTTTACAGAATCTATCCTCACAATTTACAACAGACAAAGGGGATGCCGGTACGGTACGCGTAGATCGGTGTACCGGGTGACGAAATGAGATAATACGACATTCTGTATGGATGTCGAACTTTGTCATGACGGACATAAATGCCGGCTCATGTTTGTACCGGAGAGGGAGGCTGTTGATTGAGCTAGCGCTTGCGCGCGTATCACCTCCAGCGTGACTCACTCACCATAGCAGTTCCCTCACCCGGTTATATCACACACACACAGTTGTGAAAAACTCTAACCTTGCTCCAGATGCTAGAGGGGAGCGGAGCAGAGCAGATGAATAGAAGGCAGCCTTGTCCGAAACAAAGGAAAGGTCAACTTTGTCTTCTCCATGTGGTCCGAGCTTTTGTTCCGTTCTTTTTTGTTTATCTTTTCTTTTCACATAGTCTCGTCTATCTGAGGACAAGGTCCAGTCCAATTACGGCTTCTTGATTATCTCGAGCTACAATTAGAGATTTGATTTACTAATTTTTATTTTTTTTAATAAATAATAATAATAATAATAATAATACATCTAATTACATTTCTATCAGAGAGTTAATTACAAGCAAGCACAATTTCACGGATACGTTTCCTTTCAGTATTTTTCTCTATAGTGTAACGTGAGTTTTAGTGAAAGGGCTTTTTGAATAAAGGTCACGTTCCAAACCTCCATACAGGCTTTCACACAGGCCGGGCAGCCTGACCGGTCCGCTGTATAGTTGTATAGTTAGGCAGGTTTCATTGTTGTTGGTGCCTCACTGCCCCGTGTGTGAATAAATAAAACTGCGTTCTGGCAGTAACACAGAATATTCACGCCAGCCTTCATTCCCTGGCACAGCTAGCTGACGCTACGCAACGCTACAATAACATCAAAAACATAATAATTTGGTGTCATATTGCTGGATCTTTTAACACTTTAACTGCCAGAAGACGAGTTTAGGCGTCCTTCCCCGCCATGCTCAAGTTGCCGAAGACGCCATAACTCGTCTTTGATATCAATATTTCAAAAATCTGTGATTGGATTCATATTTCCCATCCGCTGGCCTGAGACCCACCAAAAAGCCCCACTGAACCCTCTAGCGGTTCAAGAGCGCCATCTGGTGGCCGATCGGCGCAATCGCCAAACAGGAAGTTACTTGGACGATGTGCTGTTTACCCATATTACTTCCGGGCACTCGGTATATGTCCCGGCACTCTAGCTCGTCACAATACATAGCGATCCGTTGCCAATAACTCGATAAACAACATGATTTGGACGTATATACCATTATACAACCTGGAAATGGACCGGGTATTCCAACATCCCATAATAGGAAAATGTATACTCCACGCTCATCGCCCAACGGCGCGAGGAAGATACGGTAAGATTCAGCGTTATTTTTCAATGTCTTCTATACTAACTGATCTGATGAACATATGACCCACATTAGATGAATGGTATAACGCTGCCCACGGAATTATAAACGCCCCCTCGGCCATCCGGTCAACATCAGATGACGTGTAGTAACTTCTAGAACCATGTCCAGTTGGAATCTTTTATATTGCGCCGATTGCCATCAAACTGTATTTCATCATCAATATAATGCATTTGGGGCTATAGATCACGTTCTGGAGAAAGCTGCAGAAAGAGATGAAAACATACTTATACTTTAGAGTTTAGACCATACTTTAGTATGAATATGTGAATGAAAAAGTTTAACGTTGCTTCACCCTGAACATTACATATAGGACATTGAATGGGCCCTAATAATGGCAATCTAGCAATATAATCTAAAAGGTTATAGCCCTGCAAAGAAGGGGAACTTATCCATAGACAAATAGAGCTGGCAACCCATGCATGGTCATGAATTTAACCTCCGGCAGTTAAACGAGTCACAGTAGAACAGTAATATCGTGCTTTTCCAGTGTTTTACCTATTCTACCTATTTATTTTGAAAGTGGTTACATGCAGCCATACAGGAAGAGAGAGAACTACATAAACATTCTGTGCAAGGCCTCTATTGACTGATAAGATTGAAAAGATAATACGCTGTCATATTTTACTATTTCTGTATACAGTATACATTTCTTTCTGGGGATCTCAAGTAGAGTAAAGGTGTAGGCTAAAAGTGCATTGTGGAGCCAAATTGAGACTTGAATAAAGCCGTAACCAAAGAGTTTACTTTAATTTGATTTCAAACCTTTATTTAAACTCTAAAGGCAACTGAGGTTTTTCCTCATTTACAGTCCTGTCGAGTTTACATATAAAATCACACAACATATAAACTCATAACAATCTGACAACAAGACAAGGCAAAAAGCAAGGATAACAGATCAATTAAAACACATACACCTTGATTGACAAACGTTAGAGATTAAGGTTGTATTAAACTCTGCAACATAAAAAAAAAAAAAAAAAAAAAAAAAATCTAACCCCGACTAACCTTACTGTCATGCACTTGTCCTAATAAACTAACCTACACTGTAACACGCAACACTTTGATGAACATTGTTACTCAGCTGATAGAGTTATACCCTTCTTGCTGTCTTGTCGCACAGAACTTGTAAGTCGCTTTGGATAAAAGCGTCAGCTAAATGACTAAATGTAAATGTAAATGTAAACATAGGGGAGAATCTCAAGCTTTAAGGACTGTTGGAGTTCATTCCATGAGCTACAGTAGGAGCATCATAGCAAAATGCAGATTTACCCTGTTCCAAGAAAACTCAGAGGACCTAGTGACCAGCCAGTCACTAGAACTGGTTCCATAAGTTCCAAAATTCCATTCCAATAATGATGTAGTATAAGGAGGTAGCTTACCAATAAGGGCCTTAAAGATTTACGACAAACTGTGTTTTGTTGTGCCACTCTGTCAGAGAGGGCCAACCAACCTTCTCATAAAGGACACAGTGAGTGTTGTATTTAAGCATTACATCACGCGCAGGAGTGTGTTATACTCATTAGATCGCGCATAGGGGTGGTTGTTAGGCCCGAGGCGCAGCTGAGGGTTGTTAGACCCCCCTAGGCGTGATCTAATGAGTATAACACACGACTTCAAGTGATGTAATGCTTTTATACAATGGCCTAATTCACCCAACCTTATTGCTATACAATAAACACACAGTAATTGAAGCGTAAGAGATTTATTCAAAAACAGAAAAAGTAGATCCCAAAACCCCAAAACAGTAGATCCAATGGAAGTCATGCTTGATTGATTGATTGATTGAACATTGTATTAACAGATTTCAGAATGGGTACAATACAATACAGATCAATACACACAATTGTTAACCTGTTAATCTGTAGACCGTTTTCGCCTAAAGGTACATGCCTAAGTAAATGGAAGATTGCTCCACTTCTGCAAGGTCAATTTGCATGTTCTTGGTATCTAGGAACATCTAGGGACCTGGGGGTATGTATTTCCAGTGTCAGAAATATTGTGTCTGTTACTAGGCTGAGTAAATTGTAATGAATAAATTAATTATGATTAATTATGATTTATGATTTTGATGATGATCAAATTTTTTTAAATGTTCTGATAAATGCTCACTGAGCTCATTCACCACCTTATTGAGATCATGTGTACAAAAAATCTAAACAAATGAACCACGGGAAGATGATTAAACAGAAGGATTTATAGATACAGTAATTAATGATAATCGACTTTAATTATAAATTCATATTTGACCTTGAACTTGACCTTGACCTTATTATGGCCAAATCATACATCTATGGATAGGGAAAATGCTCCTCTTTCCAATGGCAGAGTTGAATCTGGATTTTGTAATTTCTTGCGGTTTTTACGATAATTAGCATTTTCCGATAAATTTGTATTTCCGATAAAACATATAAAACACTGGTAAAAATGAAAATATACACTTTGACTACTGTTTTTGATAGGGTTATGGTCTTTACTCTTGGCTACAAAAAAATTTAAAAACATTGACCTCTTAACAACCAAGGGCACACATGTGGACGATTCTTTGCCGACCTCTAGTGGCTCGGGTGTGCGTTTCTTTTAATACAATATATGGATAGAATTAAAGCCCTATTTGTTGCCTGTCGATTGCCCTTTCAGGTGACAAAATCCGTTCAGCGGTTCTCGAGTTACATGCCGATATGTAAGGCGTGCCCCAAAGTACGCAAAAGTACACATTACCACCCCCGACTCCCGGGGCTCTAGCTCCGTCAATCATTTAGCGTTCTCGAAAATCTTTGCACAGGGTTGTAGCCAATGAGTGTGGCTTTCTAATGATACCCCATGATATGATAATTGGGGATCTAATACGGTCTCTATTGATCGATTTATGATAAAGAAAAGCAGGGTCCCCCTATAGGGGGACCTTAAGGCTTAACAGGGTATGCAGACCAGAGAAAGACTTTCGTCTTGTTTACATCAGGGTCCCCCATTTTCAATTAATCAGAACATATATGACATACATGACATACAGATAGACAGTACTGCTACATCTATACATTTATGACATACCAGATTTACAAATACAGTACTGTTTTTGTAGGGTGATTATGGTTTATTTACATTGATGGTAACATTCCCGGTTATAGTGCAGTTTGAGAAAAAAGTATCTGTGTTGTTATTTTGCCTCTTAGCTGGAACAGAATTCTCAGAACCTTCTGCAATGCGCTTTTGCGCAAATGAGCCTGCAAGAACATGGCTATAATTTCGTCTGTCTTCAGAATTTGGGGTCCAATATGATTGCAGGGAAGACTCACATTTATGGCCAGTAACAGACATAATCTCTCTCGATTGGAAGCCTGCATTCGTAAATTTTTTAACAACAGTGCTTCTTAAACAATGATTTGTGTAAATCGTGTCGGTGCCCGCGGCTTTACATATTCGGGGTAACATGGAGGCGAGGAAGTTTGACTTGGTTGACTTGGTAAACCTTGCGGGGGGAAACAGTGTGTTAATAACATTCTACAATGGCATGCAAATCTCTTGATTCTGATTGGCTGAAATTAACTCACCAAGCATCCTTTCTAGGCTTTTTTTGCGGGTGAAGATAGAACGCAGTAGCTCCGGCTGGGCACAGGGAAATGTATTTCTCCAGGGAAGCGACTGGACACAGTGGACCCGGCTGTACATACATGAACCCTTGTTGACGTTCCTTTGATTGATACACACAATACACACAATTGTTAACACATTGGTTGCCAGCTGGATATGGCGATTTATCGCTTGGATAACACCACGAGCACATTTGCGAACGCATAAACTATATCTTAAATTATGGCTATGTGTCTAATACACCCGTTGCTTATCCATGACTTGCTTGCAGTCAACATGTACGAAACTGTTTTTTCATCAGTACATTTCCGTTTTATACCATTTTGCATACGAGTATAGTTTCGGAGATTTCTAGTCATTCCAGAGAAATCCGCGAAAATAGCCATTTACTGGAATACACAAAACACGTTGTCATTTTCCGGCTGATTTATGAATCGTTTTCAAATAAACGCTAGATTATCGAGAGTATTTGTGTTCTTATGCACAATACAAAAGCGGGCTGAAAAATCATTTAATCGTGCCGCGCTCAGCGCCGAACGCCACTCACACACACACACACACGTTGTGCAATCTGTGAAAAACAACTCTGATTCCTTACCTCAGATCAGATGTTCTGCAAAAAGATGAATCCAATTCCTGATCGCCATTCCAAATATTGACCGTGTTTATTGATCCAACGTTATAGTCCAAAAAGCATGATCCAAGCTGCTTCCAGCCTCGCCAGTGACTCTGGTAACACGCCACTGCTTGCCAGAGGTGGGGAAACCCTGGGGCGGAGTTTCTCTCTGATGCACTTTTTCACTCAATCCAATGATGTGCATTACCATCCGGGAGACGATAGGGGGCGGTATTTGCCCTTTTCGAGCTCAGAGCCATTCCCAATGATAATGTCAGGCTGGACCGATGAAAAATGAATGGATATCGCTAATAAAAGAAATAACGATTAAATAACGAGAAATCTCGTGATTGGCAACCAACGCATGGCGGCCAACAACGAGATCTCTCATTGTTGGCACCCAATGTGTTAAGAGAGTAGCGGCTCCTCCATTATGGGTGCTTGGGCGGCGCCCGGTGGACAGAAAATTATTACATGTCCTGCTTCGACCTACACAGGGATCACGGGCCGCTACTGAGAGACAGAGTTTCTAAAAAGAGAGTATATACATTTGAGGGGGAAGAAACTGTACATTGGTACACTGTACCTTCTGGCATTCATTTGCGTCATTGTGGTTTTTTGTCTGTTCGTTGAAGGAGAGGGTGGCATATCTCTTCCCCTTGTCGTCAGTGCAAATAAGGAACGAGTCGGGCTACCTATTTCCCTCATTTGCTCTTCGTCCCATATGAATCTGCAGATCAAACCACACTTTGTCTACTAGGGTAGAGGGATCGTCCGGCTTCAGGTAAGATTGTATTTAGTTGAAGTCGGTGTCTGTCAGTGCTTTATGATGGCTTGTTTTATCTTGCCCTTTGCGCCTTATATCTTTGACGACTCCGACGAATACATGGTTGCTTGTTGTGAAGTCAGGGTCTTTCATTAAAAATCATGAACGACTGATTGGGGGGTCATTGATGTGCCTGTGTGAATGAGAACACAATTGTTAAACGCTTTACAGGCCATCGTTGAGGTAGAAGGGTTAGGCTATATAATTTATAAATGCAAAGAATTGTTATTATTAGGCATTATACCTGTTCAGCGCTGCTCTTAACCCATTTAAACTGCTCAACCCATATGGTTCTCCCTCGCCGTTCTTCACAGTTCCATAAAACTGTCTTAATACCTGGTTGAACTCGCTCTTGTCAACAGTTTTTAAATCAATCTGAACTTTCTGCTCAGCGCACCACATATTAAAACAATTGACGGCCCAACTCGTTTGTCTGATTGTCATCTTCTCATTTCTGTTCTTTTCTAAGTTGATAAGTTCATTTTCGTCATGTCTTTTTTCCTTCTCCGGCTTCTCCTGCTGTGCATCCCATTCCTCAAAGGTCAGTCCACCAAATAGATAAAGATTTACAATGATAAGTTCGTTTTCGTCAATGTCAGCATGTCTTTTTTCCTTCTCCGGCTTCTCCTGCTGTGCATCCCATTCCTCAAAGGTCAGTCCACCAAATAGATCAAAATTTACAATGAAATCAGACATGATGAACAAACCTGTGCGGGACATCCAGTGAAATCGTGTGACAGTGTCCTTTTGAAGCAGAGGGAGGTTCTACAAAGAATGCCATCTAACAACACACTTCATACACTATAAATCCGGCGATTTATTATTGTTTTGACAATGGGTCATGACAAACCAATTACATAATCCAACATATGTCCAACAACTAACATATTCCAGTTGACTGTATATTTTTTTAATGAGTCGTTATGACGAAATCAATACATCCATTCATAAAGATTATTGTCTGCCATCTTGGTTTCATTCAGAAAAAGGATGAGCGGCTGAGTCATTCGGGGGAAAAAAGAAAAAGAAAGTAATTCGGTTGTGGGCGGGTTCTGGGGTCACATGGAGTGTGTTATACGAAATAACAACGGCTAACTTGACTGTTTCAGCCAATCAGAATCAAGAAATGTGCATGTATAACTATCATTAGTGATGAATCTGAGGGCAGAGTGATAGACAGAGTCCAGGGATTTAAGAGTTGAGGCCGCAGCATGCCAATAGATTATATGACCATAGTACAAGACTGATAAGAAAACTGCTTCGACAACTCTCTTCCTACTAATCAAAGGTTCTGTTTCTGTAGAGTGCATTGCATATCCTACACTGGACTAGGGGCCCACTCCCTATCCCACTGTTCCCATACACCATACATATCCATGTAGAGCAGTGACAATACAAAATTCGAATGAATTCAGAATTCATTGTATTTTTTGCCGCATGTTTAAGGTGAGACAGCACCCCCTAATATGGAAAAAAAAAATACTTGAATAGATATCACTATGAAACTTTCCCAGTTTGTTATGTACATATAAACTAGGAAAATATATATTACAAGAATTGTATGTTTATATAATGCAAATTAGGCACTTCCCCCATTAAATATGCACATTTCCAAGACTTGCATCACTAAAATGGATAATGCCAGATTCAAAAACTTGGTTTAATTTTGTTGATACATTCAAAACGAAACTTTGTATAGAAAGACTTTGTGGCTATGTCCTCTTATCAGCCCATACATCAGGAAATACTGTCTACTGTCATAAAAGAAAACGATTTTTCGCCTAGTTTTGGTATAAAATCTACTATAAACCCGGCTATGAATGATATCAACAAACCTTTCTATAGAAAGAAGCATAATATGGATGGTAAGAAATGTGGAAAGTTTGGTGTGTGTAGGTACTAGGGAAATGGAGTTCCAACTCTTAAGTAAAATGCACAAAAACTAGTTTTTCAGAAAACAACCTCAACGTTTTGTATTGTAAAATGCCATACATTTTTATTTGAAACAGCTATTTACAAACACAACACCCAATCAAACCATTAGTAATAGACAACCTAAACACATGCCTGATAACTGAGTAATAATAATAATGATGTTATTGAACTGAACAGAACTACACACAGGCTACAAACAGTGTAGTAACAGTGTAGTAAGTGTAGTACCCTCTAATAGGCAAAACAAAATTGAATAGATATCACTATGAGACTTTCCCAGTTTGTTATGTACATATAAACTAAGAAAAAATATATTGCAAGTTTTCTGAATTCTATGTTTATATATGCAAATGAGGCACTTCCCCATTAAATATGTGCACATTTATGGATGCAATCAGGCAAAATGAAGTCAAATAAACAACTAAATGTGTGTTATTGACATTTTATTGTCACTACTGTAGTTTCATAGAAGACATGTTTAGGAAGCAAAATATAACAAAATCTCAATATCGTCGCAAAAGGGCAATTTTGGGGGTGCTCAAGTCAAGTCAAGAGTTTTAATTGTCACGGCATACAGGTATACAATGAAATGCGGGTGGTCTTGCCCGCAACGATGTGCAATACAGTGGTACATATAATAGAATCAAAAGAAGGAAACAACATTGTGCAGTAACAGGTAGCAGGTAACATGGAGTGACATCTCGGTATCTGTACATAGTTATTTACAGAGCATGTGGGACATGCTAGTTAGCTTTGGTAGTGCAATACACTGTTCCTGTTATTCTAATTTAAAGTGTCCTTTCCTTTGGCCATAAGTGTGCGTGTGTGCGACATGAGTGTGTGCCCGCTCATGTTAAAGTGTTAAGTGGCTGCTCGTGTGTGAGCGTGCACAGTGTGCGTGTGTGTGTTCATGTGTGCTTGTGTGTGGACAGTTCAATGTTCTGAGCACTCAATGTTCATTGTTCATGGCTCTGATGGCCTGGGGGAAGAAGCTGAGCCTAAGCCGCTCTGTCCTAGTAGCTGGGGTTCGCAGGCGTCTGCCTGACCTCAGCAGCTGAAACAGGCTGTTATTGGGGTGGTGAGGGTCATTATCCTGCAGGCTCTGGATTTGCACCTCTTGTTGTATAGAACCTGCAGGGGGGGTAGTGCAATACCCGTGGTACGCTCGGCTGAGCGCACCACTCTCTGTAGGGCCTTCTTGTCCTGTGCCGTGCTGTTTCCATACCAGGCAGTGATGTTTCCGGTCAGGATGCTCTCTACAGCTCCTGAGTAGAAGGACTGGAGTATCTTCCCTGATACTCTGAACTTCCTTAACTGTCTCAGGTGGTAGAGACGCTGTTTCGCCTTCTTTACTACTGTGTCTATGTGTGTTGACCATGTCAGGTCCTCTGAGATGTGGACCCCCAGGTACTTGAAGCTGCTCACCCTGTCCACGGTAGCCCCGTTAATCATCAGTGGTGTGTGCGTCTCCTGCTGTCCTCTCCTATAATCCACGATCAGCTCCTTGGTTTTACCAATGTTCAGGAGCAGGCTGTTTTCCTGGCATCAGCGTTCCTGGTGCTGTCTCGCCTTAAGCTTTGTGTATCTATAGAATTATAGCAAAAACTAAATGATTGGTCGAGATACATGTGACAGAACAATGGATAGCCTGCTGTTGTTTCAGAACCATGGACAGCGCTGTTTCTTGTGTGTAGGCCTGGGGTGCGTGCCTAGGATCAGGGAAACATAAAATAACTCATGTCTTTGAAAGGAATGCGGCTTGTGCCGTACTGCATCTTCATGCAAGAATGGGGACAAACTCATAGCTCTCATTTATTACGCTGGCATGGGAATATCCAGCTTTCAATGTACCAATTTTTCTGTGATGGGCCTCTGATGTTCAGGGTATGACTTTTTGAAAGCTACATGCCTTTTGTGATGGTGACACCTAAGATTGTATTATTTTACAACAGCAATAGTTTAATTGCAAATGAGGCATACAGGTTCAACATTACTGAAAGTTGGCTTGATGAAGGGATACTTATCAGTCCATTCTTCATTAAAGCTGCGGTTTTCACTTTAGGCTCTTTGAGAGTGACATTTTTGCCTGACAAAGAAAAATGCTAAAGGATTTTCTTCCTGCAAAGCATTCAATCAAACCAATCAAGAAAGCACATACTGTAATAGCGTCAAAATGTTGTCCAGTCCCCACAATGTCTGCTTAGAAATTCTGGCCCTTAGCGGTTAGGTGGCCGAGCGGAGATTGCGTTCGTCACCAACCCCGGAGCTGGCTCCGGGGTTGTCACCAGCTTGGCTGGCCGTCTGCACTAATACAATTGGCTGTATTAGAGGGTGGGAGAAGCTGGCGGGGTGGGTCCGGGTCGTTGTAAACAGCGACTCCTACAGTTCGGTCGGGGCGCCTGCTAAGCGCGGATAGGACTTGAGGGGGATAGTGTGGTCCTCCCACACGCTACGCCCTCTCGATGAGAATCCGCGCTGCCAGGTGAAAAGAAGCGGTGATTGGCTGGACGTGTGTCGGAGGAAGCACGTGGTAGCCTCCACTCTCCCAGATGATCTGACTGTGGGGGGTAAGTGCGCAGCGACCAGGAAGGGACTGGGAATTGGCATACGACTAACATTGGGATGGGAGAAAATCGGAGGAAAATGGAGGGGGAAAAAGATCAATAAAAAAAGAAAAAACAAAAAAAATCTGGCCCTTCGACAAATGTAGTTGATTGTTATGTGGTGTGTGTATTTTTTTGCTTGCAGATCCACTTTACACCAAAAACGAAATACTGTATATGTACAAATCTGTTCGGTTTTTACAATTATGCTAATAATAACCAATAATAAACAATACAGTCAACTCATGAAGTCAAAACTATTTGAAGCACTCATCACTTCCCAGTGCAATACCGGCTTCCAACATCTGTGTGGCACTGTGGCACATACAGTTGAATGCTGGTATTACACTCACTGAGGGACACGAAGAAGTCAAGTCCGATGGGATTTGGGAATCTCAAATACAAATCGGGATTGGAATAAAAAAATGCTTTTATATTAAAACAATACAGAATATACAACACTTCTTGGTGTCTGTAGGGTAAGCACTTATTCCCTCCCCCCTGAACATTTATGGAGATGTATGGGCCTTTCAAGTCAGTGATAAAAGTGTCTTTCAAGGTTAAGTGAGCTCCTGCACTGATTATTATAGTTCAATATTCAATATTTGATCACCAAAACCCCCCAAAAAGCATAAAAATGGGCCCCCCCACCCAAAAAGGGCGCCCAAAAACACAGGCAAGGTGCCCTTTCAGCCTTTGAGCACCTGCCCCTCTAAAGTCCTGTGCACGTCCTTGAGGGAGAGGGTGATGAATGGGATAGGTCGTCATCTCATGGGGCATCCTATAATCCAAACCTGGAGTGAGAGAGTCAACATTCACACAGACAACTGAGAGGAGAGGAGCATGAGAGAGAGGAGTGGTGGAGGAGACAAGGAGACAAGGAGGAGAGGCTATGTTTTACTGCTCAGATAAGGAGAGTTATGAATGCAATGTCCTGAGAGAAAATGGAGGTGTTTTAGTTTATCACCTACTTTACATGATGAATAGGGGAGGGTGATTTCATATCCTGATGTATGCATCATTTGGACAGTAAAAATATATCATGGTGTATTTATATTGTGTATCTAAAACAAGTTTCAGGAGTAGGCCTACATGGTCTTACTCTCAACAGTGCAATTCATTAATTTCAATTAATCAAACATTTGCAATGACGTTGAGCATACATGCATAATAAATACATAGAAAATACAATAAATATATATATAAAAACATCAACAAGTCTTTTATAATAAAACACAAGATACTTGTGTTCTAATGATAAGGATAAACACTCAATGAAGAAACCCACTCCTATTGCTAAATCAAACTATATGAAAGCACCAATCCATGGGGCGTCAGTGACTCAGGAGGTTGAGCAGTCATCTGGTAATCAGAAGGTTTCCCGGTTCGATTCCGGCTCCTCCTGGCACTGCATCAAAGTGTCCTTGAGCAAGACACTTAACTGGTCCTGATGAGCAGGTTGGCATCTTGCATGGTTGCCTCCACCGTTGGTGTGTGAATGTGTGAGTGAATGGATGAATGTGAGATATAAGTTGGAAAGCGCTTTGGGTAAAAGCACAATATAAATGCGAATCACTACCCACTTTCAAAACCACTCTCAAAGAACACCTACGGGAGACTGCAATTCGAAACTGGCCCCTGTAAATGTCCTAACCCAACCCCCTCCAATGTACAGTAAATTACCTAGTATGGTTGTCAATATTCCAATGTGCAGTTTTGCTTGTACAGTTGTACAGTGTGTGTCCCCCCCCCCCAACCCCTCCTACCCAACCCCACCCAACCTCCTCCAATGTACAGTTTTTACGTCAAATGTATATACTCTCTTTTCTGGACTCTTTTTGTATCACAAACATTACTGTATTTGCAAATCTGGTATGTCATAAATGTATAGATGTAGCAGTACTGTCTATCTGTATGTTGTGTGTGTATTATGTTATGATGAATTGAAAATGGGGGACCCTGATGTAAACAAGACGAAAGTATTTCTCTGGTCTGCATCCCCTTAACAATTGTGTGTATTGAGCTATACTGTATTGTACCCATTCTGCAATCTGTTAATACAGCTTTCAATCAATCAATCAACCAATCAATCTTCCACAGACCACGTGAGGTCTGGCTCCCCTTTTATTGTCTTGTCGCTTGTTATTTTTTTTTAAACTATCACGTGCATTCCGGTTTCCCTTTGTGCTGGGAGACCTGTTCGGGACTGTCTGGTAGCACAAGAGCGCCATGAAGCGTAAACCACTGAGAAGACCATAGGACGCATATATGCGTCTTTGGTGGTTTAGTGTTGGATTTCAAAGGACACATTATGCGTCTTTGGCGGTCAATGTGTTTTAACAGTAACTCAGGGTTCAGAATGGACTATGGAGAAGACGGCAATCGCATTTCTCATAATGTTGGTGTGTTCCTTTAAAGGTGGAACAATTGGCCAATAGATTAGCACTAGAGCACTGCAGGTGCATTCCATGTGGGAAATTGGAAGTAGGGCGGGAATACATGCCTGCAACATGTAAACAACAACATGCATTACATTTATTACAAAAAATTTAAATCATGAATTAATTAATCAATAATCTATTGAGGGGAAAAGCAATAATTGTATTCCACACCTTTCTAAAAGCTCTGTGGATGTATACTTTTTTTTTTGTATGATTACTCAACATAACGATTTTACCTATAGCACCTTTTTAAGTAACTGGCATGGTTTGTAAGTACAGAGAGACAGATGTCACATGATGCACTCTACAGTGCCCAAACAACGGTGACCCCCACCGAACTTTGCTGGTGCGATTTATTTTGGGGCAGCGTGGTTCACGCCCGTTTGGCCAGGTGGAGGCCGAAAGTGACGATTCACTGACAAAGTCACCCGAGACGTCTCCATGGCAACGCATTTTTTTGCTATCCAGCCGGCAGCTGACAGCATTGCATACGATACAACGGTCTTACATAAGACAGACCGGCTATGCCGTTGTTGTTATGCATATTTTTTTCTACAGTCTGTGACACACACACTTTCGTGACCCCAATTTGTCATGTTCTATTTGACTGTAGTAGGCATGCAGTCCTCATACATTTCTGGTTCAAAGATATTGATTGCAACAGATGGATGATGTTATTCCATTATAGCTTTTTCTGTTTTCTCTTAAATATGAAATATGGTGACCTGGTCGGCTTGACTGAGCATGGCTATAGAGCTCCAGTAAATGGGCACTAAGCTAGTAATTCAGTCGACCAATTTGGGAAAATATGGAGTTGCAAACCGTCGCTGTCGGACAAAAAACGCTCATCTCCGAAAAGTTTACTTATTGGGAATTCAGAACAACAGCCTCATTTTCAGATTGACATCCATGTATTTTTTAAAGTCATGCATTGGGGTTTTCAATGTGTTTCATTCATGAAAGAACCATTTAACTGGAGATAAGTGGTTTTCATCCGACAGCAACTAAACATAGGCTCCCTATGTCTGCGCTTAGATAAATGATTCTGTGCGGCACTCAAGTCTGATGGGATGGAACATTATAATTATTATTAAGAATTAGGTTGAAAAAATTTACCACTTGCCTTTGAGCATTTCAATCTTAGTGGCTAATGAACGTGAGCTGTAGGAAGAGTCACAAGATGTAACAAATGACTTCCCATCCTGAAAAACCCTTAAGAGGATGTAACCAGAAAAGACAACTGCATTCAGAGTAGGTAATGCCTGTGGTTCCTGTCAAACTATTGATTAGTTTACTCTGGATGGCAGGGGTGTAAAGTACTTAAGTAATTGTACTTCGTTACAATACCTAAGTACTGTTTTTGGGGATTTGTACTTTACTCAAGTATTATTAGGTTCGTATACTTGTAATTTTACTCAATTACATTTCAGAGAATAAAAACATGCTTTTTACTCCTTACATTTAAAATGCAGACCTACAAAGTACAAAGTATAAATCTCGCAGGTCCAACCATTTTAATTAGTATATTTGTTTCTTTGGCCGAACTAACGTTAACGTTATTAATCCTGCGGCCGCACTTTAACAGCCAACTAAACAGCCAATCAAATCCCCATCAATGGAAAATGAACCCGCCCATACCCATGCTGATTGGTCCTTGTGCAAGACTAGAAAGTGGGGATCTTTGATTAACAAATGTCTAATAGTTAATTATTTGTTAACTTTTTCATCACCTGTTACAAATGTTGTAGACAGCTTTCGGATACACCCTTCTTTGTGACATCAAACAGTGACAGAATTAGGAGGACTATAGATAAATGCAATTTTATTAACATATAAAATACATGTGCATGACATATAGTGTAACGTGGGTGGGCACTAGGACCCAGGAGTACCCCGGCCAGGGTGTAGACGGAAGTCTCACGCGAGTGAGACTTGACTTCATTTACATTTACATTTAGTCATTTAGCTGACGCTTTTATCCAAAGCGACTTACAAGTTCTGTATGACAAGTCATCAGGAAGGGTACAACTCTGATTGGTCGTGTTTCGGCTGTCCTAACTGGGGTGGGTAGTTCATTCCACCATTGTGGGGCAAGGACTGAGAATAGGCGGCTTCTCTTTGATGACCCTCCCGGAGCTTGGATAGGAGTAGGTCTGAGGCGGCCAGAAGATGCAGAGCGAAGGGGTCTTGAGGGTGTGTAGTTAGAGACCATTGACCGGAGGTAGGCGGGAGCGGTTCCCTTTGCTGCACGGTATGCCAGGTCGAGGGCCTTGAAGCGGATACGTGCAGCAATGGGGAGCCAGTGCAGGTCCCTAAGAAGTGGGGTGACATGGGCCGACTTCGGTAGGTTTGAGATCAGGCGGGCCGCTGCGTTTTGAACGAGTTGAAGAGGCTTGGTGGCGGTGGCCGGGAGGCCAGCGAGCAGTGCGTTGCAGTAGTCGAGGCGGGAGACGACTGTTGATTGGACGAGGAGTTGGGTGGCTTCTTTTGTCAGGAGGGGGCGGATCCTTCTGACGTTGCTCATGAGGAATCTGCAGGTTCTGGTTGTCGCTGCGATGTGAGAAGAGAAGTTCAACTGGTCGTCGAGGACGACACCAAGGTTCTTGGCGGTCGGGGACGCGGTCACAGCTGCATTCTCGACTGTGATGGAAAGGTCGGTCAGGGGGGAGGATTTGGCCGGCAGGTGGAGCAATTCTGTTTTGCTTAGGTTCAGTTTGAGGTGGTTGGTCGTCATCCAGGCGGAGATGTCGGACAGACAGGCCGAGATCCGCTCAGAGACGTGGATATCTGAGGGAGGGAAGGAGAGGAAGAGTTGAGTATCATCGGCATAACAATGATACGAGAAGCCATGAGACGTGATAATGTTACCCAGTGATTTAGTGTAGAGAGAGAAGGGAAGGGGTCCTAGGACCGAGCCCTGGGGGACACCCGTCCGCAGGGGGCGGGTGGCCGACAGGGTCCCTCTCCATGACACTTGGTAGGAGCGGTCATTGAGGTATGATGACAGCCATGTCAGCGCAGTTCCAGCCACTCCCATTCCTGCGAGGGCCGCGAGGAGGATCTGATGGTTGACTGTGTCGAAGGCTGCAGATAGATCTAGGAGAATCAGGACAGAGGAGAGGCCTTTCGCTTTTGCTAAGTGAAGTGCCTCTGTGACCGCAATGAGGGCCGTTTCTGTGGAGTGGCCAGTCCGGAAGCCAGAATGATAGGGTCTAGGAGATCATTCGTCACTGTCATCCTCATCTTCTTCCTCCTCCTCATCATCATCATCATCATCTTCCTCTCCATCAATGTGATCCTCCTCGTCTTCCTCGCCGCTGTCAGACTCCACCTCATCCACCCCCTCCCCGGTGTTGTCCGACTCATCTGGGTGGTGAATGATGATGAAACACACAAGACACAAGGGGTCTTCATGTTCATGTTTGTTGCTGTCTGTTTGAATGGAAGCACGATATATTAGCAAAGCCAAGTTATTCGTGCTGCCCCACGCTTTTATTAAGGTATGAGCAGGCTAAACACCTTTTTTGTTGGTAAATCTATTCCATCATTTCCGACCTACAACTCTTGTTGTGTAGATGTACTTGATGTGGTGGGTGCTAACTTTACATTTGAAGTATGTGTTTGTTCCTAATGTGTGCTCAGTATATCTGCTCTGTATCGGCGCCTATACAGCCTGAAAATACAAATAATTATTACCCTCATGTGTCGTGTCATCATCACATACCGCAATATACTGAGCACACATTAGGAACAAACACATACTTCAAATGTAAAGTTAGCACCCACCACATCAAGTATATACGTGTTTCGTATCCAACGCTTGACGGCCAACCGCAAGGTTGTTTTGGCTTTTATTCCATTGTAATATCCTACTCAATGTCACCCTGCGGCACTGCAGATTTACCCTACTCTTGGAATTCGGAAAAGTGCATTACCGGCCAGATCCTCATAGGGGCGCTGTCTCGATAATGCAGTGTTCCCTGTTACAGACCGGTGTTTTTTTATTTTTTATTATGAATGGGCTTTTCTGTTAGCCTAAAGCTATGCGTGTAGCCGATGGCCTGGAATAGTTTTTGGGACGCTGAATTCAGTATGCAGTAAAGGACTATATCATCAGCCAATGGACATATGGATCTACCAGATGGTGATCGATAACTGGGAAATCCTTTTTGGTATCTAACCGGCCACAGGTAAGATCGATTTGACGTCAATTACAGCCCGATCGGGCCTTGCTTTGATAGCCATCCACCCGGTCAGCAAATAAGGCTACTGAGGCTAATGCCGTTATTGGTAATCAATAATCAGAAACGACGTCCCCCGCCCCCCCCCCCCTTTCATGCATTCATGGTGGACCATGATACCGACAATATGCATTTTGAGTTTTAGCTCTAGCTTGTCTATAGCCGAAACGCCATTCGATTTAACGTTATTAGCTTAGCTCCCTATAACTTGCGTTCCAGGAAATACCCCAGAACATTCTGCTATAATGTTCATATTTTCACGACGCTATAAAATGGGAATGTATTGATGAAAAAATTTTTTATTTAAGGCATATTGAAGGGACGGTTTATAGTGTCAATTGATAATGAGAATGGACAGATAGCAATAATATAAAGTATAGATTTAGCTCTACAAACAGCCTCACGCACAATGAAAGTTTGTTTTGATATGCTGGCCGTATAGAGTGGGATTAGATGGATCCCAATGGCCCCGAATGTGTTAATAAAAGCGTGGGGCAGAACGAATAACTTGGCTTTGCTAATATATCGTGCTTCCATTCAAACAGACGGCAACAAACATGAAGTCAAGTCTCACTCGCGCGAGACTTCCGTCTACACCCTGGCCAGGGTACTCCTGGGTCCTAGTGCCCACCCACCTTACACTATTATGTCATGCACATGTATTTTATATGTTAATAAAATTGCATTTATCTATAGTCCTCCTAATTCTGTCACTGTTTGATGTCACAAAGAAGGGTGTATCCGAAAGCTGTCTACAACATTTGTAACAGGTGATGAAAAAGTAAACAAATAATTAACTATTAGACATTTGTTAATGATGAATAGGCTTCACTTCAGATTAGGGCACACAATAGCATCTGCAAATGAATGTCTTAACAAATCATTTGTTGAACATGAACAAATAAATGGAGGTACAGTATAATCGTTTTTTCATATCCATTTTTCAAAGCATCTACAAATGTGTTACTACACATTAAACAACATTATTTAATAATGAACAAATCAAGTACAAACAATGTTGATAATGAGTTATAAATAATGTAGAACTAATTTGTAAATGTTATACAAATAGTTATAAATGATTTAATAATCATTTACGAATGTATATAAATGATTTGTTCATGATTAGTTCATTATCTACAAATACCTTATAAAGGGCTTATAACTGAGTGTTATTATAAAGTGGATGGTTCTCTTCGCCCCCTGTATTGACTACCGTGGCCTCAATAACATCACTGTCAAGAACAAATACCCCCTGCCGTTGATAAACTCTGCTTTTGAACCCCTGCAAGGTGCCACAATTTTTACGAAGCTGGACCTCAGGAATGCTGGTCCGTATCCGGGAGGGCGACGAATGGAAGACAGCCTTCAAAACGCCTCTCGGTCACTTCGAGTACAAGGTAAATCCCTTCGGGTTGACCAACGCCCCTGCTGATAGAAGGCTGGGAGTGCAATGGTTGAGAGGGTGGGTTCTGGAAACCAAGACCGCCCACTGCTTCAACAGGATCACAACCGTTCTCACTAAACTGCTCATAACAGCCCAATCGAGGGCAGGTCCCTCCAACAGGCATAGGATTAGGGCAACACGTAATTCTCAGACTGAAAACGAGAAGGCTGGGCACTGTACACTATTTGGCATTGTGCCAGAAAACCACGGCATTTACCTGACTCCCTATTAAAGCGTGAGGGGAGCTGGACTTTAGCTTCACAAGGTAATGGCTGGGGTCCTGTGTATAGTGCTTGAGGGACATTAGGTGGGCTCTGGGGAGGGAGAGATAATTGTGCATTGGCTATGCTGTCAGCCAAATCACGCATGGAACTATCCATCTTGCGCAATCCTTCATACATCTCCCCATGATGTTGCACCATGAGGGCTTGTTGCTGCTGCAATTGTACGATAGCTTCCTCATGTGAGCGTAATCCTTGATGCTGTGCCTGTTCGAGACCTGTCTTATCTGCTGACCCAGTCATGGCTTTTTCATTCTGTGAGGGCTGCGGGTGTGTGTGGGTCACGAGCTGATAATAGGGACTCTTTAAGTTATCCGTGTAATGAATAACTACTAAACTGCTTACGCAGACATTAACACATCATGCGCCATAAACGTCGTACAACGTGATTCAAGTTCATGCTAATTCTGCCATTCCACGGCGTACGACGTTATTGAGATCATATTTCATTTTTCCGCCATGTTATTCATAATTCCGTCACGGAGCCTGGTCTGATGCAGTGGGAGCCTGCACAACTCTGCAACACTTCAATACTGCCGCCTGGTGGATGATCGGCGAGTTACAACCGGAAATGGATCTCACGTGATCTCGGTGCGTCTGGAAAATGCGTCCGGCACTCACATAATGTTGCGGGACTACAGACACACACTGGCGTGCATGGATCGCTGCCATAACTCAATAATCGACATGATTTGGGCGTTTATTATTATTATACAAACCGGAAATGGATCGAGTCGATCGCCGTCAAATAAGTGGGATCTTTTTCATCCAGTCTCGTCGGCGAACGGTAAGAGGACGCGGACGTCATTTTCAAGGCGATTGTACATTTCTTTGTTTACAAACCAACTGATCAATAAATCAACCCATACTACATAAAGCATTTACTGACGATCACAGACTTATAAACGCCCCCCCCCCCCCCCCGTTCATCCGCGCATGATGAGTCATAACGTTTAGGATCGTATTCAGTTGGATTTTTTAATATAGCATGGATCACAAATAAACTGCAATCGATAATCGTTTAGGCCTATAACTAGCGTTCTAGGAATTACTGCAGAAAACGATAAAAACATATTTATATTCTAGACAGTATTTTCGTATATGAATCTATGAATGAAAAAGTACAACGTTCCTACATCCTGAACGATAGATAATCGATGTTGAATGGGCCATAGTAATGTCAATTTAGCAATACAATTAAAAAAGTTATAGCCCTGCAAAGAAGGTAAACATCTCCATAGGCTTAGACTGGTGGCAGTGATCATACATTGATGGATAGAAGCGTGGCAGGGAAGGGGAAAAATAAACAACACAAAACAACCTTTACAGGCGGAAGCCTCAAAGTGAGTATTTAAGAAAATAAATCAAGTCCAAAAAACAGGACAACACTCAATAAAGAGTAGAAAAAGAAATAAGCCACAAAGGCACCTCCTAATAACGGAGTTTATATTGAAAACATGAAACAATAAACCTCCACTAAGGGAGTTTATGTGCCGTAGTGGGCAAAGACAGTTCCAAAAGAAACACAACCATAAAAGGCTCAGCCTCTATAAAACAAAGTGTAGAATGGCTACAAGTGTAGAAACAAGAATGGCTACAAATAAAGGCTAAATTCTGAGTAGGGCAGAGATCAGCACTACACTTCAATAAGCATGAATAATAGCCAACACTAGGAAATGAAAAAGCAGTTGACACTGCGAGATTCAAACTTAAATAGACTCAGCCTTTCCATAGGCACAGCTGCACTGATTCAGGTGCAATCAAGCCCACACACCTGCCGACCCATGAGGCAATTAACCACAGAGACCAGAGATTGACAGCTATCCCTCACAGGAAGACGAAATAAGGCAAAAACCATGACACACACAAGGGTTAAGTCTAAACCCAATTCACACTTTTAACACACAGCTCTGATATCAGCAAATAATTGGCCTGGTATTTTCCAGCCCGGGTCTGAGATCATAGCCGATAAATAATGCAGCTGTTTAATTTAGAATTTAAATGAAAGATGCATCAGCTGAGTCTCCCATTATCCCTGCCTCTTATTCCCTCCCATCTTCCAGTAGAGACCTAATATAATTATAAATCCTGATTCATCTCATCTTCAAAACACATCCCACGTGTTGTTTACGAAATATGGACTGAACGTATAATAGATTAGCTCTCACCGGTTCCCTCGCCTACATATGAATGGAGTATTTGTTAAGAGGTCCAGGTGTCTCCTGGAGATTCATAGAATGCAGGAGGAAGAGTCTCTCCATTGATTCACGTTGTATTTTCACCAGCAGCAACACAGAGAAGGGCTGCAGTGGTGAAAACTCCGTTATGTTCATTGTAAACCTTTTTCACCGGGTTTAGAGTTTACGAGCTTAATGCAGCTCAACTTGAGCAGCGATAGCCAATCAGATAGCCACTGCTGTACACTGTAAGAAATACATCAGAATAACATAACAGAATATAAAATGAAAATGTTCTGTGCCCACAGTATAATTTCAGTTTTTAATGGTCTACCTACAATATTGTTTTTAATGGTCTATGTACAATATCGTTTTTAATGGTCTATTTATAGTATACTCTAGCTTATTGCTCTACAGTAGGGTGGCCCTTAAAATTGAAAGTCGGAAAAGTCTAAGCTCCAACCCCCATAATTTATATTCTCCATTGGTTCATTACAATTTACTCAAGCCTAGTAACAGAAACAATATTTCTGACACTGGGAATACATGCCCTGAGGTCCATAGATATCCCTAGATACCAATAACATGCAAATAGTCCTGGTAGAACTGGAGCAATCTCCCATTTACATTTTGGGAATAAATGGCACTTGTTTTCAAGGATATTTATAAATTCTTAATTTTCATTCTCATTTTAATCCTTATAAACTCTATTTATTCTCAGATAAAGTCTGTAGTGCTAATCAGATGTATGTACATAATTGTATTATATAAATAGAGACAGTATGACTACTACTGGTTCGGTCCTATAACAAAAAGAGAAATATAGAGGAACTGTTTAGAGGAACTGCTAAAATCATATCTCTAATTAAAATTATAACTTAGGAATAAAATTGTCTGTATTATGTATCCCTGTTATATGTCAGTTAGTAGGTAGGTGTGTAAACCTACCCACGTTGTATTGTTTTGTTTTGTTTTGTTTTTTGTTATTGTTTTGTTGTTTATATTCTGTTTGTATCTGTGATCAGGCTCCCTCCAAAAGCTTTAAATAGCTTCTTGGGAGACCTGGCACATGCACACAATTTGCGACATTGATATCACATGAGGATACTCGCATGTAAAATGTATCGTGTGTGTGTGTGAATAAATTCATTCATTCATTCATTCATTCATTCATTCAATATGGGGCAGCTTACTCCTTGGATCAAACCGGAAGTTACAAGTCTTGGTGTTATAATAGACTCAGACCTAAGCTTTAAATCACACATCAACAAGTTGACAAAAACATAATTTTTCCACCTTAGAAACATAGCTAAGGTACGGCCATTTATAAATCAAAAAGACGCTGAAAAACGTATCCATGCCTTTATCTCAAACTTATTTTTGTTGTACTGCACTTGCATAATACATTTGAATCTAATCTAATCTTATATGCAGGTATATTCAGACCAATATGGGTATAAATATAAGTTGTGATATAAAAAAATATATAAGTGTAAATATGCGGTATATTCAGCACTGTTGTATATGCTATCATACAGAGTATATGGGTAGACAGTGAAGCAGTTGGTAGGTATAAATAAAGTATAGAGTATATTGAGTATAGGCAACAGAGTTCAGAGTCGTACAGTATGGGTAACAGAGCCTAGGGTGTAGGCAATGGAGTCAGCATTTATTATGGTGGGGGTGTGGGATAGAGTCAACGTGGCATAGAGTTCAGAGAGACAGCTGAGGAAAAGAAGCTGTTCCTGAGTCTGCTTGACCTGGAACGGAGGTTCCTGTAGCGTCTCCCGGAGGTTAAGAGGGCAAACGGTACATGATTGGGGTGAGAGGTGTCCTTGACAATGCTGCATGCCTTCCTCAGACACCATTTGTTGTGGATAGACTCAATAGTAGGGAGTGGTGTACCTGTGATGTGTTGGGCAGTTTTCACCACCCTCTGCAGTGCGTTCCGGTCAGAGGCAGTGCAATTGCCGTACCAGACTGTGATGCAGTTGATGAGTATGCTTTCAATGGCACACCGGTAAAAGTTCACCAGAATCTGGGGGGACAAGAGGGAAGAAGAGGCGCTGGTGAGCCTTCGTGGCCAGTGCTGAGGTGTTGAGGTTCCAAGAGAGGTCCTCGGAGATGTGGACTTCCAGGAATTTGAAGCTGGAGACACACTCAACCTCCGTCCCATTGATGTGGACGGAGGCATGTGCGCTGGCTCTGATCTTCCTGAAGTCCATGATGAGCTCCTTGGTTTTCTTGGTGTTGAGGGCCAGGTTGTTGTTGGCGCACCACGCTGCCAGGTGCCGGACCTCCTCCCTGTAGGCAGACTCTCCGCTGTGGCATCTGCAAACTAAATTATGGTGTTGGTACCATGTATAGGAGTGCAGTCATGGGTGAAGAGGGAGGAGAGGAGCGGGCTCAGCACGCAGCCTTGCAGGACACTAGTGTTCAGGGTGAGGGTGGAGGAGGTGAGATTGTCTATCCTAACAAACTGAGGTGTGTTAGTTAGGAAGTCAAGTATCCAGTTGCAGACAGAGGGGTTGATGTCGAGGTCCTTGGTTTCCACAAGGTCACCAAGTTCGGAGATTCGTTTGGAGGGGATGATGGTGTTGAATGCTGAGCTGAAGTCGATGAACAGTATTCTCACATGGGTGTTGCTCTCATCCAGGTGGGAGAGGGCAGAGTGTAGCGCTGAAGAGATAGCGTCCTCCGTGCTCCTGTTCTCACGGTAGGCAAATTGGTGATTGTCCAGTGAGGGTGAGAGGTCAGATTTGAGGTGAGCCAGGACCAGCCTCTCAAAGCACTTCATGATGATGGAGGTGAGTGCAACAGGGTA
Organism: Notolepis coatsorum; assembly: GCF_963971535.1. NCBI lineage: Eukaryota > Metazoa > Chordata > Actinopteri > Aulopiformes > Paralepididae > Notolepis > Notolepis coatsorum. The sequence continues at coordinate 76,266,002 of NC_140180.1, read as the reverse complement.
GAAGTCATTAAGGGTCGAGGCAGAGGAGTGTTTCGGCACAGGCACAATGGAGGTCCTGGTAACCTACAGTACTACTAATGGACTCATAATCATTAATGGAGGTTAATGACCTACAGTAGTCATCATGGCCTTGCCTGCCTCCCAAACTGATTATTCCCTATGAGATGCTTCTGAGTCATGTGCCTGAATAAACCAATCATTGTCCAGTAGTGTTTGTGTTGCTGCCCCCCCCCTCGTGGGAATGGTTTAGCTGAGCAAAGCTATAAATGCTGGAAACTATGTTAAAATTTACCAACTTCCTAAAAGCTAAAACACAAACACACTTTAAACGTAATCTAATATGTGCAGTGTTTTGGAATGTTTGGAAGGAATTGTACTATAATCCTGTCACGTACCTATACAGCTTTTGTCCTACACATGCAGTTCAGTTTAACGTGTGATCATAAGCATCTTGTTCCACAAACTCATAGTGGTACCCTGTCTTTGTACAAAGATCTTATGTGCACACACATAGGCATTGTTTTTCTGTACTCACAGTTGTATCAATTATAATAGTTTGCATAGTTTGTGAACTGCCATAGGCACACCTGTAGGCTATTTAACTAATTCCGTGCCAACCACGATTATAGTCGGCTTAACTCGCCATGCGTTCCGTGCCAATCACGAGTATAGTCGGGTTTTAATCGTTATTTCTTTTATTAGCGATATCCATTCATTTTTCATCAATCCAGCCTGACGTTATCATTGGGAATGGGTCTGAGCCCGCAAAGGGAAAATACCGCCGCCTATCGTCTCCCGGATGGTATTGCACATCATTGGATTGGATTGACTGGGACTGTGCATCAGAAAAAAAACTCCGGTCCGGGGTTTCCCTTCTCGGGCAAGCAGTATTGTGTTACCACATTCACTGGGGAGGCTGGGAGCAGCGTTGATTATGTGTTTTGGACTATAACGTTGGATCAATAAACACGATCAATATTTGGAATGGCGATCAGGAATTGGATTAATCTTTCTGCAGAACATCTGATGTGAGGTAAGGACTCTATTTTACCAGTCTTGGGTTAATCAGATGTTCCTTTCTCCGCCAACGGAAATGTACAGATGTAAAAACAATCCGTTTCGTACATGTTGACTGCAAGCAAGTCATTGATAAGCGACGGGTGTATTAGACCCATAGCCATAATTTAAGATATAGTTTAAGCGTTCGCAAATATCCCCCTCCTCCCATTGACTTCAGTGCTGGCACGCTAGACCTAATTTGATCATAACTCTGAATGAGTTAATCTCTGAATTTTCTTTTACCCAATTTGCTATCAATTTGTATGCAGCAAGTGCACATGTTGTTAGGGTAGCATCAACTTGAGCCCAAGAGTAGAACACAGGGGAGAGGAGAATGAGGCGGTTTAGGTTGTTTAATGAAGGTACCAAGCAGGTAAAATTATCAGGAATGTGTGACAGGTACGAGCAGGAGCACTCCTCGTGATTCACAGGAACGTCCAGGCGGTTGGTGTCTCGGGAGACAGCGTAGACCGGGCAGCAGACGATCCTGGGCACAGGGAGACAGGTTTAGGGCAAGGCAGGGAAACAGACAGAGCAAGTAGGTTACGTCCTCGTACCAATGTAGGTGTAGCAACACTCGGACAGGGAGTGGCTGTAGCAACACTCGGACGGGGAGTGGCAGGAAACGCAGGTCGGGCTGGTGATGACCTGACGAGTCTCAGGTGTGCAGTGTCCTGGCTGACAGCCTGTGGAAGCAGGGACAGGAAGCTGCCCATATAAGGGCGTGGAAGCAGCAGGTGAGAGAGAGGCCCTGGCTGTGATTGTAACACATGTAGACCAAATACATCAGCTCAGGAGGCTAATTAAAGTAACAGTCATCAGCATCTTCTGATGCTCCATGTAGCTAAAAACAACTCTATTTACGCTCAAATTTATTTTTAAATATTAAATATTTTAACTTAAAACATTGGCACTTCAAATATTAAGTGTCCCTACCACAGCTCAAATCAAACCTAGAGTCCATTGTGGTTCTAGAAACCAGGTTCTAGAGTCCATTGTGATTTAACATGGGGCAAGGGAGCTGGTCTCTCGGTTCTGTCTTAAGCAGTAATTCTCGCTAGAAGCACTGTCTGCCTTATTTCCTTCGTGCTGGTTTATGGCTTGGTGTGTACGTATAACAACTGATATCTAAATATCTGTCATGTAACGATAAACGTTAGAGCAACCTGTGATATCTGCCTTGGTGTCACTTTGTTATCCGAGCAAGCTCGCAACTGCTTTTTGGCAAACCATAGGAACTACTGCCGCTGGTCTACTGGTCGATCACAACTATGTGAAATCATGTAGCGTGTGTGGCGACAATTTGAACAGGTATCTCTCATCTCTCTGTTCACAAACTAGCTAGCTTAGCTGAATGAAAGCGGATACGGACCACAGGGGCGAAAATCTGATATCAACTTTGGGGGGGGACAATTACATGACATTTTCTCAAGAGCAATTCATGGGGGGGGACACCAACAGTTGTGCTGTAACACATAGCCTACAGTATGTTGTAATATGTTAAATGTATATTGAGGAACCATAATTACTACTACTGGATAATTGATAGGTAGTTAACTGAAGAATTGTCCCAACTTGTTAAAATGTTTACATTTTGTAATTGTAATATAGTATATCTTTTCATTTTATATTGGCTGGCTTACCACAATAGCTGAATTTGCAGAGCTAGTGAGCACAAATTCCGTTTCTGTGGTGTTTGCTATAATCTTTGCTATCGTCAGTTTATACTCCAAGATCGGCACACATGTGCTTCAAAGTCCTCTAGCGACAATTTAGCTTTTGCAACGAGACCATTAAAGATATTTAAGATTTCTAGAGTGTAGTTCTGTTCAGTATGGAGTTCAGTTTATAGCTAACCTTATCACAGGGACTTCGAAGCACTACAGCTGCATGCTGATCTTGGAATAAAGTGATGATAGCAAATATTCCACATAAATGGAATAGGTGCTAGCTAGCTAATATTTGCTTTAGTTTGCTCTATCGGTTTGCTTGCTAGCTCTGCAAATTAAGCCATCGTGTGGGGGGGGGGGGTGAAAGCGGACGTTTTTAGTGTCAAAAAACACTTTATTTATTGCATTCTGGTGCTTTTCTTTTGCACTTTATGATGGATTAAATTAACTGCTATTATAAAGCTCAATGCCACTGAAGGCTACGGCAAAGCAAAGCACATATAGACAACGAGGGCGCCCCGCAAAGACAACTTTTTAGGGATTCTGTGACAACCACATTATGACAACAACCTTGTCTTTAAACATGACACTACCATCATCAAGCGATTCAACACAACAGCATTGCCAAGCCAGGACCATAACATCAGGATGATAAAATATCACTCACCAAAGCTGTGGGCTCACTTTGGGAACAAGGTCCTGTAGCTCCTGAATTAGCTGGCCCCCATGGTATTGCGAGTAAACGTTTTTATCCTCTTTAACACATTGACCGCCAGCAGCAGGGGGCGCTGATCCCCCTTCATCGCCAGGTCTTTATTCAATGGATATAGTTTTAGACTGCGACATTTGCGAGTGCTTAATATATATCTTATATTATATCTATGGTTCTAATAACGCCATTGAGTCTCAGTGAGTTGCTTCAAGTCAACATGCCTGAGACAGATTGTTTTTTCATCTGTACATTTCCGTTTTATACCGTTTTGAATAGAGTATGGTTTGGTTACTGGCTTTTCAGTAATTCCAGGAAAAAGACGAGAAAAAGGCATTTTACTGTAATCCAGTCATCACGTTGTAATTTTTCGGCTAATTATCTAATCATCCTGAAATCAACGCTAGATTATATTTATTATGTCTCCTCTGTGAGGTTCGCCTTTCCCTTGACCTTTAATTCCCTGTCTCCTCACCTCACTAGCCCCCACCCTTGCGTTCGTTTACTCTCGTTTGCTCTTCAGCAGCCACACCCTTGGACTACCTGTCATTATGTGTTTGATTGGTCTGGTGCCGAACACACACTTCTAGTTAAAGTATCAATTACCTTCACGCACCTGATGTGTATTCTAATTAGCACCCCTTTGGGCTTTAAGTACCTCGCTCTTCCCCTCTGTCCTTGTCGGGTCGTTTCGTTATCATATCTCTATCACCAGACTCCTTCGGGAGGTTCTCTGTCTGTAGGCTCCTACGGGAGTTTCTGTTTCTGTCTGTATGCTGTTTTATCTCCGGCGTGAGACGAGGTGCAAGCTTTGGCCACCTGTCGCCGTTTGCCTGGAGGGAGACATTGTACTGCGCTCTCTAATCCTCTACGGGAGGTATTCCAGTGTTCCACTTCAGACCTCCGCGCAGCAGACGCGCACCAAGCAGACCTCCGCGCAGCAGACGCGCTCTTCACTCCAGACGCGCATCCAGACGTGCATCCAGACCTCCGAGCCAGACGCGCTCTTCACTCCAGACGCGCATCTAGACGCGCATCCAGACCTCCGAGCCAGACGCGCTCTTCACTCCAGACGCGCATCCAGACGCGCATCCAGACCTCCGAGCCAGACGCGCTCTTCACTCCAGACGCGCATCCAGACGCGCATCCAGACCTCCGAGCCTGACGCGCTCTTCACTCCAGACGCGCATCCAGACGCGCATCCAGACGCACTCCAGACGCGCATCCAGACCTCCGAGCCAGACGCGCTCTTCACCCCAGACGCGCATCCAGACGCACTCCAGACGCGCATCCAGACACACTCCAGACGCGCATCCAGACTCCGCGCCAGATGCGCCCTCCGTACCGGCGCGTACTCCAAGCAGACGCGCACCACTCAGACCTCCGCGACAGATGCGCTCTCCGAGCCTGCGCCCTCCTACTCCTCCCTGTAAGCAGCTCCAGCCCTCGCCCTGTCCAAGGCCTTGACTCTGTTTCTCTCTGTCCCTGTCCAGTTCCTCCTAGTCCTCCTAGTCATCCCTGTCCTGTCCTCCTAGTCCTCCCTATCCCCAGCCCGCCTCCGCGGGCCTCTGTCCCTGTTTCCCCACTCTAGTCCTCCTAGTCCTCCCTGTTCAGTCCTTCTAGTCCTCCTAGTCCTCCCTGTCCAGTCCTTCTAGTCCTCCTAGTCCTCCCTGTCCAGTCCTTCTAGTCCTCCTTGTCCTCCCTGTCCCCAGCCCGCCTCCGCGGGCCTCTGTCCCTGTTTCCCCTCTCTAGTCCTCCTAGTCCTCCCTGTCCAGTCCTTCTAGTCCTCCTAGTCCTCCTTGTCCAGTCCTCCTAGTCCTCCCTGTCCAGTCCTCCTAGTCCTCCCTGTTCCTGCCTTGTCCCTGGCCCAGTCCGTTAGCCTTCCCTTAGCCTTCCCCTTAGCCAGCTCGCCTCTTAAAGGCACTGTGCCTAATTTTCCAAGTTCATGTTTTCCTGTAATTTGTGTTCTCCCTTAAAGGGACAGTGCCGTTTTCTGTTGTTTTCAATAAATGCCCAGTTCTTGGCTTACTCTCATACCTGTCTTGTGTTGTGCGATTGGGGTCGGTTACAAACCATAACATCCTCATGCATACATGAAATGACCGTCGTAGCGGGGCGCTCGCCTGGTGGTGTTGACCGTCTGTCAGCTCAGACAGGGTCTGAAGGCTATACCAGAGGCTGCAGCTATGAATTATGAATAGATATAGCGAATAAACAAAATAACGATCCCAAAAACGAGTAAACTCGTTTCTAGCGCTGAACGCATGGCGGGCAATAACGAGTTAACTCGTTTCCGGCACAGATTGTGTTAAGGTGGAAAAGTTCCTCTTTGACTGAGATGTCATCATATGAGTTGTTATGATGATTTCCAGCATACTGATGGTCTCGGTATGGATGGATGTTAACGGTTACCTGCAAGCTGTTTGAGTTCTAACGATATCCACTGGCTGGTGTCGACCCAGACGTTTGATTAAAATGTTCTCCTCCAAATTCAGGGTTTCAAACCTGTGCTAGAGTAAATCATCCACTTTGTTCATTTTCACGTAACGTCACTAGCTAGGTCAAAGCTTCTTTACCGACTGTCTGTAATCCGACGCCAGCCAATCAACTTTGAAATAAGAAATTACGTTGTACTTGGGGCTAGGGGCTCCGAGCCCCACTTGCCATCAAAATTTGATGTGGTCTACTATGAATGATACTACACCCTGAGCATGCACACTTGGATTTTCCCACGATAGAGAGGGGCTAGCACCATTCATAAGGAAAGTTGATCAAACCATTGTGAGGCAAAGGGCGGGGATCGCAATCTTTTGAAACTTAAAAACTCGCTATTAAGTGTCTATAATCAGCACAAGTGCTTTCATTGCGTATTATTAATATTATTGAAATTACATAGTTAACTATACTAACCCGTTTGGCTGGGTTAGGGGGAGGGCAAGTCATGGGTGGGAATCTGGCGTTGTGGACAGCGATGCCTACAGGTCAGGTCTGGGCGCTTGCTCAGCGGAGGCAGGACTTGATGGCGGCAGCGTGCCCTCCCACGCGTTACACTTCACCAATGAGAGTCCTCGCTGCCAGGTGAAAAAAGAGTCACTGGCTGTCGCCGCATGTGTCGGAGGAAGCGTGCGGATACTTCAGGGTTCCCTTGTACCGACCAGTAGGAGAACATGCGCACAACAACCAGGTAGGGGAGGGGGCGAATTGGCACAACGACTAAATTGGGACGGGGAGAAAACAGAAAAATTTGGAGAAAGAGAGGATTAAAAAAAATTATATAGTTATGTTTACAGTGATATATTGGGGCGGATATATCTTATTTTTCTCAGGATGGGGGGGTCGTGTCCCCCCTGTCCCCCGTGGGATTTCCGCCTGTGGCGGACTGCACAGAAGACACAGAGAGGAAATTGGTATCCATCTTCTTGTCTGACTCGGGAGAAGACGGTAAGTGCATTTCCTATAATGTTGGCATGCTCCTTAAAAACCCAGTCAAAAGTAGTTTAATTTAAGTAGGCCTACACATTATTGAAAACAATTTATTTATTTATTTATTTTTTGGTAGAGTGGATCTCAGCCGGGAGAGAGCTCACAGGACGAGCAGAGGAAGAAACACAGTATCTGTGGTGTTTGACTGTTTGACCGCCTTGGTGGACTTCTTGACATCACACTGGCACAGCATCACAGAGCTGTAGTCCTCACCTATCAGCTTTTATAACAGATAATGCAACTTGACCACAATGATAGAGTCCATTACATTGATTATTCTGCTGGCTAGATGCCGCTGCACCTCCAATTAGGACACACATGTCTACTTTGATCCAAAAAGACGCCTCAGTGCGTCTGAGATATGAAGTACTACCTTTAATCAACTCCACTCAGTACAGACAGAGGGCATCCTGTGATGGCAGCCTTACAAATAAGCTGCCATTAAAATGTGCCCTTTCTCACTACTCCTTCTCACACACACACACACACACACACACACACACACACACACACACACACACACACACACACACACACACACACACACACACACACACACACATACTGTAAGCTCCAAACATTAATCTCTCTGCTGAAAGGTGCTTCTCTTGGTTATTCATCATCTCTGATCAGGGAGACAAAGAACTTTCACAGTGGGTAGCCTGATAATGCAAACGGTGTGTGTTAATGTATGTGCGTGCATGTGTGTGTGGCCTATGCGTGTGCATGTTGGTGTGTGTGCAGTGCACACTCAGCACACACCGACAACCAAGGTTAGGCAATCCACTGTAACATATATGATTACTTCCGCCATAACAGCAGGGTAAGCTTTTCTAATGGGCCATGCAGTGACTAAATGTAAAACCCACTGAAGTGAAGCGGTCAGCATGAAACAGACATTAGTTCATGAGTTCCCATCCGAGTACATGCATCGTTTCAACCGCTATACATGAAAAGGATTCTACGGTATGTTGAGTTTCCGAAGGTCACGATGAGATGATACGTGGCGCTGAACAGGCCGAACCGGATTAGTCCGTTTTGTCTCACATTTCTGTAGTCCCAGAGACGTGGGCTAGCGAGGACCACGCCAGCCGCCCCCTGAGGAGCCTCCTTCCATTCGTGGACATTGGAATGAGAAGAGAGACACATTTATGAGAACTTTCGGGGAGACGTTCGGAGGCCAGTATGTTTAAGTTTAAGTTTATTTGGATCCCCATTAGCCACAGCAGTGCTGGGGCTATTCTTCCTGGGGTCCATAACACATAAAATACAGTTACAGACTTATACACTCACAACATTTACATGTCATACAGACAATTAAAACAACAATAAAAACCCTTATACACGCATAACATTTACAGCCAGGTATGTCAGCCAGGTGGCCAAAGGTGGAGTCATTTGTTAGGTGTTAGTTAACCGGCACTGTCCGCTTCCATTCATTGTGCTAAGCTAGGCTAACGTGCAGCCAGATAGCTTTCTACTGAACGCACAGAAAGGAAACTGTTATCTATATTCTTGAAATATTGCACTATTTCTCTGTGATTGACATTGCACTATTTCTTTGTGATTGACATTGCACTATTTCTCTATGTTTTATGTTTTTATTCTCTTTTATTTTATATATCCGAAGCTGGACATCCATATTAGTCAATTACTGTTTTCCCACAGATAGGGACGTTTAGGGACCGTGAGCAGGAAATGTTAAAGACTTTACAGACCAAGTCTTGGTGTACTATTATTTTTATTGCACTGCACTATTTTACTCTGTCTATTGCTTTTATTACAGGTTAAAAACTGTCAGGTATTAAACTGTGTGGGGACCAAGTCTTGGTGTACTATTATTTTTATTGCACTGCACTATTTTTCTCTGTCTATTGCTTTTATTACAGGTTAAAGACTGTCAGGCTTTAAAACTGTTTACGACCCAGGCCTAGAACCGTGCCCTGAGAGAGGGAACTGCGCCCTGAGTGGGAGGTTCGAAGGGTCAAAGTGGGTATCAAACAAGATGTTGATTAATATATCTGCATTATTTTATCCAAATGTATGCTTTGCTCTTGCTGCTTGTTTTACACTGATTTTATGTCTTATTTCTTACTGATGTAAAGCACTTTGAACTGCAATCCCCTGTATGAAAGGTGCTATACAAATAAAGTTATTATTAAAGTTATTATTGTCTCTCTCTGGAGAAGACGATAAGCTAATTTACCCAAATGTTGGCGTGTTCCTTTAAACCGTCCAATAAGTCCATTCAGCAAAGATCATCGTGGAATTCAGCGGAAGGGGAAACGAGGGCAGGTCACAAATCATTAAACCTGTTCTGAAAACGTCCAAAATACATACAAGCACAGAGACACTCGCACTCTCACACCAAGACACATACTCACTCACACTCTGCCGGTGACCCTGTGAAGCACTCTGATAAAGCCATCAGCCAGTGAAGACAACACTTTGTCCACGTGCCAGACCCTCGTACTAACCTCCCACAGAATAAACTAGGCCAAAGGCACATCCCACACAGCCGGCACTTTTAGAACGGAAAACCAATCCTCCATGCGAACAAAGAATTACATTCATAGCTGGACTAAAACTTCTGCTGAAACCAAACACTCGCTTCTAGCACATTTAAATATCGCCACACTTGGCTGACCCTTGGACAAATTCGACGGACAGACAAGACACGATAATAAAGAGAACCGTCATTTTAATTTTCATTCAACGCGCCACAGAACGTGGAAATAGGAGAGTCCGTGGACACGGCCGCTATTTTAAGTCCCAAGTGGTGCGCAAATGGGAGCGGGTTTACAAAAGGCTTCGTCGACCCATTCCTCCTCCTCGAAGCGAGGCGGCCGGCTGAACGTTTACGTTCACTTTGTGTTTGAATAAGACGATATTGACCATAGAATAATAAGCAGCTCTCTGTCCAATTGTTCTCAGCCTGTCTGATGTGCCTGTCTCACCCCTCAATCATGCCTTGCTTCTCAATGGACTGAGTTAATAATCAATGTAACACAACACTGCATGAGACACCTGGATACTTCAATCAATCAAGCAGAATTATTATTACCGCCCCATTGTGGAAATTATTTTCCATTGATGGATGTTTTGGAGGTGTATGTGTGGGCGGGGGGGGGGGGGGGGGGGGACATTTGTCACTTCTTCAGGGCTAGAGTGGGTTGTCACTTACAGAGTGGGTGCATTCGTTTGACAAAATGGGAGGCAGGATGGCCTAGAGAGGTAAGAGGCGGGCCAGTAACCGCTGGTTCGATCCCCAGTCCCGACAGGAGGGTGTATTCCATGCTGTAATCATAGGTGCCCACCATCTCTGCTTAAAGGAAGACACCAACATTGTGGGAGATTAGTTTATCGTCTTCTCCAGAGAGTGACAAGAAGATAGATACCAGTTAGCCTATAGCTTAGCACAATGAATAGAAGCGGATAGTGCCGGTTAGCCTAGGCCAGGGGTTCCCAAAGTTTTCAGACCCCCGAAATAGCGGTGTCAGAGAGCCGCGACGCCCACTATTATAGGAGGAATTTTTTTTTAAATATATATATATAGCCTATATAATATTTTTTTTATTTTTTTATTTTTTTATTTTTTTTATGGAAATGTATAGAAACATGCAAACGTTCAAACGCACACACACACTAATAAGCATTGGAGGCTTTTAACCTGGGCCGGACTGGGGAAATCATTCAGGCGAAATATAGCCCCAGTCAGGCCACTCTTCAGGAAATTCTTTGTTACAAATACTTCATTTCCTGCATTCTGGTGCAGGAATTTTTTTATTTGTACCCTTTAAATGCCAGTGTTTGTGATGCCATCACAAATTATTGTTAAAAAACAGGCTAGCATATATGATTAGCAACAATGGATTTTCAGTTTTTTTGTAATGTCAGATTGAAAATAATACAATATTTTATTCAACTTCAGCCCTGATCATAACACCACATATTCATTTTATAATTCTAACCCTTTAACACATTCGGGGCCATTGGGGGCAGTCTAAACTCACGCTAAACGGCCAGCATTTCAAAACAGACTTGCATTGTATGTGAGGCTGTTTGTAGAGCTAAATCTATACTTTATAGTATTGCTATCTGTCCATTCTCATTGTCAATTGAGACCATAAACCGTCCCTTCAAAATGGCTTTAAGAAATACATTTTTCATCAATACGTTCTCATTTTATAGCCTCGTGAATATAAGCGTTATATGGGATTTGGACTAGTATATTTCCTGGAAGGCGAGATACAGGGGGCTAAGCTAATAACATTAAATCGAACAGCGTTTCGGCACTACAGAAGCTAGAGCTAAAACGCAAAATGCATATTGTCGGTATTCATGGTCCACCATGAATGCATGAAAGGGGGGGGGGGGCGGGGGACGTCATTTCTGATTTATTGATTACCAATAACCGCGTTAGCCTCAGTAGCCACATTCGCTGATCGGCTGGTTGGCTATCAAAGCAAGGCCTGATCAGCGTGTAATTTACGTAAAAAATATCTTACCGTGGGCCGGTTGGATCCCCAAAAGGATTTCCCAGTTATCGATCGCCATCTGGTAGATCGATATGTCCATTGGCTGATGATATATTCCTTTACTGCATAGTGAATTCGGTGTCGCAAAAAGTATTCCAAGCTACAGGCTACACGTATAGATTCCAGCTAACAGTAAACTCCATTGAAAGTCAAAAAAAGAGTGCACCGTTCTGCCACAGGGAACACTGCATTATCGAGACAGCGCCCCTACGAGGATCTGGCCGGTAATGCACTTTTCAGAATTCGAAGAGTGGGGTAAATCTGCAGTGCTGCTCGGTGACATTGAGTAGGTTATTAAAATGGAATAAAAGCCAAAACAACCTTAGCATGGTGCCGAAACACGGACATTTCCGTGGTCGGGCGGGAATGTGTTAAATGCCAGTGTGTGTGATGGCATATATTTGCAATATATCAAATGCAAAGTAGATTTTTCTGGGGGGATTATTACAGGCTAGCATGTGTCAATGATTAGCAACAACACTGATTTTGATGGATTTTTTGTTTTTTGTAAGGGTCCCGCCTCCACCAATCACATGCGGCTCCTTTTGTGTGTGTGTGTGTGTGTGAGCGAGAGAGAGAGAGAGAGAGATAGTTCTCCAACTTGTGTGAGTTGTAGTGATCTCCTGGTTGTTCCCCACCTAGGTTATCTAACTATTGCGCCGCTGCAACTAGAAACACTGGCCTGGCCTGCTTCTAAGTTCAGTGGCCTGACTGCATAAAAATAAATAAAAAATCATCACAAAATCTAAAATCTAAAATGGAAATCATCTGGCGACCTACAGGTAACACCTCTCCCGAAGTCTAACCAGCACTGTCCGCTTCAATTCATTGTGCTAAGCTAGGCTAACATGCAGCCAGATAGCTTTCTACTGAACGCACAGAGAGGAAACTGGTATCTATCTTCTTGTCTCTCTCTGGAGAAGACGGTAAACTAATCTCCCAAAATGTTGCCGTGTTCCTTTAAGTGCCCTTGAGAAAGGCACTGAACTCCAAAACTGCTCCAGGGGCGCTGCACTGCACTGTGTGTATGTGTAACTAGGAGGGATACGCAAAAAGACAAATTTCAATTGCCTTGTGTACATCAAAAAAAGGAAGTAAGGGTAATAAAGTATTCTTCTTCAATATACTGTATGTCCTCAACAGGTGTCATCTTCTTGGCGTCTTCTCTAGTTTCTGCGTTGATCCAAAACGGCAGGCCATAAATCGTTAGGCTGCATTTATATAGCACTTTTCAAATTCAAATTCACACACTCATAGCAGAAACAGCCATGTAAGGTGCCAACTCCGGAGCAGGTAGGGGTTAAGGACACTTCGACACGCTGCCTGGGAGGAGCCAGAATCAAACCGGGAACCTTCTGATTACCAGATTACCGGTCTACCACCTGAGTCACTGTCGCCCCATAGGCCTTTAGACAAGGGCAGTGAATCTTGGGAATCTTGCCAATATTTGATATTAATTAATTTTCTCATATGAGACTCATGTGAAATACAGGACATGATCTCAGGTTTCTGGCACAAGTATGCACTGTGTTTGTTCTGCCAAGGCTGACTATGGAGTAACTTTTTCCCCACACAGGTAGAAGAAGTCATCAGGGCGCCTGGCAGGATGTGATACAATGGTTTGTAATCACTCTGCCCACCCCCTCTCTTCACAAGGCTACCCCTCAGCGACTGGCTTCCTCTGAGAGGGGACGATAAACATTGCGACACCAGCCAGCGCTTCCCTGTCATGGGACGATAGAAAGCGTGACACCGGTGGAACCTTGGCAATTAATTCCTCCCGTCTGTCAAGGAATTGGAACTCAGAAACTCTCACGTTGAAACTTAGTGAACTTGGTGAACTCTTCGTACATTAGAAGAGGCTCGTACCAGGCCATCTGCCCCCCCCCCTCTTTGTTCGATCAACAAATCACAGGGAATCACAAGATATCCTTTTAGGCAACACCACAAAACACCAACCTGTGACACTAGTGTACTATGGATTGGAGATATCAACCCTGCGCAGATGTTTCCAGTTTCTGAAATCTGCATTTCAGAATTCACTACATAGAAATTATATTAATTAATTACCAATCCTAGGGTGACATCTTCACACCCGCGTGTGCCAAGTAGTGCGGAGGGGGGGGGGGGGGGGGGGGGTATTGCAATAACTCCTGTGTGTCTGTGGGTCTGTCCTAACTCAGCCGTGCGGGAAGTAGGCCTACAGTGAAATTTACTATACAAGCTCTTCTGGTCCGGTACGAACAGTGACACAAAATCCATAAAATGCTTTGGTCTCATTTCTAAAGCGAAAAATGTGAACACAAATGTAAAGAAAAACAGTGTTACCGTGCTTGAAGGAATAACTTTTTTTACTTCAGTTGTCTCTTGTCCCCTATGTTTACACAAGGTGCAATTACCTTTCACAGCCATAGGGCACAAATCTTCCATAGTGCACGTTTAATCTTATGAGCCAGAATCTCACAGGTTTTTTTTTAAGATATTTCCCCATCCCACCGTACATAGTTACAGTACAGTACTGAACATTATATCAATATAGCAGGTCCTCCATTCTATAATTGCATCGCGTTGTGCCATTTCCTCAAGACACTTTTTTCAATCCCTTTCTTATGCTAATAGAGTTAGTGCGTGAGAGAGAGAGGGGAGAATTATACATTCTCTGAACACAGACCCACTATAGACCACTATATGTAATTTAAATGACAATTTGATTTCATCTGAACGTAAAAGAAGATTGAAGGCTCTAGCCTACACAGTGTATCTCAAACTACAATTTAAATCATTGTACAGTTAAGAGAAAAATAACAGATGAATGAATGAATGATCATTGCATTTATATAGAGCTTTTTTAGACATTCAAAGCGCTTTACAATGTAGGGTGGAAGTTGCCTCCTTCACCACCACTGTGTAGCGCCCAACCTTGGGCTACGCAGGCTCAATGGCTGCCATACACTGGCACCAAGCACACATCACACTACACAGTGGCTGAAAGGCTCAGGAGACAGGGATTGATATCAGCCAATTAAGGGGAAGGAATGATTAGGTGGCCTTGATGTCAGAGAACAGAGTAGGCATTTGGCCAGGAACATCGGGGAACGCCCTACATGGCCAGTACAGAGAGACTCAAACAGAGCTTCCATCCCCAGGCCATCAGGACATGACTCTAACACTAACCCATCCATCTACATTCATTGCACACACATCCACATGCACACAACTCACTTTGAACACTCACCTTTAACAGTCACTTTAGACACTTTTAACACTACACCATATTTAATCTATTTATTACAAAAATATTTGCACTACATCCATACCTCATCTTTGCATTTAGCATATATATTTTTTTTTTATGTTTGCATTTTGTACTTCATTTTGTACTTTATAGTCTATTTGCCAACACAATAAACCCGGAAATGTTGGAACCACCAAACTTTTATGATAGATATGGATAGTATGGGTCACCAGCACTTGATCAATTTCAACAATGTTGGAGTGGTTTTGGGGGTTATTCGGGATGCTGAATCCATTGATGATACTCAATCAATCAATCAAATCCTTTATTTAACCAGATAAGCATCATTGAGATTAACATCTCTTTTTCAAGAGTGATCTGGCCAAGCAAGGCAGCAGAAAGTTTCAACATAAAAAAGAACATCACAATAAAATACAGATAAAACATTCACAGCAAGCTCCAATTTCAGGCAAGTTATCAAACAGGCAAATGATCAAACACAGTTGCGCTGTCCGAGGGAACTGAGTTAGTAGGATTTTAAAATGGCTTTGAATTCTCCGAGGGTGACCAGTCCTGGTAATTTTAGGTCCTCCTGTATCTTGTTCCAGGATGAAGGAGCAGCATATTTAAAAGCCCTTTTTCCCAATTCAGTTCTCATATACTCCTTGGAGTGATGCTTGCACTCTGTCTTGGTCTCAGCATATTAATTATATTGTTTTAAAAATGGGAAGAGCAATTGGTATTTCCAGGAAATGTGCTTCTTTTGTTGCCCAGCCCCTTTTATGTCAGATAGTGCAAAGTTTAGTTTTATGTCATCTTGACTATTGCTCTGCGATGTGGTCATCTGCTGCCAGTGGTGACCTCAGGAAGCTCCAGGTGGTCCAGAACAGGGCAGCACGGTTGGTACTGGGCTGCTCACTAAGGTCTAATGTGAGCCGTATGCATGCCCGCCTCTCTTGGCTTAACGTTGAAAATAGATTGTCCTTTAATATACTTCAAGTTGGTCATGAGCAGTAAAACTCCTGTTTTTATACATAATCAGATTGTTTTTAGTAATACTGTGCACGAGCATTACACTAGAGCAGACCTGGGCATTGTACGGCCCGCGGGCCGGACGCGGGATGATTCTGACCGGCCCGCGAAAGATTACATGATAATAAAAAAAAGGAAAAAAAGAAAAAGAAAATGTAATATTTTTTTTTTTTTACTTTTTTCTTTTCATGTCAACGTTCACACGCACAATATACGCTTACCTAGGATTTGACTTGATTCAACAACAAAGCAGTCGGGGAAAGCCGAAAACGGTCGAAAGTGTGGTTATTTGAAGTTTGGATTTTTTTTTTCACAACTGAGGTAGGTAGATTACATTTTTAGAGACTAAGGCCCCGTTTAGACGGAAACGCTAGCAGGTGAATCCGCAAAAATATTTTTACGGATGTGCCTTTCGTTTATACGGAAACGGCGTTTTTACGGGGTGAAACCGCAAAAAAGTGAGACTACCTTCCAGGGTGGAATTCCTAGAAACGCAAAAGCTTTGCGCTTTCGTCTAAACTGTCAAACCGTATAAATCTGTTAAAACGATGACGAAAGGTTTGTCACGGCTCTGGTCGCGCGTACTGCTTACGTCACAGGTAGCAGGTATGCGCCAGTAGCCGAGACGTAAACAAAGCAAGTATGTCTGACTTATATCAACGGAGATCACCTGAAGGCTACATTGGCAGTACTTTTAACCCTTTCACTGCCACACGACAGAAGGTTACCCCTTTACTATCACACAACCGGCTGTCGTGTGGCAGTGAAAGGGTTAAATACACAAGAATCTGTCGCGGCGTGAGTGGACCCACTGTCTGTGAGTGACTCTGCTTTGGTGCAATCACATTCCCCATCCACAGTCTGCGAATCAGAGGCAGAGTAGGGCGGGTCTTCACAGCGCGTCATGTGACATATGCGCCAATCGTGTGACAGCGGGTCTCCGTCGTTACAGCGTCGTCTGCACGGAGAATTCCACTCCAAAACGCTCGTCTAAACGTAAAATTAAAAGTGAAACCGCAAGATGACTTTTGCGGTTTCTGTTCACAAAACGCTCGTCTAAACGGGGCCTAAAGTACAGAAAAAAGGTACCGTTGGGTACCGGTATCGATTCACAGGTACCGGTACCGTATCGGTTCAAATGTGAACGGTACCCATCCCTACTGAACACACAACTGCAGGGCAAGGGCATTTTTGCTCATGAAATGCATAGCCATGTGACAAAGTTGCAATTAATTTCAAGGCAACTAGGCAGCAACAATCTCAAACACATGAAAACCCTGAAAGAAGTCAAACCATCAGCTGATCACCGGCACAGGTACTCATCCATGTTGGGAGCACTGCATGATGAATTTTCAAGGCGTTTTCAAGATTTCAAAAAGGTTGAGGATGAAATGCAGCTGGTTTCCTCTCCCTTTACCTGCAGTTTTGATAGTTGTTCAGCTTGAACTCATTGACCTGCAGTCTGATTCACTACTGAAAGAGCACTTTAAGTCAGCATCACTGCTAGAGTTCTACTCTGCTCTCAAGGAGGAGAACTTTCCAAACATGAGGAGACATGCTCAGAAGATGTTGGTTCTCTTTGGATCCACCTACATATGTGAACAGACATTCTCAGTCATGACGTTTACCAAGTCCAGGTACAGATCCTCTCTCACTGATGAACATCTGGCAGCTGTGCTTTGCATCTCCACCTCAGACATGCAACCTGACTTTGATGGACTTGTTAAAGCTCAACAGAGACTGGATTTCTCACACTGAATGAAAAAAAAGACCTGAAGAACACTAACATGTGGAAATATAACAAGTGAAATGGGACACTTGATCTTTTTTTTTCTTTTTTTTGCACAGTTCTGAAAACATTAAATGTTTAATATAGGCATGTAAAGTAAAAAAGGCTACAAAACTGGGACACTTTTCTTTACACAGTTCAGTGACATGTCTTGTTTATTTTTGCTATAAGATGATGTGATGTCTTTAGAAAGCTAAGACAATCCTTGTTTCAATATGAAACTCAAAATGCCCTTTGTTATTAATGTTTCACATTTTGTTTATCATTTTGGAAATAAATTCTATTTGAATAAATTATATTTTTGAAAGCTAACCTCACCTTTTAATTGCCAAATAATAACATACTGTTATGGTTTGTAACCGACCCCAATCGCACAACACAAGACAGGTATGAGAGTAAGCCAAGAACAGGGCATTTATTGAATACAAACAAAAAGCGGCACTGTCCCTTTAAGGGAGAACACAAAACACTGGAAACAAGAATTAGGGAAAAATGGCACTGTGCCTTTAAGAGGCGAGCAGGCTAAGGGGCTAAGGCTAAAGGACAGGGCCAGGGCAAAGGACAGGGCAGGAACAGGGGCACTGGAGAGGGGAACAGGGACAGAGGCCCGCGGAGGCGGGCTGGAGACAGGGACAGAAAAAACAGGGTTAAGGCCTTGGACAGGGCGAGGGCTAGAGCTGCTTACAGGGATGGCAGGGTTCAGACGACGGAGGCCTGGCAAGGAGATCCTCCTTGGAAGCGAAGAGACGCATCCTCCCGTAGAGGATTAGGAAGCGATGCGCGTCTGGAGTGGGAACACGTCTGGAGTAGTAGCGCGCCGGCTAGAAGAGCGCGCCGGCTCGGGGGTCTGGAGTGGAGCGAGTCTGGGGTAGGAGCGCGTCTGGAGTAGTAGCGCGTCTGGAGTAGTAGCGCGCCGGCTAGAAGAGCGCGCCGGCTCGGGGGTCTGGAGTGGAGCGCGTCTGGGGTAGGAGCGCGTCTGGAGTAGTAGCGCGCCGGCTAGAAGAGCGCGCCGGCTCGGGGGTCTGGAGTGGAGCGCGTCTGGAGAAGAGCGCGCCGGCTCGGAGAGCGCGCCGGCTCGGAGAGACGCATCCTCCCGTAGAGGATTAGGAAGCGATGCGCGTCTGGAGTAGTAGCGCGCCGGCTAGACGTCTGGAGTGGGGCGCGTCGGCTTGAAGAGCGCGCATCCCCCCGTAGGATAGGGAGCGATGTGCGTCTGGAGTAGTAGCGCGCCAGCTAGACGTCTGGAGTGGGGCGCGTCGGCTTGAAGAGCGCGCATCCCCCCGTAGGATAGGGAGCGATGTGCGTCTGGAGTAGTAGCGCGCCAGCTAGACGTCTGGAGTGGGGCGCGTCGGCTTGAAGAGCGCGCATCCCCCCGTAGGATAGGGAGCGATGTGCGTCTGGAGTAGTAGCGCGCCAGCTAGACGTCTGGAGTGGGGCGCGTCGGCTTGAAGAGCGCGCATCCCCCCGTAGGATAGGGAGCGATGTGCGTCTGGAGTAGTAGCACGCCAGCTAGACGTCTGGAGTGGGACACAGGAAAACCTCCCATAGAGAATTAGAGAGCGCACCGGCTGTGTCCCACTCCAGGCAAACGGCGACAGGTGGCGATGGCTGGCACCTCGTCTCACGCCGCAGACGAACCAGCATACAGATACAGATAAGATAAGGATACGGAATAGAGAATCTCTCGTAGGAGCTTACAGAACGACCCGACCAGGACTGGAGGGGAAGTCCAGGTATTTAAAGCCCTCTGGGGCGCTAATTAGAACACACATCAGGTGCGTGATGGTAATTGATACTTGACTTAGAAGTGTGTGTTCGGCACGGACCAATCAACACAGAATCCTCACAGTACCTTAAAGGAACGGAGCGAGGCAGGGAATGCAATAAATCAACAAAGTACCTTAGAGGAATGGAGCGAGTGGGTGGGAAGACAGGGAATTAAAGGTCCAGGGAACAGGCGAACCTCACAGTACCCCCCCCTCCACGGGAGCCACCGGGCGACCCAAAAATACAGAGAGAGGGGCAGGGGACAAAAACAAGGCAACAAACAAAAAATTGGGCCATGCTAGCGGGGAAGCTACACCAAAAGTGGGGCTAGCAGAGGGACAGGGAAGCTGCCAGGGCACTGCTAGCTACAGGGCCTATGCTAGCTGTACTGCTACATTAACATAGAGGCTGCGCTAGCTGCCGGAGCTAGGTTAGCAGACAGGGCTGGACCAGCATGAGAGAACAAGCTAGCTGGAAGGACAGTCCTAGCTGTGGGGAAACTGACCTTGCTAGCTGAAGGGGCAGTCCTAGCAGTGGGGAAAACTGACCTTGCTAGCTGAAGGGGCAGTCCTAGCAGTGGGGAAAACTGACCTTGCTAGCTGAAAGGGCAGTCCTAGCAGCGGGGAAGACTGACCTTGCTAGCTGAAGGGGCAGTCCTAGCAGTGGGAAAACTGACCTTGCTAGCTGAAGGGGCAGTCCTAGCAGTGGGGAAAACTGACCTTGCTAGCTGAAAGGGCAGTCCTAGCAGCGGGGAAGACTGACCTTGCTAGCTGAAGGGGCAGTCCTAGCAGTGGGAAAACTGACCTTGCTAGCTGAAGGGGCAGTCCTAGCAGCGGGGAAACTGACCTTGCTAGCTGAAGGGGCAGTCCTAGCAGTGGGAGAAAACTGACCTTGCTAGCTGAAGGGGCAGTCCTAGCAGTGGGGAAACTGACCTTGCTAGCTGAAGGGGCAGTCCTAGCAGTGGGAGAAAACTGACCTTGCTAGCTGAAGGGGCAGTCCTAGCAGTGGGGAAACTGACCTTGCTAGCTGAAGGGGCAGTCTTAGCAGTGGGGAAAACTGACCTTGCTAGCTGAAAGGGCAGTCCTAGCAGCGGGGAAACTGACCTTGCTAGCTGAAGGGGCAGTCCTAGCAGTGGGAGAAAACTGACCTTGCTAGCTGAAGGGGCAGTCCTAGCAGTGGGGAAACTGACCTTGCTAGCTGAAGGGGCAGTCCTAGCAGTGGGAAAGCTACACAAAAAGTGGAGGCCATGCAGAGGGACCGGGTTAGCTGCCTGGGCATGGCTAGCTACAGGGCCTATGCTAGCTGCAAGGGCTGCATTAACATAGAGGCTGTGCTAGCAGCCGGGGCTAAGCTAGCAGACTGGGGCCATGCCGGTAGTAGAGGCCTGGCAAGCTGCAGGGGAGCTAACGAGGCTAACAGGGAAGCTAACAGGGGAGACTAACAGGCTAACAGGGGAGCTAACAGGGAAGCTAACAGGGGAGTCAACAGGGGAACTAACAGGGGAACTAACAAAGGCTAACAGGGGAGCTAACAGGCTAACAGGGGAGCTAACAGGGAAGCTAACAGGGGAGACTAACAGGCTAACAGGGGAGCTAACAGGGAAGCTAACAGGGGAGCTAACAAAGAAGCTAACAGGGGAGACTAACAGGCTAACAGGGGAGCTAACAAAGGACAAACTCAACATACACTGTCTGTGCTGGCTGGGGTCGTCGACTGGTCGGGTCGTACTGTTATGGTTTGTAACCGACCCCAATCGCACAACACAAGACAGGTATGAGAGTAAGCCAAGAACAGGGCATTTATTGAATACAAACAAAAAGCGGCACTGTCCCTTTAAGGGAGAACACAAAACACTGGAAACAAGAATTAGGGAAAAATGGCACTGTGCCTTTAAGAGGCGAGCAGGCTAAGGGGCTAAGGCTAAAGGACAGGGCCAGGGCAAAGGACAGGGCAGGAACAGGGGCACTGGAGAGGGGAACAGGGACAGAGGCCCGCGGAGGCGGGCTGGAGACAGGGACAGAAAAAACAGGGTTAAGGCCTTGGACAGGGCGAGGGCTAGAGCTGCTTACAGGGATGGCAGGGTTCAGACGACGGAGGCCTGGCAAGGAGATCCTCCTTGGAAGCGAAGAGACGCATCCTCCCGTAGAGGATTAGGAAGCGATGCGCGTCTGGAGTGGGAACGCGTCTGGAGTAGTAGCGCGCCGGCTAGAAGAGCGCGCCGGCTCGGGGGTCTGGAGTGGAGCGCGTCTGGGGTAGGAGCGCGTCTGGAGTAGTAGCGCGTCTGGAGTAGTAGCGCGGCGGCTAGAAGAGCGCGCCGGCTCGGGGGTCTGGAGTGGAGCGCGTCTGGGGTAGGAGCGCGTCTGGAGTAGTAGCGCGCCGGCTAGAAGAGCGCGCCGGCTCGGGGGTCTGGAGTGGAGCGCGTCTGGAGAAGAGCGCGCCGGCTCGGAGAGCGCGCCGGCTCGGAGAGACGCATCCTCCCATAGAGGATTAGGAAGCGATGCGCGTCTGGAGTAGTAGCGCGCCGGCTAGACGTCTGGAGTGGGGCGCGTCGGCTTGAAGAGCGCGCATCCCCCCGTAGGATAGGGAGCGATGTGCGTCTGGAGTAGTAGCGCGCCAGCTAGACGTCTGGAGTGGGGCACGCCGGCTTGAAGAGTGCGCTTCCCCCCGTAGGATAGGGAGCGATGTGCGTCTGGAGTAGTAGCGCGCCAGCTAGACGTCTGGAGTGGGGCGCGTCGGCTTGAAGAGCGCGCATCCCCCCGTAGGATAGGGAGCGATGTGCGTCTGGAGTAGTAGCGCGCCAGCTAGACGTCTGGAGTGGGACACAGGAAAACCTCCCGTAGAGAATTAGAGAGCGAGCTGTGTCCCACTCCAGGCAAACGGCGACAGGTGGCGATGGCTGGCACCTCGTCTCACGCCGGAGACGAACCAGCATACAGATACAGATAAGATAAGGATACGGAATAGAGAATCTCCCGTAGGAGCTTACAGAACGACCCGACCAGGACTGGAGGGGAAGTCCAGGTATTTAAAGCCCTCTGGGGCGCTAATTAGAACACACATCAGGTGCGTGATGGTAATTGATACTTGACTTAGAAGTGTGTGTTCGGCACGGACCAATCAACACAGAATCCTCACAGTACCTTAAAGGAACGGAGCGAGGCAGGGAATGCAATAAATCAACAAAGTACCTTAGAGGAACGGAGCGAGTGGGTGGGAAGACAGGGAATTAAAGGTCCAGGGAACAGGCGAACCTCACACATACACTCTTACCAGGGGTCAAAACAATGCCATTTACTACTTTTTATATAGAAATAAAATGTATATTATGCATAATTGAGTTTGGAATTTTGGCCCGGCCCTCCAACATATTTTCAGTTGCTCATTCGGCCCCCTGGGAAAAATAATTGCCCACCCCTGCACTAGAGGTTCCAGTAGTGGGCAGCTTGAATTGCCAGGTCCTAGAACCAGCGCTTTGGGGAGATCTTTTATTTTTAGAGCATTAACTCTGTGGAATGGCCTGCCTCGGAACCTCTGCTGCATTTACAGTAGATTCACTTTTAAAAATAATCTTAAATTGTTTTTAAATTGTTTTTAACACTGTAAAGTAATTTTTTTTACACTAATGTAATTTTAGCTATATTAATTGTTACAGTAGGTTCATTATGCATTGTGCGTACTGACTTTTAATAATTTATTTTTTTGCAATAGTGATTGTTTTTGTATGTTTTTTGTGTGTGGACCCCAGGAAGACTAGCTGGTTGCTATCACACCAGCTAATGGGGATCCCTAATAAAATAAAATCAAATCAAATATAGGGAACTTCCAGTGTTAGAGCAGCTTGAGAACAAAGGGCATACTTATATTGCATACTCAAGAGTTTCGAACTTGCAATATTTACTGGAATTTACCAAATTTCAACTCATTTTGGTGCAATTTTGGTGCATTTTCAGTCAATTAGAAGGTTTTAGAGGACACTGAAATGATTACATTTAGACAGCACAGACATTATGTATTCACTTATCTCTACTGACCCCAAATAGTTCCTATGGTAATGTCATATTGTCATAGTACAGTAGATAGGCAGGTGTATAAAGATCTGCGTTGTCAAGACTGGTCAAAATTGGAAAAACACAAACTGGTCAAACTGTGTTCCTTAATACAATAACATAGCTTAATAAAACAGAAATAACAAAAGTAAGGTATTTACATTACTCAAGCATATAGGCCACAACATAACAATATGCGCTTCTTCTTACTGAATAGTAGTAGATAATTACTTGTTTTGGAGTGTAAGTCTTCCTGAAACTTCTCACTCAGAAAGTGGCTACCCGGGCAGTCGGGTGGCGTAGCGGAGATTGCGCTTGTCACCAATGCAAGAGGCTGTGGTCTCGACTCCCGGAGTCAGCATTGCCTGGGGCTTGGACCGATCGTCATACTAACTCGTTTGGCTGGGTTAGGGGGAGGGAAGTCGTGGGTGGAGGGGAATTGGCATAACGACTAAATTGGGATGGGGAGAAAAAAGAGAAAAATCTGAGAAAGAGAGGATTAAAAAAGAAAAGAAAAAAGTGGCTACCGTGTTCGAACTCTGAATCCACATCATCAAACTCCTCATCATCAAACTCCTCCCCACTGTCTTCATTTTCCTCTGAATTTACTTTAATGTCATTGTAACTGAGGGGTACAATTCCCTGACTGTATTGATAAGTATGGTATCATTAAACCACTACCGCTTTATGTACTTTAACTACTGGCCACACAGTACATGATATAGATATGATGAACACTTTCCCACCATGAAACCAAGTCCACACAAATGTATAAATCGAATATTTAATATATAGCAAAGGGTATATACAACGTTCACTTAATGACATTTATGATTTGAATGCACTTGTAAGGCAAATGAGTATTCGTAGGCAAATCAACATTGAATGTCCAATCTCTGGTTACGCAGGAAGCAAGCATACAACCTGGTTCTTTAGGGAACTATAGCGATGGTACTTAAATGATTATAGCTGGATATACTAAAGGGGGGTCCTGCTGGTTGTAAGTCAGTAGGGGGGGGGGGGTTAGGAGAGCCGCCGGCGATATCCCATCTGGCCAACGATTTCTTGGGAGAATTCAGAGTGCTGAACACGGTGCCCACAGAACCTTGGTCCACAGATGAATACCGTTGGGCCCTCTTGTAGACGGTAGCTGCCGGTCCACAACGAAGAGACGTGAGGCGACCTCACTCGGGTTAGAGCGCCGTCTCACCTGGACTCCTCTCGGGGGTAGTTCCAACACTTACCAGTGTTGGCTGTTATCCATGGCATAAATCAAAGCACCCAAAGCAAGTAGATAATCCAAGCCGTGTAGGGCTCGCCGTCGTCCGGGTAAGGTAATCCAATGTGCAGGTCCACTCGTCCTAGCCCAGAACTCCTCGGATGAAAGCACCACACGTGGTCTGCCCAGCCTGGTTAAGACTCTAGATAACGCGAGGAAACGATGGGGGTACTACTCACTGTATAACTCTAACCGAACGATGCACCATACATAATAGACTATTATTAACTTAATAGAAATACGTCCCACTCGACGGTATAGTGCCAAACTATGACAATTCAACTATTAATCCACACGATGTCTCAATGCCATTCTGAGGCCAAGTTGACCATACTGCACCACACGTGGATCGTGGGTGAGGCTTAACGTCTTGCCACTAGGTTGGAGGGTAAAGAACTAAGGGCTAAGGGACTAAAAAGGAAAGTTCTACTTTACTTGCGCCATATATATATGCGCTGTGAACAAATAGTACCATTCGTATTTCGCCAGACGTATTCCTACGCGGAACCGGGGCTAGTAACGACATGTTCGTCGGCACGATTGAACTTGAACCAAGGGGCTTGGCTGCTGGCGCCAAGTTCTTGTCCAATGAGAGAATGAAACTATTATGGGCTGTTAGTAGACTAAAGGGATATTCAGTGTATATGTACAAGGAATATACAAGGGATATCAAACGATATACAAATACTATTAAATATATATCCATAAATAAATATATATATTCGGTTTAATCTGATCCTTCACAACAGCCGCCCCCTAATTAGTCCCACCTAATTAGCTAAGCAGAGACAGATTAACCGCACTGTCTACCACTCAAGGTCCGCTGTAAGGGTCAGTCAACTCACAAAGTCGTGGGGTCATGGTCGTCATCGATAGTGTCTGGGAGTCTGGGCAGTTCTATTAGCCTCGCCACGGGTCGTGTGTAAGTTCGCCCTTGGACGAGCACCTCAGCTGCTCGGACCTTGCCATCGGCACCGGTGATCACTTTGCTTACGCGGCCAGCCGGCCACATAGCTCTGGGTAGTGACTGGTCGATAATCATGACGACTGTTCCTTCTGTCAAATTGTCTCTCTCTTTTACCCACTTCTGGCGGGTCTGTAGAGACGGTAGGTAGTGGAGTAGAAAGCTGTTCCAAAACGTGTCAGCTAGTACTTGACTGTACCTCCACATTCTTCGGCCGTTCGCTTCTTCAGGCCTGTACATTGTCTGGGGTAGCGCGGGGTCCAGCCGCCCCATCAAGAGTGTGTTGGGGGTGACTGGGTCGACATCTGCTATATCACTGGAGACGTAGCCGAGGGGCTTGGAGTTCAATACTCCCTCGATCTCCGTGAGGACTGTCATTAGGACTTCTTCCGCCACAGTCTGGGCCCCAAGCACGGCGTACAGGGCTGTCTTTATAGAACGTACTTCTCGTTCCCAGGTTCCACCGAAGTGGGGTGCGTTCGGGGGATTAAACTGGAAGTCAATCTGGGATGGAGCGAGGTGGGTCTTAAGTTCTGGGCCCATAGCTTGGAAGCTCTCTCTCAGCTCTCTTTCTCCGCCTTTGAAGTTTGTCCCGTGATCAGACAACAATGTAGACGGTTTTCCTTTCCGTGATGTGAATCTTCGGAAGGCCATAAGGAATGAGTCTGTGCTCATGGTTGGAAGGAGTTCGATATGTATCGCTCTGGTGGTCATGCATTTGAATACAATACCCCACCGCTTCTCGGTTCCTCTTCCTTTCTTTATATACAACGGGCCAAAACAGTCCATGCCTGTGGAGTGGAATGGCTTGTCGCCGAGTCGGAGGCGACAGGGAGGTAGGTCAGCCATCCGGGGTATGCTTGGCTGCGCGCGCCACTTTCGGCAGTCTAGACAGGTTCGCTGGAAGCGTCGCACTGCTTCTCTCCTTTGAAGTATCCAATAGCGACGTCTGATCTCCGCGAAGACTCTCTCTGCTCCTGCGTGGTGTACATCCTCGTCGTATTTCTTTATGATCAGCTCTGTGACCTTGTGTCGGCTGTTCAAGACTATCGGGTACTTAACGTCATCCGGTAGATCGGGGGCTCTCCGCAGACGACCACCCACTCTGATGAGATTATGGGCGTCGCTCTCGTGTGCCAGGTGGAGCAATCTGCTGTCTGATGGGACGGGCTTTCCTCCCTGTAGACAGTCTAGCTCGTCGGGGAACGAGTCTCTCTGGGCTCGTTGTAGTAGAAGAAGTTCTGCTTCTTCGTAGTCAGCTGCTGAAATGTCGGCAGTGGGCTGAATCTCTGGGTGGTGCCACAGGAATGTCTTTAGCTGCGCACTCTGTAGGGTAATGCAATCATCTATGTTGGGGTCTGTGGAGGCGACTGTGCTCAGTCCACAGAACATAGGTTTCTTGTTCTCAGCCTCCTCTTTACTCGCTTCCCGTGGGGTGGGCGTAGGACACTCTTCTTCCGGGAGCTTGAGGAACTCTGGTCCGTCACTGTAGATGTTGCGACGGGTGAGGTCATCTAGGGACATTCCCCGGGTGATGACGTCAGCTGGGTTGTGTTTGGTGTCCACATACCGCCAGCTCGCTGTTTCTGTTAACTCTTGAATCTCGGTGACTCTGACTCCCACGAAGACTTTGTATCTGCATGAATCAGACTTGATCCATGTGAGTACTGTCGTGGAATCTGACCACAAGATTGTTCTGTGCACCGGAATGGTGAGTTCACGTTGGATTAACGTGGCTAGATGCGCTCCTGCTAGGGCTGCGCAGAGCTCTAGACGCGGGATAGATTGTTGCTTTCGTGGGGCTATTCTTGAGCGAGCCAGGATGAAAGCAGTGTGTATCTCTCCTCCCTTCTCTTGGGCACGCAAGTAGGCCACCGATCCATAGGCTACTTCGGAGGCGTCACTGAAGACGTGTAGATCCATCTTGCATGTCTCTGGCCTCACTGTGGGTGGGAAGTAGCTGCTGCGTATATTGACGCCTGGGAGTGAGCGGAGTTTCGTCTCCCACTCTCTCCATGTGGAGGCAAGGGGTGCGGGTATTGGGTCGTCCCAGCCCTGGTCCTTGTCCCATAGTGCTCGTACAATCATCTTTGCCCTGGTGGTGTAAGGTAGAATACATCCCAACGGGTCATATTGTCTGGCGAGTGTTCTGTACACACTCCGTCTGGTGGTCGGTATCGCCGTCGACCTTCCCTGCTCCGTGGTCAGGGGTTTGTGTCTATAGTGGAGCGAGTCTGTTTTGAAGCGCCAGACTAATCCTAGTGTCATTTCTTGGGCTTCTCCTGGGATGGTCGCCATCCAGGTCTCGCTGCTGGCAGCCTTGTCCGCGGGGGAGAGGCTACGCAATACTGGGGGGTCGCTGCTGGCCTGCTGCCGGAGATCAAAGCCGTCTTTGATCAGAGAGGCGCGGAGCAGCGCACGGCGTCGCCAGTCAATCTTCTTTAGGTGTCCCGCTGTGATTGGCTTCTCAATCTCAGCGCGGTACACACTCTCTTGAGCGGGGTCTTTGGCTAGGCGCCGCTCTGTGTTCAATAGATACCGCTCCGTAGCTTCTTTCTTGGCGTGAAAGGTGGGCATTCCCTCTCGCCTCAGGAGTGGAGTTGCGTATCTCATCACTCCGCTGACTGTGACTCTCTTTGTCCCTTGCTCGAGGAGGTTTATGGCGTAAATGTCTTCTTTAGAACGAATGTCTTTCTTTTCGTTCTTAAAGGGCATTGTCTCTAGTGTCCATAGCCTCTCGACATGCTGCAGGAGAGTGGTGTCTTCTTCTGTCACTCTGGAGTGGAGGCAGCTAGTGGCTGCTGTTCGGTTGAGAGATTTAGCGAGGGGGCCTTGTAGTGTCCATCCTAGGCGGGTCTCGACTGCTGCAGGACAGCCTCTGGGTCCTGTATGGACCCGGTCTATCGGGACTATGAGGTCTGCATGGTCGGAGCCTATCAGCAGGGTCGGGGTGGCGCCGTCTATGAGCGGGATAGGTAGTTGACGCAGGTGCACATATTTATCCATCAGCTTGGCGATGGGGTAGGTGTACTGTGATAGTCCTATTTCTTGGCTGGTGAAAGCATTTGTAATCCTATACCGTCGCTCTGGCTGCCCGCTTGCTGCAATAGTGAAGGAGACATTCTCGCCTTTTATCGTCTTTAAATCTCTTCTTATTGTCCGAATTGTCATTTGGTTCTCGCTCCCCCGCAGTCCCAGCTGGGCCGCAGCGGACGCGAGCAGAAGGGTCTTCTCTGACCCGTCATCAAGGACGGCGTAAGTGTCCATGACTTTATCTTGGTAGCTCAATGTTACACGGACTACCTTTAAGAGCACTTGGGCGCCGCTGCTGCTGGCGGGGTCAATGTACATGACACTTGCCTTTGTGCTGCTCGATGGTGCAGGTGCAGGCTTTCTTCTGTTACTGTCGTGTAGGACATCTAGGTGGGCTCCGTCACACCGACTGCACCTCTTCTTTAGGCGGCACTCGGCTGCCATGTGACTGCGCGCACATCGGTAACAGCGCCTGTTGGACTTTATCCATCGACTCACTTCTTCTGCATTCATCTTTGTGAACAGGTCACATTGTGACAGCCAGTGTTCCTTCTCGCAGTACGGGCACACCATCTTCCACTTCTCTTTTCTCGAGGGGGTACTGTGGTTCTTACTGCTCGGTACTGATTCTGATTGGTGCATGACAGTCACTGATCTTCTTCCATCGTTTATTCTCCTGGGTCCCTCTCTGGAGCTTGGTGTGCTCCGCACGAACGTATCCAGTCGTAAGCTGCTGACTTCTCTCGCCAGGAAGTCGGCTAGATCGAGGAGGGATGGTTCGGGACCGTTAGGATCACGGTGGTCTCTCTGCCGCCTAAAGCGCTCTTGTCTGGCGGGTGGCAGCTTCTCTAAAATCCTCTCGACGTTAGAGTTGGCGTATAGCTCGTGCATACCCTTTTCTCGTTGCGCTCCCAGTATCCCTACCAGGGACTGCACTTTTATAGACAGGTCGTCTAATGAGCGATTGTCTGTTGCTGGGGGTACGCGGTCAATATGCCTTATCTCTTGGATTACGTAATCCCATATACGTCCATATCTCTGGTCCAGCGCTGCTAGAGCCGCGGTGTATGGGGTCGTAGAGGTGGCATAGGCTAGCGCTATATTGTGCGCTCGGGGTACTTTCAGGTGCTTCAGTAATATTGCATACTTGTGGCGTTCATCAGCGACATCCACCATCATTGTCTCTAAGCACATCCGGAGCTCCGTGTACTGTGCTCAATTCTCATAGGTGAAGTCTGGAAACGTCGGTGTGCCAATGTATGACGCCGTGGATGGCTGATACATCGGCGAGCGTTGGGGGAGAGGCCTCCTAGGCGAGTCTCCTCTTGCGCCTCTCTGTGGGCTGGTACCGGCAGGGTACCATGGCCCGCTGGTCCAGGTGCTATTCCTCGGGGCTGGTCGTGCGTCATGCTCACCCGTGAATAGAGTCGGGGGTCTGTAGCGCAGCGCCGCGGGGGTATAGCCTGGGCTGTACTGGACCTCCTGGTCCGGTGGAGTACTGTGCTGTCGTCGGGCTTGGTTCTCCTCCTCTCCCTCTTCTTCTTCTATCAGGTCCTCTAGATCCTGTAGTCGTTTATTTAGCTTCTCCGCAGTGTATGCTGCTCCTTCCTTGTAGCTGGGTCTCGCTTGGACCGGTCTGGGAAGGGGGTCTGCGGGGGGTATAGGCTTGGTCTGTTGGTCAAGTTCAGGGTCGCTTGCTCGGTTAGGGGATGCTGCCCTTGACTGTTGTCTCGACGAGTTCCTTGAACCCCTGGCGGAGGGAGAGGGTGTTGCCTTGGTGATCAGCTGCTCCATTAGCTGCGCTTGTAACTGGTCGCGCTCGGCTTGTAGTCTGTCGCGCTCGCCCTGTAGTCTGTCGCGCTCGGTTTCGCGCTGGATGAGAGCGATGTCGCGCTCTGCTTCTCTTTGGGCACCGGCAGCGGCACGCTGGGTGTCTGCTCGGTCTCTTGCCATATTCTCTTCCGTCTGAAGGCGTCTCATCTCCAGGCGTATGCGCTCTTCTTCGCTCCGTTGCTGTGTCTGGAGTCGATCGCGTTCACCCTGAAGTCGATCGCGTTCACCCTGGAGTCGATCGCGTTCGGTAGAGGCTGTCAGGCTGACGAGGAACGCCTGTGATAGCATCCTCTCCGCTTCGCTGGGGGAAGACGGTTGTAGAGGTGAGCCGCTCCTGGCTGTACTCGTTGGGGAGTCCTGGAGCTCTATCTCCTCGGCGCTCTCCTCATCTTGTTCCGTGCAGAGTTCTCTCTCTGTAGGGTTGTCTTCCTCCCGGGGCTGGTCGGGGACTACTTCTTCGGTATTGGCGGGGGGTAAAGTCATGTCAGCTCCCTCCTGGTCCCCACCGTGAGCTTGGTCAGTTACATTAGAACCCACTAGGGCCTCTGTGGTCAGGGTAACCTGGTCGTTAAGGTCAGACATAATTTTACTTTCTACTCTTACCGCGTTTACCGTTTGTAGAAGGCTAGGTAGTTGACTGACAGCGTAATCCTCTAAGTACGGAGGTGTCTGTCGTCTGCGCCGCGGGCGTTCTACGTTAGGAGGACCGTTTCGTGGAGTGTTCATCATAGGCCATTTCAATATTAATAACACTATATTAATATTACACTAGTTACCCTCCGGCTCGAAGGACCAATTGTAACTGAGGGGTACAATTCCCTGACTGTATTGATAAGTATGGTATCATTAAACCACTACCGCTTTATGTACTTTAACTACTGGCCACACAGTACATGATATAGATATGATGAACACTTTCCCACCATGAAACCAAGTCCACACAAATGTATAAATCGAATATTTAATATATAGCAAAGGGTATATACAACGTTCACTTAATGACATTTATGATTTGAATGCACTTGTAAGGCAAATGAGTATTCGTAGGCAAATCAACATTGAATGTCCAATCTCTGGTTACGCAGGAAGCAAGCATACAACCTGGTTCTTTAGGGAACTATAGCGATGGTACTTAAATGATTATAGCTGGATATACTAAAGGGGGGTCCTGCTGGTTGTAAGTCAGTAGGGGGGGGGGTTAGGAGAGCCGCCGGCGATATCCCATCTGGCCAACGATTTCTTGGGAGAATTCAGAGTGCTGAACACGGTGCCCACAGAACCTTGGTCCACAGATGAATACCGTTGGGCCCTCTTGTAGACGGTAGCTGCCGGTCCACAACGAAGAGACGTGAGGCGACCTCACTCGGGTTAGAGCGCCGTCTCACCTGGACTCCTCTCGGGGGTAGTTCCAACACTTACCAGTGTTGGCTGTTATCCATGGCATAAATCAAAGCACCCAAAGCAAGTAGATAATCCAAGCCGTGTAGGGCTCGCCGTCGTCCGGGTAAGGTAATCCAATGTGCAGGTCCACTCGTCCTAGCCCAGAACTCCTCGGATGAAAGCACCACACGTGGTCTGCCCAGCCTGGTTAAGACTCTAGATAACGCGAGGAAACGATGGGGGTACTACTCACTGTATAACTCTAACCGAACGATGCACCATACATAATAGACTATTATTAACTTAATAGAAATACGTCCCACTCGACGGTATAGTGCCAAACTATGACAATTCAACTATTAATCCACACGATGTCTCAATGCCATTCTGAGGCCAAGTTGACCATACTGCACCACACGTGGATCGTGGGTGAGGCTTAACGTCTTGCCACTAGGTTGGAGGGTAAAGAACTAATGGCTAAGGGACTAAAAAGGAAAGTTCTACATTACTTGCGCCATATATATATGCGCTGTGAACAAATAGTACCATTCGTATTTCGCCAGACGTATTCCTACGCGGAACCGGGGCTAGTAACGACATGTTCGTCGGCACGATTGAACTTGAACCAAGGGGCTTGGCTGCTGGCGCCAAGTTCTTGTCCAATGAGAGAATGAAACTATTATGGGCTGTTAGTAGACTAAAGGGATATTCAGTGTATATGTACAAGGAATATACAAGGGATATCAAACGATATACAAATACTATTAAATATATATCCATAAATAAATATATATATTCGGTTTAATCTGATCCTTCACAACAGTCATCTTCTTTTTGCTGCGAGTGGGTCAGTGAGTTGCAACATGTGCTGTCATTGCCTTTGCAGAAACAGTAGTTGGTACAAGCCAGGCCTGCAGATACGCAGCTGCACTTTGCTTTTAAATATGGCTTCAAACCTGCTTTGCAGTTGCAACTAATCATTTCCAAGAGGGCAGGCGGAGCAACTGGGCTTGCATCCAGGACAGGCATTTATGACTTCCTCTCCCTCCTTTTCACCCTCCTTCTTGTTCCATCCAAACTCTGTGATGTCCACAGCTGGTGGGTGTGGGCGGTCTGCTGCTTTCCAAAGCAGCACCTATAGATGGGCATGTTGTCCATGGAGAAGAGCGTTAAGGTCTGTCGGAGGCAGTGTCTTCAGTGCTGGGGGGATTTTGCGCTTTCGGTAGATTTCATATCTGGCATTGTTGAGAGATGCTGATCTTCTCTGGTCGTACAGAGCCAGGAAGAAACTCTTCACTGTCTCTGTGATTTGTGAATCTGTAGTTCCCTCCTCTCCAATGATGTGAAGCAGATCACCAGATACTGCTGTCATAGCCTTAACACATTGAGTGCCCTTTGACCATATATGGGCTAGAGTGCCAGTAAGGAAGTCAATATAGCGGAATACACAAAACACGTTGTAATTTTTCGGCTGATTTATGAATCGTTTTCAAATAAACGCTAGATTATTGATAGTATATGTGTACTTATGCACGCTAGAGAAGCGGGCTGAAAAATCTATAGAAATTTGGTAAATTCCAGTAAATATTGCAATTTCGAAATCATAAATGGATTCAGCATCCTGAATAACCCCCAAAACAACTCCAATATTGTTGAAATTGATCAAGTAGTTTCTGAGATTTGTCCATTTAGGCGATTATGCAAATGTAGGCTGATTATGCAAATAAAAAAAGTTGCCCAACATTTACAACTTAGCATCCGGCAGTTATGTAGCGTATTGGTTCCCACTCTGCTCACCTAGTGGAACATTCCCAGTCACCTACTGTGACCTTGAAAACTTTCAGCCACAATGCACCTACACCTGTCCGGCCACGCCCATATCCGCCCGTGGATATAAGCGAGGGGTGTGGCCGTACTCCTGCTCTTCCCTAGTCTTTCACCTCACGGAAGTGCGTGGCAACATGCACACTTCGCAGCGGAAAGTTAGTTAGTTGTTGTTAGATTTCAATTGTGTTGCTGTTCCTTTTCTTCTTAAAAAAGTCCTTTTTTGGAAAACTGAAAATGGCATCATCACCGCCTGGGAAACGCCAGCGGTCACCGTCACGACCTCCTCCATACGCCACGGGGCTCCCTAATCCCACGTTTTAATGGTG